>NC_056734.1:480068650-480396150 GCF_019279795.1 Protopterus annectens
GGGTTGGATGGGCCGGTTCTAATGGACACCCCCGTGGAGGTTAGCCAGGTCGTAATAGGTATATATGCATACTCACATGCAGACAACAATATATGTTGAAGTACAAATTCTGTAACACATGCATTCCATTTGCTGATATAAATAATAGGAATGTGTCCATACAAACATCGACAGTACATGGAATAATAGGCTGTGCAGAAGAGGGACGGGTCGAATCCCACTATCTCATTCCAATTACCATTGGTAATCCATACATGAAAATATAGTGACATCTGTCCACTGTATAATGTGCTACATACCGATTACAAGATAACTGAAGTGTGTCGGTGTTATAATGAATAAGGCATTATTATGCTGGTGAAGCTTATAAACACCATTACGCATGTGTAAGTGCGTATGAGCGGGGAATGTATTGACACACTGATGTACATATATATATAATCATTCATATATATATATATATATATATATATATATATATATATACACACACACACACACACATATATATATATATATATATATATATATATATATATATATATATATATAAAACAGCAAGATATGAATATACATGTATGAATACATATGCAGGTATGTCTGTATATATTAATGTAAATAGATATATATGTTACAGTAAATATACACATGTATATACCTAGGTTATGTTACAGCAGTTACAGGTAACATGTTTAGACCGGGCATATGTTGGTGGGAGGTCCACTCAACAAACATCTACTTACCACCACGCCCAGCTAGGCCGGTGAGACATACAGACACGCAATAAAGGTAAATACAACACTGCTTCCCAGACCACTGGTAGGAAACTACCAGTGGGAGAGATCTACAAGGTCTACACTTTAAACATGGACAGTGACGTCCCTTGCGGGACACCAAAATTTTGGTACATTCAGCCAATGGGGGAACACAATTACGACCAGGATGTATCTGTACACGGAACAGTAGGTTGTGCAAGCCTGATAACACTTGGGTTGACACAACATACGACATGTGTCCCAACACGGGGAGAGTAGGCAGTGTGTAGGGGTGTGTTCATATCCCACCTGCATCCACCTGCACCCACAGTAAGGATGAGTGCTGTAGAGTAGTGGCAGGTGGGGGATCTATGGGTATGCGATTATGGGGCTAGGCATGCAGGTGTTGGCTGGCAGACATGTACTAGAACCGCCCCGTGGGTGTAAGTAATATTCCATTGTGGGTATAGCAAACGTCCATACCTCCCAAACTGTAAGAGCGTATCTACTGGACAGTCCATAAACCACTGGGGGAATACATAGGGACCATATCATTGAACTGTCCCCAATTACCAGGGACGTCCCTGATTACGAATCAGAATCTTAACACAGTCCCAACTAAACCATCCTAGAACTAGTGATATTAGGAGGAAAGGTGGCGGAATACATGTAATGAATAATGACAACATGTAAGAGTCATAAACTGCATGCACCTCAGACAATGTATATGAATACATATGTGCTCTGTGTCTGTCAATGGGTCAGGTTAATAGCACCAACCTTCTAAATGTGTCCTTCAGGTCGTTATGCAGTGTCCCTAATTCAGTGTTTATTCTTCCCCATTCGTATGAGAGGTCTGATAGTGAGAGAAAGCACATGTTCCACTAACTACCTTAGAAAGTTGATAGAATAATAGGTTTGGGGTTACCACCTGTCCACCTTTGTGAGGGACACTCCCCTGTGGGCAGTTGTGTCCTGCATAATAACTGTAATTAAGGCAAATGTCCTGTGATTTAGGGCAAAGACTACCTATATTGTCTGTAGTAGTAGCATAAAACAATTATGTTCCTCTGAAACACCTAAATGTTATAGGTACCAGTATAAGCAACTATAATGCTACAAGAGTAACCTTTTATTTAAGCAAAACAGTGAAGTACACCCCCTTTCTACTGGCTGTGGGTGTGTTGCCCTGCAAAGGTCTGACGTTTCTACATACAGGTCCTATAGGGTTGCCACCTTTCCAAATGGCCAGCGTGGGGCATGTTTTGTAGAAATGTCAGACATTCCAGGATGAAACATACCTACAGGCATGCATAGTACAGGATTACACTTATTTGCACAAATAAAAGTTTAATCTAGTTGCATTTGAATTGCTTATGCTACTTCACATAACATATAGAAGTGTCATAGATAAAATATCTGTTGTATGCAATTATTAATGAAATGTAGAATATAATAATGTTCTGTAATGTGGACATGTGCTATGTCTTGATTATTTTCGCACTGTCCCTTACAAAGTGGGACAGGTGGTAACCCTAAAGTCCTACCTTGGCCAATTGAGAAGGTGGCAAACCTATAATAGGTATGCGATAGCATGACCCATCCGACGGATGTGGCTACCACAACCAAACTACTCGTTTATAATGCAGGGTCTCGGTTCCCATGTATCAGCCAGACGGCAGCAGAGTGTATGCGGAACACACAAATATGATTAATTCACTGGACAGGCCGCTGATTCCGTACAGTCTAACGCCACGTCATCTCCTAATGGGCAGCCATTCCAGATACTGTAGTCATGTAGTCCGATGTGATAGGCATTACAAGGTGGGAGCAGATTGTAAGAGGAACACACAATTATGAATGATTCATCAGACAGGCTGCTAATTCCATACAGTCGAATGCCATGCGGTCGCCTAATGGGAAGTCATTCCCGATACTGTAGTCAGCAGTGGCCTTAGGTCAACTAGTGCTCTAGGCAGAGGGCACAACGGCACCCTCCACCACACCACCCAGTGCCCCCATCCTGGTCTACCTACTCCAAATAAATACTGGTAAAATGCCCCCACTAAAGTGGCATCCTAAGCAGCCGCTTAGTTGGCCTATGCCTAAGGCCGGCTATGACTGTAGTCATGTAGTCCGATGTGATAGGCATCACAAGGTATGCCTAAGATGAACGCACAAATATGAATGATTCTCCGGACAGGCTGCTGATTCCATACAGTCGAATGCCATGCCATTGCCTAATAGGCAGCTGTTTCCAATACTGTATTCATGTATTCCGATGTAATAGGCATCACAAGGTGGGAGCACATTGTATGAGGTACACACAAATATGATTGTGTCACTGGACAGGCCGCTGATTCCATACAGTCAAATAAGATAGGCATCACAAGGTAATATTGTGGTCCTCGGTCACACCCAGGGGTGTGAGTGACAGATGCAAGCACCAATGCCGGTGCATTAGCAAGTGCGGGATCGAGCGGGTGTAAGCATGTTTGGCTACCAGTATGCGAGTACTGCATTGGTTAAGCAATGTAGAGGCTAATCGAGCATAAGAGGCTGTAACCAGAGGATATCATACAGCGCAGTCATTCAACAGTACAGGAATGTATCCCATCATGTAGATGTACATGTGAGTGTTTATGTCCAGCATATAGGTACATACATATATAGAGATGTATCAGGGACATACCATGTGGCAACAAAGCATTACAAACAAATGAAACGGGAAACACCAGCGATGTCTGTATTATGTAGTGGTGTTGCTCTATGTGATCACAAGACTCCTTCAGACAGACATGTGCCAGTCATACACGCAAATAGTTGTACATTGGCCATATACACCACTCTGTGCATGTAATGTACATTAACACAACAGTACCTGTCCAATCATTATGTGTGAACAGTACTCCTGCAATGTGCTGTGTGCAACATCATCATCATGATAAAGGCAAATAGGGTAACCATAGAGGGACCGGTAGTGGTTTGTGTACAATGGGGTCGTCCTCCTCACGTATACCTGGACCATGTAGGAGTGATGTGCATACCAGGACTGTGCTCCTGAGGGACAGTGATGAGGATAACAGTAGTATGTTATGATGCATATCACAAGGGTTTCATGTGTCCAGTGGGCACGTGTGTGTAATGGACAGCTATGTATAGGGCAGATGGTGTCCTAGGAGCCAAATGGCCTTATGTGTCCGTAGGTGAGGGTCAGATGTTGGGGAAGGAGTGTAGGTATGGCTGTGGAGGATAGGTAGGAGCACAGAAATGACAGTATACAGGGTTGGTATATGACACATGTGGGGGGGGATGCACCCTGGATGGGGATGGGTCTTTGGCATTCAAAAGCCCATGGGAACATTGGTCCGGAGATCTCCAGCCATGGGCAACTGCCACTGCACCTACAAAGCTGCAAAGGAGGCAGTGCTGGGGGCTGTCCAGGAGGAGCAGCATCACCCTGTAAATGTGCCACTCCACCCTTGAACTGGTGTATCTGGCTGCATAACCCCTTAGGGAGCCACCTACACAACATATCTGGGACCACACAACAGCAGATATGTACCTGTCTGGTCCCGCTCCCAAGGGGGACATGCTCCATCCTCAGTGGTGGTATCACCAGCAGGTGGTGCAGAGCCAACAGAGGTTGATGTTAATGGCTGGGCCCCAGATGTGCTAGTGCCCGGTGCCATGGTCAACTGAAGTGGGACAGGGGGATCTGCCAGGACCTACCAACCCATTCAGCCTATGGTGTTGCATTTTAAACCCACATATGGCTTAGTGATAGACAACAGCATACAGTATTACCTATGACAGTAAGCATAGATATCACCAGCAACCCAACACAACAGATAGTATACATTTGCAGAGAGAGCACAACACATGCATATATACCGCATGGCAACTGTACAATGTGTAGTAGAATTGTGACCGCAGCTATGGACAGTTGCCCATCATTGGCTTGTCACTGGGAATCCCACACAGTGTCAGTCATACCACTATCTCATGTGACACATGTCCAGTCAGGGATGCGATGGCAGTAACACATCCCTATCATCATGTACTCTCTGCAATCCCCACACCATGCTTCTGCTGTGCACAGAAGTGTGTTCAGTGTATAACACAGGAAACAAATGGTTGCACACACTGACGTGTTCACAGATGGCCCTACAGATGGGGTTCCCTCATGAACAGAGTACTGTCATGTCTGTATTTTAACATGCAGAATAGCCATTACCACACACGTGTTAAACAGGCAGTAGTCTCAATGCAGCATAGCTACACTTACATGCTGTAGTTGTGTGGCACATCACCCTCCTGTCATTAGGCTATTTCCCACTGTGGAAAATGATTGAGGTACATCCAGATATCATCTGTGATGCCATGTCAGAACACCACATCCAGGTACCACTCACAGTGACTGTCATGGCCAGATAATAAAATGTTACCCTAGATAGTGTACTGTGTTTATCATGCGGATGGCTTTGGGAACACCATCACAGCTGTACCACATGCAATCAGCTAGAGGAGGACTTCAATAGGTGCAGAGGCCATCACCTGACCATTTCCATCTGTTACAATGCACATGCTGCTGCTATGCAGGTGTACACCTTCACATCCACCAAAGAGTGTGTGTGCAGGACAGGCAATGTACACCAGGGAAGGGCTTGGAGACTTAACCATAAGCATCATCTGCCAGACGCTGAATAGTACAGGGGCAAACCCCTGGCTACTCATTACTATTACATGTGCATGATATTACTACATGTGCCACAGAGGCGACATGTTGCAGTGCTATAAGAACATGTGTGTAGGTGAGTGAGTGCCATCTGCAACAGATATAGTAGACATACATTAGGTGTGGCACACATCAGTCCATGTGAATGGATGCCATTGTCACCACAACCACACTCTAATGGACACACATTGACACCTTTGCCAGGGCGGCAAATACACAATGTAAGTACTTAGTTTGCCACACCGCAGTAATGTACAGGGCTGATCTTGTCTCCTGAATCTGATTGACTTCTTCGAATCAGTATCCAAAGCTGTGGACGAGGGTAAGGAGGTCCACACAGCCTATCTGGACCTCGCCAAGGCCTTCAACTCCATCCCCCACTCTGGAATCATAGATAAACTTACTAAGCTGGGCATAAATCCCTACATCACTCGATGGGTTGCCAACTGGCTTACTGACAGAACCCAGACTGTAAAAGTAGCCAACTCCAAATCCAGCTTCAGACAACTGACAAGTGGAGTACCTCAGGGTTCAGTCCTGGGACCACTCTTGTTTGGCATCTACTTCTCTGAAGTACAGGCCAACATTAAGAGACTCTGGCTAAAAAAGTATGCAGATGACTGCAAACTGGGAGCCATTATTGAATCCCCAAATGATATGGATATTCTACAAAAGGGCCTTACAGAAACAGATGCCTGGTGCCAGAGCCATGGCTCAAGCTTAATGCCAAGAAATGTATAGTCATCCCCTTTGGAAAAAAACATGTACCCATGAACTACCACACTAAACATCGAAAGTGTGATGAGAGACTTAGGGACACAAGTGGACAGTGGTCTCACTTTCGATAACCACATCACCACAACAGTCAGGAAATCCTTCTACATGGCACACCTCATCACTAAGGGCTTTTCATCCAGAAAAAAGGAGGTCATTGTCCCACTGTACTCATCCCTCATTAGACCCATTATAGAGTATAATGCCCCATTTGGTATGTACCTCACAAGACATCTGCAACAGCTGGAAAGGCCACAGAAATACCTCACTAAAAGAATCACAGGCCTAAAGCAGATGCCATATGCTGACCATCTAAAAAACTCCAGCTATACTCTGTGGCATATCGTCTACTCAGAGGCGATCTCTGCTTAACATACAAGGCCATGTCAAACCCTGAGCTGTTGGACATGCTCGACTTAAAGAAATCCCAATCCCTCAGAGCCACACGCTCCAGGGATCTAAACCTTATCATCACATTAAACAAAACATGCTGGAGGGATAGGTTCCTGACCCAGAGACTCCCCATACTCTGGAATAGACTGCCCATACATGTCAAGCAGAGCACCTCATTGGCCCTCTTCAAAAGGAACCTTGATGATTGGATGGGAGATAAGAAATTCACCCCGGGGATCATGTTAGTCACCCTGCTAGACAGGGGCCCAGAGAAGTAAATATTGTGGGAAAAAATTTCCAGGGAATTGTTATGACTAGGCTTGCATAGGCCTTAGGGCCGATAGCCTAGTACCAACCTATGAACCTATGAACATGCACCACAGGGGATATCTGGAGGTTCTATGGGCTAGGGCATGTGAAAGTGCTTGACAACTGCTGGTATGCCAATGAGGTTTATACTGGGAATGACTGTGGTTGGGAGCATCACAACCCACAAGCAGACACAGGGTGCCAGTACTATCATGCAGGTATGCATTGCTCCATGGGTGTGTAGTATTTGGCTGTGCAAGATAGCTGTACAAGGCTGGGTGAGAGGTAATCCTTGCCATTGCGTCACCCGACAATGGTGTGCAGTGCAGGGGTGTAGTGTCTGCAATGTCCCACACAGATGGGTACTGCATTATCTGGCCTGACATCCTGGTTACCAATGTGTAGGGCCATAGCTTTGCAATGCATGCCATGTCTGTGTTTGATAATCCTTCACATGGACATTGCCTGAGATGTGCATGTCCCACAATACTGTACAGTGACATATACAGGTCTACCTGGTTTGGCAGACACATGTAGTGTACACAGCCTGTTATACCCCAATATGCCAGTACTGGCCTGGTGCGGTGAAACCTGCTTATAATGAGCAGGTCGGCCCTGCACCTGCATGGATAGAATGTACAGGTATTCCGTGGTGTCAGTGGCATGGGTCCATACAGGACACATGTGTACAGCATTGTCTGGCCTTAGTGGATCACATATGATGGCACCACATATGTTGCAGCCATTCAGTATGGAACATAGTGAAGGCACAATGTCTGCATATATGTGCTTATTGTACTGCTGTACAGGGTGTTATGTCCTCTGCAGGCCACTGCGGTCACACCATGCCTACTATCTGTCCTCAATGTGCATGTTACTAGCAAAATAGTGGGATACCCAAGGCAAGGTTGTATGTGCATGGCACATGGGTGTGGGAAATATACCAGGTACTAGTAGGGCTGCATACTTAGTTCACCAGCCCTTTTGCCAGATGTATGGGTATGGCTTGCCAGCACAGTGCCATGACTGACTGACAGCTGTACTCCTCGTGAGGTGGCCAATGTGTCAAAAGACAGATACTATATAGGAAAACTACAAAACATGCTCCCAAACATGTCCAATGGTAAGACAATCACGGCGACCTCTACACAGGCTCTGACAAACACACACTTGCCATGTCCTGTATACAATCCCCTACCATATCACACAGCTGAAACACAGGTTTAGGGCACACACTACAGCGAATACTACAAAGCACTGTACTTGTCTCATGCAGGCAGACACACACACACACACACACACACACACACACACACACACACACACACACACACACAGTTGGCATGTCTGGGATTAGAACACTGACCTAACTACTTTACTACACTACAGCATTACGCAGTTACAGAAGGCACTACCGACATTACTGGGACACAGCACTCCCAGAGGTGTATTTGTAGATGGGTGACATCATCGGCCTTGATAACGGTGGGTATAAGAAATGTATGGAGTGTGAGCAGTATAAAAGCATTACTCAGCCCTCAGGCAAATGGGGACACACACACACACGTGGCAAGTGTGGGACTAGAACACCAACCTAACTACTTTATTACACTACAGCATTACGCAGTTACAGAACATGCTACTGAGATTACTGGGACACAGCACTCCCAGAGGTGTATTTCTAGATGGGTGACATCATCGGCCTTGCTAACAGTAGGTATAAGAGATGTATGGAGTGTGAGCAGTATAAAAGCATTACTCAGTCCTCAGGCAAATGGACACACACACACACACACACGGCAAGTGTGGGACTAGAACACTCACCTAACTACTTTATTACACTACAGTATTATGCAGTTACAGAATGTGCTACCAAGATTACTGGGACACAGCACACCCAGAGGTGTATTTGTAGATGGGTGACATCATCAGCCTTGCTAACGGTGGGTATAAGAAATGTATGGAGTGTGAGCAGTATAAAAGCATTACTCAGGCCTCAGGCAAACAGGGACACACACACACACACACACACACACACACACACACACACACACACACACACACACACTCACGGCAAGTGTGGGACTAGAACACCGACCTAACTATTTTATTACACTACAGCATCACGCAGTTGCAGAATGCGCTACCGAGATTACTAGGACACAGCCCTCCCAGAGGTGTATTTGTAGATGGGTGACATCATCGGCCTTGCTAACAGTGGGTATAAGAAATGTATGGAGTGTGGGCAGTCTAAACGCAATTTAGAGTCCACCAGCAAATGGGGACAGACATACACACACACACAGACACACCAGTGACGGGTACGGAACACCTGCCTATTTACAGATTACTATTACAATACTACATACTTACGAATCATGCCACACAGACTACACATGTCAAGGCTGTCATTATGACCATCTGGGAATGCGGACATCAACAGGGATGCTGGCAGTTAAGATGTACATACCTGTGAACCTGTGTGTTTAAAGTAGGAATCCATCCTGACCTGGAGTATGCCCATCTGTGGAATGGACGACTACTACTACTATACAGGGTTACAATGGCCATGCCCATACACAGAGGCACATAACCGACACAAGGTGTCACTGGGCATGCTCACACACTTAGTAGCACAGGGCTGTTCGGAATGCACTATGTCTCCATCTACACAAGGATATACTGGGCATGCTCATACACTTAGTAGCACAGGGGGCATGCTCACACACTTAGTAGCACAGAGCTAGTCGGAATGTACTATTACGTGTCCATCTACACAAGGATATATGGGGCATGCTCATACTCTTCGTAGCACAGGGCTGACTGGGATGCACTCTGATGCTAAACACGGATGGCCACAGTGGCCATGCTATTACAGGTAGACGTAAAGAACACATTGTAATGGGCTCTGGCGTTAGTAGTTGTCATTGTTAGTGGGAACGCTGCTCTACATATATTTGACACCTGTCTTTTACACAACATCAGCTGTCATTCTGGGATGACATGGCTGACAGTAGGCAGGCCTTTGTCACATATCACGTGCATCCATGGTACAAGGGAGTGTGGATATTACCCAAGTCGCATCCGCCCACACAGTGCCATTCCAAGGCAAATGTCCTAAACACAGGTTAACTCCCATACATCTACAGGACAACTGCATTGTTTTCTTATGCTAACCAGTGCTAGATGTGTAGTGTCCATATTCACAGCTGGTCACTGTAGATCCAACAATGGGGAGTACTGACATCTGTGCAGTGAGGAACACCTGGCTGATGTCTCTGTAGTGCACAATAGCACTACCATCATATACCTCAGAACCTAGCACTACCACCATATACCTCAGAAACAGACATGTGGGCCATAACACAGGTACAGACCGCTCCAGGTGGTGTACCCACATACATAAAGGCTACTCACATGTACTGACTGGTCACCCCATGAAAGGCATCACAGATGAGCCATGTGCAGGACACAGTGTCACATGCTGCATTCTAGGATGTAAACTGCAGACACCACCATGCCCTCGGACCACCAACACGCAACCCTACATGTTGTATGACATAGACGAGTACACCACCATGTGACCCTTGACCTGTGTACTGTACTAAGCTCTACATCAACTGTAGAGAGTACACATGTACTGACACAGTTGCATCATGTGTTATGCAATGCAATGATACCACTGTCTGTGACCAGGTCAGTTGTACACATACCAGGGGCTCTCGGTACTTTCCATCATTAGCAGATGTCTGTTGCTATACACCAGTACACACCTTCATGTATGGATATGACATACATGTACCTGCCCTGGGTATGTACATGCCACACACACACAACATACCTGCAAATAGCATAGCTGTTGTAGTCCTTTGTGGAACCAGGTGGCTACAGCCATTACACACATGCACATGGAATGTAGGTCCATGGCTGCTGAGTGCTAACAGTACATAAGGTGTGATATCAGTGTTGACAGAGGTAACATCCCCTCTGTACTGGTCACCCATCATATCATACAATAGTCCATGTGTCATGTATGTCATTACACATATCCACCAATTGCAATGCCTACAAACATGACCAAATGTCAGGATTGTAGGACCTATACACCTGTACACGTGGTGTTGTGCATTCAGATAACATGTGTGTGCAGTTGCTGATGTATGCAGGTGGCATGTATCCTAGTACATCATGCAGCTGCAATGCAGCCTCAACATTGCCAAATGTATATGGTGATATGCTGAATGTACAGAAAGATGTATCACAGGTATGGACAGATGTGTTGAAATAACTAAGTGGTGGGGCATCTTTGCAGATGGATGTTTGCTGTGAACAGCTCACAGGGGTGTCACAAGTGGTCCTACAATACCCTGTGTAACCAGTAAGCAATGGTTTCATTAATTGAAGGACATAACACACAACTTAGACAGCTGTCAGGGTGACAGCGAAGGTAAATCGCTTGACACCTGTTAATAGATATGACGTTCCTAGTGCATATATCAGCACTGTTGGTACAGGAAGCATCAGTACAGTTTGTAAAGTGTGCAATACTGCTGTACATCTGACATACATAACATGAGCTAGGCAGGTCTGAGATTCACAGTACTGGCATGTGTGGTTGCGTGTGTGTCCATATATGTCACGTATTGTGGGGAATACATCTTAATTGTTACTCACTCTCCTGTACACTAGTGTACACATCTGTACAGACTGCAATGTAGAAAGCAGGACATAGGCAGGGGTGTGTATCTCACACATGTGAGGTATCTGTATGTGCATGACATAGGTGTATTAATTACTGAATGCCACAGTGTGTGTATGTAAGGCTGACTGGTCCCTGGGGTGAGGATGTATGTTACCATACTGAACTGATAAGACCCCTCCCACCATCCAGGCGATGCATTCTACTATCGGTGTTGATGTCCTCGATCTTAGGCCATACTGACTAGCTGTACATGTGTATTCTCTGTGGTGCATCATGTAGGTGCACAGTACTGTAATTATGATTTGCACATAGGCAGGGGTCCTCATCCCACCAGTAGCAACTGTGTGCGAGTGTGTGTTACTGTGTCAGTGAAGCCATGAGTGTGTGTTTGTGTGTGTGTTACAGTGTCACTGAATACATGTGTGTCAATACCTGAGTTTGTGGGTGCAGTTGTGTGTTGGCATCCTGTCATGGGAACGTGTATTACTGATTCTCATTGAGGCATTACACTTCCCACTGGCCGCTACCCTTGTAATCAGCTAGACCACTCTCTTACCTCACCACTCCATGTAACTGTACTTGTGATGTCACCCTTTATGGATGTCACGTATGTGGCCACAGTAGCTTAATACACAGCTATCATGCTCTTGGAATGGTAGATGTGTTTGTAACGCGGGATATTCTCACTGGTATGTGGCAGCTACATGGTGCATGCTGGTATATTCATACATACCTGTGAGTAGTCCACATTGACATATGGGACACTTAACTGCAAACATTGACATCCACCAGCACGTGCAATTAGACCTGAAGAAGGACAGCAGAACATCATGACCAACATGCATTTACAGTTGTTACAGAAGACACATACTGTTAACAGTATTGTACACCTGTATACATGGTATATCTGCTGCCTGTCAACAGTCCTCAACATTTGTAAACTACACATATCATCCTAGTCTGTTCACCCTGTGCATCAGACCATATGAGCATGTCCCTGCACTGATGGTGTGGATGTTAGGGATGCGGCACAGGCATCATCATATGCACAGGGTGTTAATGTTTGCCGGAGGCCTAGGCTGCACTGTTGTTACACAAGACACATACTGTTAACAGTATTATATACCTGTACTACATGGTATATCTGCTGCCTGTCAACAGTCCTCAACATTTGTAAACTACACATATCATCCTAGTCTGTTCACCCTGTGCATCAGACCATATGAGCATGTCCCTGTACCAATGGTGTGGATGTCAAGGATGCGGCATAGGCATCCTCATATGCACAGGGTGTTAATGTTTGCCAGAGGCCTAGGCTGCACCATTGGATGACATCATGTGTGTGGGTTTGTGCCTTTGATCTAATTGGGTGTGAGTGGATGTTATACATGTGTGCGTTGCAGTGCCCTACATATGTGTCCAGTGTGTGTGTGTATGTATGCACACAGTTCTCCCATGTGTCTGGCCTACACAGGGGTATTATTGACAGTTGCAGACTGTACAGGTGAGGTTTTACAGTTCACGGTGTCCGGCCACGGACATGTGACCTGTGCCTGCCAGGGGTTGCACGGGCACTACCAGTCAGAGGTGCAGATTGGGTACTGTCTGATGTCACTTGTCCACTGGAACTGTGTCCCTGTAGGGACCATCCCAGGCCACGTGCACGTGGCCTGCTGTGTCATGGTGTGGACAGCACCAGATGCACTGCTGCTGCTACCGCCACTATGGGAGTGGGCATGTGAGGTAGTTCGTACACGTAGACCTGACACAGGTGATGTAGCAGGCCTACGTCCATGTGCCCGATGCTCACTCCTACCAGCTCACGGATTGTCATGCCATGGTCAAGGACTCCAACCATGTCACCCAACCGTCTATCCAAAGCATCAGCAATCTGCTGTTGAGCATTTACCATTGCCTGGATGCTGTTGTTTAAAGAACAGACAGCAGCCCTCTGTAGCCTGTGATCTTCTCTGTTGCACCATTCAGCATGTGCCTGTCCCTCCATTACAGCCTGAAACATGCATCTGGTGACACCAGCTGCTGCACTCTTTCGTGCAGGAGCATGTTGGCCAGAGATCCTCCTACGAGCAGCACTGGCCACGTGCCTGTGTGGGGCACCACCAGTAGTTTGGCTGACACCATGGTGTGCAGGCACACCTTCTATAGCCCCCACACTTTCCTGTTCCAAGCTACCACGCACAAACTGTCCTTCCTCTATGGCCACTGGTGATGGAGTATGTGCAGGTATGAGTTCCGTGTGTGAGGATGAAGTGGCTATAGATGGAATGGCAACCAATGGCACAGTTTCAGCCCCTGACAACTCTGCCTGTGTCCCAATCATACGTTCAATATCACTGCTAGAGTCTGTGGGGACACTAACATCTGAGGAGGGCAATGCACCTACATCACCTGTGAAGGCAGACAAGAACTGTACATTACAATCTATACAATAGACACACACACATGCATGTGATATGACAGAAGGCATGCAACATGCATGTGATACGGCAGACGGCATGCAGTGCAGACAATAATAGTGGTAGTTATACATCCCTAGGTTGCACACAACAGCATGCATGTGTCATAGCAGACGGCATGCAAATTACACAATCATAGTAGTGGTTTGCATACATACCTGTGTTACACCATGTGGACCAGCACAGGTTAACAGTACACCTGCCTGATGTGTGGCATATGACCTTGATAATCACATGTAGTATGACATGTGATCTGCTGACGTGTGCAATGACATGCATAGATATTTAACACAATGGTGTCCTGTCAAATATACAGTGGGGCAATGGTGTACCAATTCAGTGTTGCCTGTCTGCCCTACAGATATACTGCAAATTTAGCTGATATGCACGGCCATTGCAGGGAATCATGAGGCGTCTCTAGTGCTATACAGTGTGAGTTACAGACAGGGTTCATAGCCATGACTGCGTTCAGATGCAATACATATATACTGTGGAATGTGACCCACATCACTGAGGTGTATACACACTAAACCATGATGTGGAAGTTGTGACACAGGTCACTGATGAGTATACGGATGACACCCCTGCACATCTGCAACCATATTGCTGCAGCCTGGCAACTATGGCCAGACATGGCGAAAACATCGGTACACCGTGTCCCACATGACATCTGTGTACCACACACACACATGAAGAGCTAGTATGGCATTTATGTCCAACACCAGCAACGGGAATGTACTGTATCTGTGGCCTGATGTGGATACTGTACAGGTGACTGCTGTCATGTTGCAACACCCTCAAGATGTTCAACGCATCTTATGTGATGGATTGATGTTACGCCTACACAAGATGTGCACAGGCCTGTAGGATGTCTAGTGTTACACATCTACATTATGACCATTATACAAAGGCCATGGTTGAACCATGTGTAGCCATTGTATGACAGGGTGTACACACAAGCACAATACATCTACTGTGTGTGTTGCTCCATGTCTCTGGCCATCCTCTATGGCCATGTGTGTACATGTGTTGTCCAAATTATTGTGATGGGCATCTATTTCACATGTCTGTGTTGCCCCATATGACATATATGCTCCATGACAACAGGGTTATGCAGATAAAGGGTAGTATGTGGGATATGTTTTCAGGTTAGGTAGGCAGTGTAGCAGCCTGGCAAATAGATGTCATGGACATGTCAAGATAGCACATCACATTGTGTGACATTCATAGCAGGGCTATGATCCACACCGGTGAAACCTGTGTGCTGGCCATACTCCAGCCCACTGTGTAATACTGTTTGTATTCACCACATGTGTAGATCAGATCTGTTGTATGTCCTTAAAGTGAACAGTACCTCCACCATTGTATGCACAGCTGTCAACACATCTGGCAATATAGTTTGTGAGGATTCATGTCGGTGAGATGATTCACATAGTTTGCAAGTGTTGCACATGGGTAGTCATTGTGTTGAATTGCAGGTCCAACCTGTATATTGTGACAGGAACATACATTATGTGCACATGTTGTGAATGGCCACATGGCAGATAGATTTGTGCATTACGGCTCCTGATAAATAACAACACTCTCACCTGCAATGGGCTGCTGTCGCAGTGGAATGCCAGAGGTACGTAAATAGGAGTAACACAGCATTATGAGCATAATCCACCCCTGTATAAAGGCTACAGGGAGCAATGTGCATAACACATACACCAGTACATTAGACTATACTATGGTGTAGGCACATGCATGCATACACAGAGTAGCATACTATAGTATGCGGCATGTGTGTATACATGCCTTGCATATGATGTTACATTACATATTGTACAGTGACACATGCAACTATATGGAATGTAGTAGTTATAGGTGCAGTACTGACTTACCAGGCAACTCTAGGCTCAGTGATTGAGAGACACCCACCTCCACAATATCGGCTAAGGCTTATGGATGTGGTTCTGCAGGCGTCCCCAGGTTGGCCAGTACCTCCTCGGTACGTGTGAGTGGGGGCGGGGTTGGTGGTCCACCACCTGTTGCACCTTGTTCCCTGACGATTGCATTCACACGCTGTTTCCCCCATCTAATGAGGTCTGTACAGTGTCTGCGCACCTGCTTGTATGTGCAGTTGTGGCCGCCCACATCATTAACCCTCCTGTGAAGTTCCATCCACAGGGCATCCCGCTGCTGTGCATCCTGTGGCATATGGCTGAACAGGATATCATGATTGTCGAGTAGGTATGGAATGAGGGCCTCATCCTCCAAGCGTGTAAAAGGGAGAAGCCTTGCATGTGGCATACCTGGAAGACATAATGATGGAGACAGGTCACAGTAACTCACAGAGACATACAGAGCTACAGCTGAACATACATGTGTATTGCATTAATTCAATTTAAATAGTTGTATTTGCAAACCTACATGACACTGACATAGATGTGACACTCAATGTTGAGTGGATATTATCACTATATATGTGTGTGTGTGTGTGTGTGTGTGTGTGTGTGTGTGTGTGTGTGTGTGTGTGTGTGTCACCTGATTACATTGCTCATACTCCATGTGGTTGCTGTCCTGATGTGGGCATGCCTGTTTGCTGTACTGGTGTTCCTACCAATCAGCACATGGCTGGATGTGTCCACATTAATGCAGTCGACCTTGATGCAGTGTATATATTTCACATAAGGACTTACACTACCTTAACAGACATGACCTGTGACCCTGCAGACATGCTCACATAAAGTTTTACATGTATGTGTTCTACCATATACATCTACATGGCACTATACAGCGATTCAACATCCTGCCATGTGTCACCTGTGTTGCACATGTGATACACATGGGACACTGGCTAGCCAGATGGTATTTGCAGGGATGGATATCAGCTATAGCATGTACAGTCAAAGGCAACTAGTGGGCTATATGCCATGGGCCATGTATGAATCTAGGATGAAAGGTTACCTAGCAGTAGCCGACAGGCGGGTCTGTGGGGCCAGGTGGAGCAGTGCCACATTACTGATCCACAGGGTAATGATATATATACCATGCGTTACCATGCGGTCATTACACCATGTCAGAGAGGGGAAAGATGTGCAGCTTTGACGGACAGGAATGCATAGTATGGCAGGACTATGTCAAGTGTATGGGACAAGGATCTGTCCAGCATGTGGTAGGTGGATGTCCATGAAGTATGTGTTCGAGATCAAGATGAGTATGTGTAGCATGTCCAACATAACTGGATTGGACATGGATTTTTTCAGGGTATGCATCATGCTACATAGTGGAGATGGGGAATGGGAAGGCTGGTGTAGGCCATCTGCACATGGCCAATACCCCTTAAAGGAAATATGTGATCTGATATGGGTCACTTGAGTGTTCTGTATGGCTGGACAATGATTTCTATATTCATGAATGGTACCCTATCATTATTAGGGTTGCCACATATGACTACCTGACAGGTGTGGTGAAGTAGCTATCACAGGAAAGACAAATGCCCAGCTGCATCCCTCACACACGTGTCCATTATGTTGACTGCTGCCTCGGTGGTAGTTCATGGGTACAGGGGTTATTAACATAGGGCTGACAAGGCGAGTCAGCTATTGCTCCTAGGTCATAGTCATTCGCATACTTCAATAGGCAGATGCCTTCTGTTTGTCTGTGAGGTATGGACTACAATGAGGGGGAATAAAATTCATTAACCCTGACATACTGTAGCTACCTCTGGTGTGATGATCACGTATTATTCAGACACCTTCTGTAGTGTTGGTTCTGCCAGCAGTCCTGTTGCAAAACACTCCCGTGACAGGAATATACATCTAGTATACCGAGTGTAGGTGGTACACAGTATGGGTGATGATGTCCTATGACCTGGCAAGGTTATTATATGCAGTGTGACATCAACCATACTGTTATCTACATCTGTACTGCTGACATCACTTAAGTGATCAAGGTTCATGGCCTTCCAGACCAGACTCAACAGAGTAGTAGTAAAGTACTTCCCATTATCAGTGGTGTCTTCCCCTTTGTGGGTTGTGATACCTGTTGCTGTGCACCATTCAGTGTGTACACAACCTGACATGGAGGTATGTTTTACATGATGTGTACATGGAGAGTATCTTGTTTTGCCATATGTGTATGATACAACCTGTGATGGTGGCAGGTCCCATGCAGACTGAGTGCAGCCTGTACCTGCATAGTTGTGGGTATAGGGGCCCTGTGGTGTACATGGATATATGCTTGTGTACATGTTGGGGGGAGGTGGCCATGTGTTGATATTATCCAAGACCCTATCTGGATTGCTTATTCATGTTAAGCACTTGTTCAGGACTTGTAAACACTACGTAAGCTAATAATTACTATAGCACTCAATCTTCCTCATTGCCTACATGTAAGGGTGAACAGGTTTTGTACATACTTTTCTCACTTGCGTAGAGTAATGTAGCTCTTGTACTCACTTTCCTCACTTATCTAGGTGAATGTAGTTCTATATTCAGGCATGTCCAAGAGTCAACTGCCAGTGTTCTCACCTGTCTATCTGATGAATCTGGACATCTTGAGGCAATGTACACATTGCCTCATGTACACATACAAGCCTCTCTGCCTACCACCCAAGACTACAACCTGTGAGAGATGCACTCATCTAGCCAAACTGGAGGTAAAGGTCTCTCCAAACAAGCCTGACCCTGACTGTCATGTGGAGAAGTTACACAGTCGCACAGCATCACACTCATCACATAAGTCTCACTGAATCTACCACAACATTAACTGGGAAAACTACTCATGTACCAACACAGTAGCTCAACAGTTTCTGGAATTCATAAACACCAATGCCCTGACTCAACATATCAACACACCCACCAGGGGCAACAATATCCTAGACCTAGTCATTACCAACATGAGTGACTGGTGCTCCACACGTGAAGCCAACTCCTTGTTGGTCTGATCAGACCATGTGCTGAACACTGTTGATATCCACATCCTGCACCTACCCCCCCATTAAGGGAACCACAGTATAATATGTCTACAAGCCCAACTACATGCTTCTTAAGACAGACGTGGTGGACGTCATGACACCCATGCAGATGGACAGTACTGTTACAACTGCTGAATCCTACACAAATGCACTCTATAAGCACCTACAGGAGTGCATGGCTTGTGCTATCCCAAACAGAACCAGGACGCTATACTCCTAATTAACTAAACCAATCTGGTGGTCCCTTGTCATAAACATATTGTACTACAGGAGGAAGACACTTTTGCAAATGAGAGTACAATACCATGCATGGAGGAGATCCCTGGCCAGCCTCTGTAAGAAGGTGAGATCCCTTATAAGATCCTCCAAAGCTAGCTATGAAAACTATAACGTAACTAATACCAACAACAACCACAAAGCATTCTATAGCTATGTCACATATTTCGATGTCAACAACCAGATCTGCTCTGAGTTACAGCACAAAGGTATGAACATTACAGAAACAATTGATATTGGCAGCATCCTGGCAGATCCCTCTCAAAGCTGCACACTCTAAAGGCAATATCACAGCATCCATGGGACCGGACAACATCCCAGGCTGCAATTTACACGAACTTCAGATCGTACTGTCTCCCCACCTATGCACCATGTTCAATAATAGCCTCACATCGAGCATAGTGCCCCCTGAATGGTGCACAGCAACAGTAATCCCACTCCACAAAGGTGGCGCCACAACGGACCACGGGACCTATTTCCCTATAGGCCTGACTAGCCTGGTCTGCAAGGCTATGGTGCACATCATGGATCACTGTCACAGAGACATTGGGTACCTCCCAACCTTTGACCCCTCCCTGTTTGGCATTGTTAAGGCCGGACCATGCCTCCTAAACCTGGTGAACTACTTAGAGACAGTTTCCAAGGCATTAGATGAGGGCAAAGAGGTCCACGCAGCCTATCTAGATCTCTCATAGGCTTTCAACACCATTCCTCCTTCTGGTATTATCAACATACCCATCCACCTGAACATTAACTCCTACGTCATGTGATGGTTTGCAAAGTGGCTCACGGACAGAACCCACACAGTGGGAGTTGCAACTGGTGTCCCCCAGGGTCAGTCCTAGGACCCCTCATGTTCGGTATATACGTATCTGATGTACAGACAAGCACAGGAGGGCTTTGGCTGAAAAGGTTTGCAGGTGACTGTGAACTAGGGGAGATCATTGTTTCCCCAGCTGTTACAGACACCCTCTGGAAGGGTCGCAGTGAGATGGATACCTGGTGTTAATATCATGGCGCCAGGCTGAATGCCTAAAAATGCATAGTCATCCCCTTTGGATATAACTAATTACCCACGGACTACCACATAGATGCTAGTCCCCTACATACAGAAAAGGTGATATGGGATCTGGGAACCCCAGTAGATAGCAATCTATCCTTTGATACCCATAATGACAAGGTGGTTAGAATATCCTTCTACATGGCCCTCCTAATCTCTAATGGGTTCGCATCCAGATCAGAGGGGCCATTGTGACTCTACATATGTCATATTAGACCCATTAAAGGATACAACACCCCATTTGGAATATACCTTACAAGACAACTGCAACAGCTTGGAAGACCACACCAGTACCACACCAAGAGGATTACTGACCTCACTTAGATGACCTATGCAGCCCAACCTATGGAACTCCAGCTGTACTCAGTTGCAAACAACATACTCACAGATGATCTCTGCTTGACATACAAGGCCCATGTCCAACCCTGTATTGCTGGATATGCTCCACCTAAACAGAATCCCCTGAGAGCCACACGCTCTAGGGACATACACCTAACCATAACGATGAGTAGGACATGCTGGATGGATAGATTCCTGAACCAGACACTCCCTATGCTTTGGAATATGATTCCAATGTACATCAGGCAGGACCCCTCATGAGCACTCTTCAAGGGAAATCTTGACGTGTGGATGGAAAACAGACATGTACCCTGGGAATCACTGCAGTGGCTCTGCTGGACAGAGGCACAGGGAACTATTGGTTCTGCCATTCAGAGGCACAGGAAACCAACCTATGGGGTGGCGAAATCCAACACACGCTAGCCTGACCTTGAGTAGCATCTTGCCCTCACCAAGAATGATGCCACAGTATAAAGACAAAATGATCAGTTTCAACAATCGGTGTCATTCAAAGGGGATCCAGTGTATGTCAGCCTGGGATGACATGCTCGACAAGCCACGTTGCTTCACTAGGGAAGGCTTGCACCTGTCACCCTTAGGCTTTCGTATACTGGCCAAGGCTCTTGCCACCCCCATAGTGCCTTTTTTAGGCAAGGCTCAAAGGACAAACCCACCTCCATAGACGACCCAAAGATAAAAAAAACTAAAGGTAATGCTACTCAATGCCAGAAGTCTAAACCTCAAGATGCACGCACTCAAGACTCTCCTCAGTATGGAGAAAATCGATGTCTGTGCAGTAACAGAAACCTGGTTCAAGGCTCCTGAGAGCACCCCAGCACTACCAGGTTATAACTCACACCATGCGTTTCGGCCCCAAAACTCGGACCGAAGCACAAAAGGAGGGGGAGTATCTATATTTGTCAAAGATACCTACTCCTCCAGGTTAGTGACACTGCACGAAGCATCGGAAACCATTCATGTGCAACTAACAGTGGGCAAAACTGCCTTTCAGTTTGTAGCCTGCTACAGAACACCCTCCCTATTACAGGAACCCCACTTGGCATTCCTGAGAACACTGGAGAATATGAAGGTCTCTCCAAACACTATGTTATTGGGTGACTTCAACTACCCAAACATTGACTGGGAAAACTACTCAAGAACAAACACCCTCGCCCAACGGTTCCTTGAATTTATAAACTCTAACGCAATGGAACAACTAGTCACCACTCCCACAAGAGGGAACAACATATTGGACCTGGTCATCACCAATATGGGGACTCTATGTTCCACACCAGAGGTAAACCCCTCATTGGTAAGATCAGACCATAAACAAATTTCCCTGGACATCCATATCCCGTCCCAACCCCCAGCCAAGGAAATCACTGTAAAGAATTTCTCCAAAGCCAACTTTGCACTTCTCAAGACTGAGGTGGAATCCTTCAAAGCCCCTGGGCCAGAGGATAATACAGCCCAATCCGCAGAATCCTTTACAAATGTATTCTATGAGCACCTGCAGGAATGCATGGATCGTGCTATCCAAATAAAACCAAGACTCACTCCTCCAAAAACAGGAGACCAGTCTGGTGGATCCAGGCCATAAATAAGCTATACAACAGAAGGAGGAAGCTACTACATGACAGAGCAAAATCCCAAAAAGGGAAGGCATCTCTGATCAGTATTAGCAAGAAACTTCGATCCCTCATAAAATCATCAAAGGCCAGTTTCGAAAGAAAAATTGCCCTAGACACTAAAGATAATCACAAGGCCTTCTTTAGTTATGTCAGAAACATGGGCAGAAACTCCCAGATATGCTCTGAATTGTTGCATAATGGTACAAAATATACCGAACCTACAGACATAGCCAACATTCTGGCAGACAGATTCAGTGCAAACTTCTCCCCCCCCTTCCCCCCCAAAGGAGCAAACGCCTATCCCAACTGAATGTAACCTCCCTGACATGACAGATGCACAGGTGAAAGCTGCCCTCTCCAAAGCAAAAAACACAGCATCTATGGGACCAGATGGTGTCCCAGGCTGTGTCTTACACGAGCTCCAAGAAGAACTGAACCCTCACATTAAGTCACTGTTCAAACTTAGCCTTACTACAGGATATGTACCCAAAGAATGGCGTACAGCTACAGTGGTCCCACTCCACAAAGGTGGTGCCACAACGGACCCTGGAAACTATCGCCCCATAAGCCTGACTAGTCTGATCTGTAAAGCTATGGAGCGTATTATCATGGAACTCATAAACGAAGACATTGGGAGCCTCCAGACACTGGACCCTACCCAATTCGGCTTTGTTAAGGGCAGATCGTGCCTCTTAAACCTAGTTGATTTCTTTGAAACAGTTACCAAAGCCATAGATGAGGGCAAGGTAGTCCACACAGCCTACCTGGACCTCGCAGAAGCCTTCGACACAATACCCCACTCGAGCATCATAAATAAGCTTACCAGCTTAAATATCAACCCCTATATCACAAGATGGGTTGCAAACTGGCTCAGAGATAGAACCAACATGGTCAGAATCGCAGGTGCCATGTCCGAATCCAAACCAGTTACAAGTGGCGTCCCACAGGGCTCAGTTCAGGACCCCTCTTGTTCAGTATATACTTCTCTGAGGTTCAGGCTAACATGGGGGGATTATGGCTGACAAAGTTTGCAGATGACTGCAAACTGGGGGCCATAATCGAATCTCCAGCTGACACAAGCATCCCCCAAAAGGGTCTCACAGAGACAGATGCTGGGTGCCAGAACCACGGCCTCAAGCTAAATGCTAAAAAGGGCATGGTCATCCCCTTTGGGAAAAACAAGGTGCCCACAAATTACCACATAGGTGGTAATCCATTAAGTACGGAAGAAGTAATTAGAGATTTGGGGACCAACGTAGATAGTAATCTCTCCTTTGATAATCATGTTGCCAAAGTGATTAGAAAGACCTTCTATATAGCACACCTTATCACGAAAGGGTTCGCATCTGGATCAAGAGAGGTCATTGTGCCCCTCTACTCGTCACTCATCAGGCCCATAATTGAATACAATGCCCCTTTTGGGATGTACCTTACCCGACACTTGCAGCAACTGGAGAGACCCCAAAAGTACCTCACCAAGAGGATCATGGGCTACAAACAGATGTCCTATGCAGCTCGACTAAAGAAACTCCAGCTCTACTCAGTTGCTTACCACCTACTCAGAGGCGATCTATGCCTGACGTACAAAGCCATGTCAAACCCAGAATTAATGGACATGCTCCACCTCAAAATCCAAGTCCCTTAGAGCTACACTCCAGGGACCTAAACCTCAACACAAAAATAAATAGGACATGCTGGAGGGACAGATTCATTTCCCAGAGGCTCCCCTCACTCTGGAATAGAATCCCAATTCATGTTAGACATAGCCCCTCGCTGACCCTCTTCAAGCGAAATTTGGACGCGTGGATGGGAAATCGCAAATTCACCCCTGGGATCTCTCCTGTGTCCCTGCTAGACAGAGGCACAGTAAACTAATCTTAAAAGGGTACCTTCTGTGACCTACTTTACAGAGGCACAGTAGGCTAATCTAATAGGGAGGCAGAAGCCAAATACACTCTGGCTAGGCTTATAAATGCCCTAGGGCAGATAGCCTAGTATCTACCTATGAACCTATGAACCTAGGCTTATAGATACCCTTAGTAAGACAGCGTAGTACATACATTTGCACATATTACATGTCTTAGGTGCATGGATAGTTAAATAGCTCTTCCATTTTACTTTGCTATCATGCTGATAAACTGTTGGCTCACTAAAAGACATATGTATCCTGTTATTGTGTATTGTAAATGCCAATTGACATAACTAATGTTTGCCTACCATTACAGTAATGCTGTGTAGCTTGTAATACATAGCTGCCTACAATACTGTGCATTACACTGTTATTGGCACAATATCCCACAATGCAAATCATGCTTGCACAGTGGCCCAATCTTCCACATGTTATTCTCTGTAATACACCCATACATATGGCTACAGTTACAATATATCAACATATATTATCCCCTGTTATAGCACATACTTGTTGGACCAGCCCTGCCACTGACATCAGCTGGTGAGGAGTATTTCTGTTCAAAGCCCTTATATAGCATCCCTTGTGGTGTATGCGGTGTTTGCCTTGTGACCCACAGCAGTACACACAAATACTACAAGCGTCACTATGCTCAACAATACATCACTACAAGATAACTGTTTCCACTATATGGATTGCGTGCACTTTAAATACTACAGAATAGAACTACATACACAGACATACTGACTGTTCTACATACCTTATTAGTAACCCGAGGTGTTGTTAACTGTTGATTCAATCCTTTTTGGTTTGTGTTTCAATGTATATACGAATGGTTTAAATGTGTGATAACACATCCTTTTCTAGTTACATATCAGTAACATGTGGTATCCTGTCCACCAACTGCTGTTCCAAAGTAGTTAATTGGATGCACATCAGCTGTGCAGCTACTCCATTAGCCGATACCTTGGCAACAGTGGTGTATAAGTGAGTACTCCTTTTGGGTGTTGTCCGTTTGCCTTACTTTCGAGGGAGATGGCCTGGATGTGTTATTGCAATATATTTCAACAGCTATATGGAGGCACACAGAGATATATTAGCTTCATGACTCCCGTGGACTGTTTGTAATGGCTAGACAATTTAGTTCTACATGTGAGTACAGCTGTTATTTTTTGGAACAGTGCTACTTATGCAGGGTTTGTTTGCACCTGATACTTCTGCTGATGTTTAAGTATGGCAAGGATGTTTGGCCAGCTCAAGGCCGTATGGCTATGCATGAACTGTTATGTGGTGTACAGTGTGCTCACCAGACATCCTTGATTTGGTGTACAAGTGTAGCATACTGTGCTGTTACTCACTAATTGCTAACACATCTTGGTGTACGCACAACCCTCTGAAATGGGATTAGTGCAAACAAACTCTATTACATCAGCAGCTGTTCCATTGTATAACAGCAGCTATTTCATATAGGGCCATGTTAGTGTGTCTCTGACAAGGTATGTTAAGGCTTCTGAAGATGTCGTACAGTGTGTGAATGATTTGTGATGTTATTACAGTTTGTATTGTAATATGTTTGGGTGTGGGGGTGATGTTGGTGGGTGTGCTTAGCAGATGCAGGTGTGTAGGAACTACTTTTATACATAATTGCTATGTGCATGAGGATTCCTTCCCTATTTGAACACCTATCCTTTTGTGGACTAATACAATGGTAATTGCAGGCTGATTCATTAAGGCACTCTTATGTGGTTCCTGTATAGCATGCAGGTGATGTTAGTCCTTGAATCCCTTCAGTAATACATCTGAATGTAATAACGTGTTGCTACATGATAGCTGTGTATTTCTGTCATAGGTATTTGCAGTCATCGTAGTTGTGTTGGTGACTGACCCTCTTTGGCTAGGGTTGCCACCTTTTCATATGGCCATAGTGGGACCTTTTCGGGACACACATCTGATTTTACAGGCCGATGCAAACAGATGGTCAGTGCAAGGGATAGAACTTTCCTTTCTTGCCTAATTATAAGCTTATTCTTGTAGCAGTTTAGTTGCTTATCCTGTTTTCTGTAACATGTAGGCCTTTTAGATACAGAAAAAACGATTGTATGCAACTGTTACAGTACATATGGGACATAAATATGTCCTACAATCCCAGGACGTTTGCCACATTTAATATATTTGATCAGGACACAACCGTCCAAAGAGGGAGTGTCCCTCACAAAGTGGGACAGGTGGTAACACTATCACTGGCTCATGTCCATAGCACATATTTGTAATAGTGTATAGGCATATACTCTCCATATCCTTTGTTCATAAAGGTTGGTAATGGCAGAATGTGTGATTGCTATGGTCTATGTTATACACATATATGAATACTTCAACCACTGTATGCGGGAGACCTATGGAATCCCGAAACCACAGTGTGCCAATGCACACAGTACTGGGACCAGTCTCCCATACCCCACATTACCGACATCGACAGTAACTCGCGAAGGTAACATGAACATGGAACACACATATGCACATGCAGACACACTGCTACCCAACACATCCAAACAAACCATCCTACACTACGTATGAGCAGGTGGCCAAGCCCCCCTACACTCCCCATGTAGGTGTCTGCGCCCCCCCCACACTACCCCCTACTTTAATATTCTACATCCTAGGTCGTGCAAACAGATGCACAAAGCTAACCCACAACCACAAGAACACACATCACACACAGAACACACACTTACACACACTAAAGCCCTAAGAAACACACGTACACACAGTAACCTACCCAAACCGCAACACCAGAAGCATTGACTAACTGTCCATTAACATCATGAGATTACACTTCGCGCATCTGGTGTTTCGGTACTGTGTTCTTTCGGACCTTAAGCCTCAGGATTATGCGTGTCGGTATGTAAAGCAGTCAGTATGTGGTAGGTATCCCATTTATATGTACCTCCATGGTTATGTAGATGTTGTTAACCTATCTATATATCTACATATATATGTATATCCCCATATATTGACATATCTCTCTCTCCCTCTCTCTCTATATGATGATGTATATTTATATATATATATATATATATATATATATATATATATATATATATATATATATATAACATACACCTTTCATTGGGTACATGCCGGTTTGTCCTATTTCAACGCATTCCTACCTTTTGTGTTTTATCCTGTCAGTATACACGACTGCCATTGGTACATCTCAGGTAGCTTAGTGGTATGTTATTGTGATGAATGTGTACATGGTTGTGTGTTCTAATCCTGGCAGTGATATCTTACCTCTCAGAGCAGGCATTGGTAGTGCAAGGGTGATTAATGCACATTTCAGCGGTTGTGTGTTCCATGTTTATTATTCTGTGGAGAACTACCTATATATGCAAGCTGTGTTTAAGGTATACTATGTAACATGTACACATTTGTGAAGATTCCTGTCAGGGATACTCCCCATTATTTGGAACTACATCCCTGATTACATTATACAAAACCCCTCACTGACACTCCAGGGAATCCTTGCAGAGTGGGTGGTGAACAGTAGCTACACCCCAGGCATCCTGCAAGTGGCTCTGCTCCACAGAGGGGCAGTTAGTTGATCGATGGGGTGGCGACAGCAGACACGTTTTGCCTATGCTTATGAGTGGCCTCGGCGGTTGGGCATGTACCTACCTATGTATCTATGAACCTGTACATACAGTATGGACACTTGCTGATAGCTTAATTTACTGTTCAGGTATTGACTTACCTTGTGCCAATGGCAGTTGTGTGTACAATAGTTGAGGGCTGCCTATGTAGGATGCACACAGTAGACTACCTATACATGACATTTTACAGGTGGTCGTGTGTGTGTGCCATCCATGTTTGCTGTGTGTGCAGGTGAAGAAGGGTGTCAGTCCATGAGTGCCTACACTGTCAGTGTGTGTGCTATACGTTCCCTCTTTGCCAAGGCATGGGCATACTGGGAAAACCTCTGTCTGCCTACTGGGGCTTGCACAGGGTGTTCGTGGTCTGAGTCCCCCTGTGCCTGTGGGTCCCTTGGCAATGGTGGTGGGCTGTGAGGGCCTTCACCATTCTGTCCCTGCTGCAGCTGTTTCCGCAGGATCATATTGTGTAGCATGGCACATACTATGAAGATGTGGGCACACGTTCCTGGAGAGTACTGCAAGGCTCCACCAGATATGTCCAAGCAACAGAATCATGATTTCAGCATCCCAAACAAGTGCTCTATGATGATTCTGGTTTCTGCATGTGCCTCATTATGGCGTTCTTGCGTGGCTGTGTGTGCATTTCTGATGGGAGTCCTCATCCACGGTTCCAGTGCATAGCCAGCATCCCCCACCAGGTGGCCATATGGGATGTCCCCCCTGGCAAATGCCTGATACAGCTGTGAGGCATGCCAGATGTGGGAGTAGTGATAGCTTCCAGGGCTGCCAGTGCACACATCCATGATAATGCCCTGGGTATTGCACATGACCTGGCAGTTGATGGAGGGGAATCCCTTGTGGTTTATGTAGCGCCTACCCTGCTCACTGGGTGGTGACTTGATGTGTATGTGCGTGCAGTATATTGCAGCCAGTACCTCCGGGTAGTCTGCCACATGGTGGAAGAGACGCATATTGCTGGCCAACTCCTCCTGCTTTCGGGGGAAATATATGTGCTCATTGGCATGTGGTAACATGGCATCCAGGAACTGGTGGAGTACCCTGGATGCTGATGCCTGTGAGAGCCCCATGATATCCCCAGTTGGCCTTTGGAAGGTATCTGTGGCTAGTATTCTCAAGCTTACACATACCTTCATGTCCCCTGGGATGGGTTCCCCTCTGTTACTTCTGGCTCTGAGGCATGGCCGGCACAGCTCAACAAGTTGCTGTATGATGTCCCTGTCCACCCTGTAATGCTCTACTATCTCTAGATCATGTAGCCCCTGGTAGGTTACCCTGGGTCTGAACACTCCTCTCCTCCTCCAGTGCCTGAGATGGTTGTCAGCATCATCCTCCACACCACCGTCAGTCTCTAACACATGCTGGTGAATCAAAGCTATGGCAGCCCCTAACATATACATATTAAAAGTTCCCCGTCTGTATACACCAATGGTGCACAGTGTCTGGGAATACATAAGTGTGTGTGTGGGGCTTACACATCTTATACTATTGTGCAATGGATGATGCTGGTGTAATTGGGTGTGTTTGTGCTATTCCAGCTGCAGGGTGTCTTAATTATTGGTTTTACAGCAGGTGCTGCTATTGTGGGGCCTTTGGTGTTGACTTACGCTTGGCTGCCGTGATTCATCTATTGCCCTTTGCTTCTATTTTCAACCCGATTCACCTCCCATTGTCAGGCATGCATCCAGCTACCGCCTTTCTTGTTTTGTGCTTCCACAACCCAGGATTGTGTTGGGAAATGTGTTATGTAGCTGATCTACTGCAAGTTTGTTTGTTCTGCTGTGACAGTTCACTTTTCTTTGCTGTACGACACCTCCCCTTTCCTGTTCTGCAGGTAGCTGCTAGCAGCCTTGTTAGCTGTTGCCTATGGCCCACTGTGAGTTTCTAGGTGTTAGTTACTCATTTGTACTCCAATTACCATGCTGCATCATTTCCTTATTGTCTTCCCGTATCCTTCCTGTTTCAGCTGTGGTGTGCGACGCGCACAACCATTTACCGGGTTTTATGCGCGTTTTCATCTACGTTCACATGAACTTTCGGTTACCTTGTGTGCTCTCAGCTAAGCAAAGCTATGGCTTCTTCCACACACCTATCCTGTGGCTTTGCTTAGCAACACGCAACATGGATTAGCAATGATCCAATGTGCTTACAGCTACGGTGGTGCGCCCCTCTCTTGATGTCATGTTTACCTCCAGGCCACTCCTCGGTGTTGTAATGCTACGCCATGTGGTACATCCTTACGCCGGCGGGGTGTTTGCGATTCAGTATTGCTTGACTTATTTGCATGGCATTGACTGCTAATTCCTAGTTACCGCATGGAACACTGTCACAGACCCTTAGCAACCCTTGTGCCATGGTTGTGGTGTAGCATGCGTGCCATTGACTATTATGGGGATATCATGAATTGTGTTACATTACAGTTTTATGACATCTAAATATATTTCCCTTGTGATCCCATTTGTGCAACGATGCATTGCGGTTTTACTTTGCGTTGGTGTAGCCATGACATTAAATGTTATTTTTTATATGTTGTGCATGTTGTTTTATGCCATTGGCTATACATTTAGCCATTGGCATATATTAACATTATAATACGTACGTTTGGTCCTCTTTCATAGCTCCGATTTTATGTTTGACAAAATGTAAACCATTTTTTTTGGTTTACATTTCTACATGCTTACGCTATGCCTGCACAATTTCATGAATCGCTATATACCTTCATTTGCATGCTACACTGCTGCACATGGGGTAATTAGTATACATGCACCGGGAGCTGCTCAGCTCTGGCGTATGCTGGTAGTGCACGTGGAAACAGCTCTTACCTGAATTGCTCAACGACCATATTTGGCACTAGATCGCCGATGCTACTCCGGCGCATGGAGCAAGCTTCATGAATCCCGGGGATTGTTTAGGCCTTGTATCATTCTAGTCAGGTATCTCTGCAGGCATTCCAGCTGTTGCATGTGTCTGGACAGATACATACCAAAAGAGGCATTGCATTTAATGACTGGGCTAATGGGGGCTGAGTAAAGGGGACAATGACATCCCTAAATCTAGCACACTCCCAATGTTTATAAACTGTGCAATATAGAAGGATTTCCTTACAACAATGGACACTTGTTGGTCAAAAGTTAGGTTACTGTCCATAGTCCATCCCAAAGTATACAATAGTACATTTCAGTCCATGGTTTTGGCACCAGTTATTTATTTGAGACAAACCTTCCTTTAGGATGGCTATGTCATTTTGAGGATTTTATGACTGCTGTTAGCTTGCAGCCATCTACAGTCTTAATCAGCCAGAGCCCTTTGGTATTGGCTTTTACTTCAGAAAAGTTGATGCCAAACAAGAGAGGTCCCGGTACTGAATCCTGGGGGATTCCACTGGTGACTGGACCCTTTGCAGAGGTAATTTATCCTATTCTGATTTCCTGCATTTTATCTGTGAGCCTTTGACAATCCTGTGGATGACATAGGGGTTTATTCTCAGTTTATTTACCTTTTTTACTAGTGAGGAATTATGTCAAAAGCTTTGGCCAAGTTGAGGTATGTTGTGTGTACCATTATCCATTGCTTTGGTGACCTTTTCAAAAAAATCCACTGGGTTGAATAAGCATGACCTGCCCATGATGCATCCAAACTAGACGGATTCAATGTTTGGAGGTTTCCTATGTCTTGATTGATTAGTTCCATGAGAAGTTTTTCATGGGTTTGCACGTGAGGCTGATCTGATGTATAGATCTGCAATTGCCTGCGTCTGTGGAAGGTCCTCCCTTATGCGGGGAAATGACTGCAGCTGTTCTCTGTTCTCTTGGAACAAAACCTGTATGGAGGCTGAGATGGAACAGTGTTGTCAGGGATGTGGCTAAATTATGCATCATGCTATTTAAGATGAATTCAAGGATATTGTTAGGACTCACTGATGCAGTATTTGTAGCTTATGATAGCACTAGGACTTGATCTTGTGTGATAGCTGGAGGTGACCCTGTTTCAGGTATATCTTGAGGGATACATGGACGGGGAGAGAGGGGTAAAGTTAGAGCTAAATTTATTGGCCAGTAGGTTCACTATATCTTCAGCCTCACTGTAGACATCATTCACAATCAGCTCAGCACATTGCTGCATTGTGCTTTTGAGATTACTAACATAACTAAAACAATGCCTTGTGATTATCTTTGGCTTGAGCAGCAAATTTTTGGTGGATTTGTTTGTTTATTTCAGTGACAAGGGCTCTGACATTCTAGGAATTACTCCTCTTACTTTTGGTCAAAATTATTTTCCATTTATTATAAAGCTTGTTGATATTATCATTCCACCATCTGGGTTTGTTTCTGGCATTTGGCCTGTGTGAGGTACAGCTTCATCTATGCAGGCATTTACATGCTGATATAGCGTGGGGCTGTACATTTCTGCATATTCAGTGGAGTTAACTAGGTTCGGTGGGGATTTGAAGCTTGTTAATGTATTGCTTAGGAGCAGGTAGTCTGTCTTAAAGAAATTTCTAAAAGTACCTTGGGTGGAAGGGATCTCTGGTTTCAATTTTATTTCACAGTGGACTGTTTTATGGTCAGACCTAACAAGTGATGAAAATATGCAATTGATGGTGCAAGATGCTCCCATATTAGTAAGGACAAGATACAAGATGTTATTCTCCCCACTGGGTATGCTGACTAATTGCTCGAGGGCGTTTGCATTCACAAAGTCCAGGAATCTCAGTGCTTGTGCACTAGTGGTGGTGTAGGCTTCCCAGTCTATAGCTGGATACTTTAGATCACCTAGGAAATGGTGTTGGATTTAATATTGAGTTATTCTAGGTATTGTAGATAAACGTAATTGTTTTCCTCTGTCATAGAGGGAGTTCTGTACCTAGCTAATATATGGTATGGGACCTTTCTGATGGTTATTTGGACATGAAGAAGCTTTGGTGTATCACTCTGCTTTACCAGCTTTGATGTAAGTCTCTTCTGGATGTTGATTAAGACACCTCCCCCTTTTTTTCCACTCCAGAACAGTACCTGGTCTAATCATGTGGATGGCATTATATCTCTCCACAGCCAGAGTGCTCTCTGTTATTTTAAACCATGTCTCAGTTCCAGCACAGACGTCAATGTTCTCCAGGGTAAGAAGGGCTTGTAGGGTGTGCAGTTTCTTCCTTAGCCTCCTAGCATTTATCAGTAAAACTTTTATATTTTCCTTTGGTTATTTCATTATATTGGTAGGTTTATAGGTTGGCTTTTCATAAAAAAGGCACTATGGGGTGAGCAATATCTTTGCCAATAATCGAAACCCAAGAGGAGACAGATGCAGGCCATCCCCAGCAAAGCAGCTTGGTCCGTTGATCATATCTTCCCAGAATGACAAATATTGGATCTGCTTTGAATGACACCAAAAACTAAGCCAATTATTTTTTGCTCTTATTGCAGCACTATCACTGGAGAAAGTAGAATGCTGCTCAATGCTAGGTTCATCCCTGCCTTGCACACATAGTCTGAGAGCTCCATCATTGTCTCTCTTTATATATTCCAGGAAGGTCCACCTCAAGTCATTGACAATGGCATGAACTATGACAGCGTCATACTTGTACTTTTGCTCAAGGGCTTGAGGGCACGCATGATCTGACTGATCCTGGCACCAAACAACCAACTGTCACTCTTTCCTTGCTCAGCCTGGTAAGTGGCACATCTGTATGTCTTATAATGAAGTCACCTGTAACAAGAATGTTTGATTGGGTCAATGCCTATCTTATGGTCTCAGTATCTGTGACCTTGGGACACTATGTGCTATGTGAGGAGGTAGACTTAACTTGCTATGTGTGCTTTGTGCCTGTGTTATGTTATGGAGGTCTTTGAAGTTTAGCAAAATTAATCTTTAGACCCTTAGCACATGAATAATTATGTGTGGTATGATGATCATGGTGAGGCATGGTGTGTGGTGTACTAATGACGATTTTGGTGTGTGAGTTTACTGTGTGTGAGATTTTTGCCTCCAACGATATGCATACATCTCTCATGCACTGTGTTGTGAGGTTTGGGTAATAGACGATCGTCAAACAGCATGACTTATCTTCCTTTCTCTATATAACTTTTTATGTACATTTTTATGAACCTTGGAGATGCCGAAAATAGATGGAATCTGATTTTTTCAATCAAAAATTAAGCATTTCAATCAGCCTGGCTAGAGAAGTTGTGGAGAAATGCTGGTCCATGATACTGACAGGAATGACTCTGGGGGCAGGGGTAAATATAACTGCTTGGAGTTTGGATAATGTTTGGCTGGACTTGCTAATGAGTATTTATAATTCAGCACAAAACAACTAGCCTGGAAACCTACTTCTGCCACCAGCAAGAATTAGTAAACTAATTATAACAAAAACAACTCAATAATTTAATACTAAAATCAGTGCAAGCAGTATCAGTACACTCAGTATTAAGCAATTTTATAGAAGGTCTTTTATCTTGGTGAGAAGTTTAAGGGGAAAGACTTTGCAAAATGATACTTATGTGCTTATTGTCAACATCTAATAAACAGGGAGAGGGAGGGAATTATGTTGTCAACTTATCATAAGGGGCAGGCAACAACAGATTCACTGGGTTTAAGTACACAACTTCAACATGTTGAGTGGGGCAGAAAAGCAATTAGACCCTTAGCTCTGAGATGACTGGCATGGAACTGCCCTAATGCAAAGATTAGTCCTGAACTACACTCAGTACAAAAGAATGAAACTAGGGTTTAATAGCATAGTCAGACCACTTAAACAGTGCAACTATGTACTGGAATTACTAATATAGGCTTAGAGACCTTAACTAAAACAGATACAGATTGTTACAGTAGCGATCTTCCTCACCCAGTGTGATGTCTTTGATCGTAACATCTGACCATAAGTGGTATTGCTTGAAATAAAAATTAATTCCAGGCACCCAGTGTGAACCCCAAAACCTTCAGGAACTATTCTAGGCTAATCTCCATATTGACAGCTGTACAGAGCAAGCTGTATCCATTTGTATTAAGAATAAGACAAACTCAAAAGACAAGCCACCCTGGTAGAATCACAATATCAATCAGTTGTACTACAAAAGAAAAAAATCTTGACCAAGGGTAGGAGGAACAAATCCCAACATACTAAAATCCCCCTGACCAATCTAAACAGGTAGGTAAAAAGTTAATTAATACTTCAAAAGCTAAATTTGAAGAACAAATAGCTTCTCAGGCAAAGGAAAACATAAAGTTTTCTATAGCTATGTCCATAACCTCATGGAAATACACAAAAATGTGCAGAACTTATTGTAAACGCATCACCAACACTGAACCAGAGGCCATTGCCAACCTTTTGTCTGACAGATTCAGCTCAAATTTCTCCACCCACTCCCCTCCTGATAGTCCACAGGAAATGTTGCATAACACAATCCTCCCAACCGTTACTTGGGAACATGTCAAAAATGCACTTTCCAAGGCCAAAAACACTCCATCGATGTGCTCTGATAACATCCCAGGATGCTTAATAAATAGCATAAAATATAGCTTCGCTGGTCCACTTAAACCACTTTTAATCTGGAGCCTATAGTCAGGTTATATGCCCAATAACTGTAAGATGGCTACAGTAATTCTCCTGCATAAAGAAGGTCTAACCACTCATCAGGGTAACTAAAGGCCCGTAAGTCTGATGAGCCTCATGTGTAAGGCCATGGGAAAAATCATCATGGACATGATAAATGAGGACATTGGTAACCTACAAACATTGGCTTCATTATAGTTTCACTTTGTTAAAAGAATGTCATGCCTATTAAATCTGGTGGACTTAAAATAAAATAAAATAAAGTCACAAACAACGGATGTCCCGCAGCCCAATTTTATTGAGAAAAAAATAAAAATGACGAAGTGCTTTTGCCGTGACTTTTTTATGGCTTCAACAGAGTCGTAAAAATGCCAGTGCAGTAGTTCACTAATAAAGCCTACTAATCTGGTGGACTTCTTTGAGAGGGGCATCACAGCAATGGGTGAAGGCAGGACTGTGCACACAGCTTACCTCGATCTGGCCAAGACTTTTGCTATAATACCCAACTCAGGCATTGTAGACACGCTCACTAATTTAGGTATAAACCCTTTTATCACCCACTGGATAACAGACTGACTCACTGATAGTACTCACGAGGTCAAAATAGGTGAGGCCACCTCCACACCAAGAGCCCAGTCACTATCAGAGTCTCCCAGTGCTCAGTACTACGCCCAATCCTTTTTGGCATCTATTTCTCTGAAATGGAAGCAAATGCTGAAGGTTTATGGCTGAGAAAGTCTGCAGATGATAGCAAGCTGGGGCACATAACCTGACTGTCGACTCCCCTATCTATCTCTGACTATCAAATTGTGCCAAAGCCATGGTCTTAAACTGAATGCTAAGAAATGCATAAGTATAACCTTGAGAAGTCAACAATCCTTGCTAATTACCATATTGATAATGTGCCCTTAAGATTAAATCCAGTGGTCAGGAATAGGGGCATGCATGTAGACAGTAGCCTTACCTTCCCACTATACTCTGCCCTTATCAGACTAATCACAGAGTACAATGTCCCCTTCAGTATGTACCTCACCAGGCATATGCAATAACTAGAGCGACCTTAGAGGTTCCTTACAAAATAAATACAGGGCATAGCAAACCTGCCTTACACAGATTGCCTTATAGCCCTTTCCCTCAACTTAGCCTCCTATAAATTGTTGAGGTGTGATCTATGCCTGACTTACAAGGCATCCACAAACCCCACACTAATTAATCTCCTGCATATTTGTAAGACAAATAGTACCAGAAATGTGAGGCCTAGGGACCTGAATTTTGTGTGTGACTTAAACAGAACATGCTATTGAGACAGATATGTGTTCCAGAGATTCCCCTCCTATGGAACAGGCTTCTCATCCATGTAAAATGTTTGTCTAGTACCCAATTTAAGAACAACCTAGACCAGTGGATGGAGAATCAAAAGTGTACACCAGGGCTGGCACACATGTCCCTTATGGACAGAGGTAGTTTATAAATGCCTGTCCTTCAATGTCTTGTTTGGATACAGGACATCATTATTCTTTCAGAAAAACTAGGCTAGCTTAGAAAGGTCATTAATCTAGTAACAATCTATGAATCTATATAGTGACAACAAATTAACATTTCAATGGTGGCAAATGAATTTCAAAATAGACCTCTAACATTAGCACTCCATTTAAATGAAAATTTTGGATATCAAATCCAATGATCAAATAGGTGAAGGAAATCAAGAGGGCTTTATCATTGAAGGCCATCTTAAAATTCTCTCAAGGAAAAGTGGGGTGAATAGCAAAGTGAAGTTAGCACAATTAAACCAACATAAACCTACTACTGACAAAAAGCCAGTCGTAGTGGTGTCATAAATAAACTAAAGAAGCAAAATAAGACAGACACCCTCCCCTTGAAAGATCATATAACGTCTGAATAAATAAGATTACACCAATTAAAAAAATCAGGAGAATAGTGTCACCAATCTAGGGCCTACAAATAAGGGTCTGACTAAGTAGGCAGTAACCACAAACAGTATACAAATCCACCATACTTTAAAGACATTTAAACGATACTTTAATAGATTAGAAAGGAAACATGTCTAGTTAATTATTACAGAACAAGCAAGTGATATCATTAGACTAATATGCACTGCTCTATGCACCAGCTTTCACTTGACATCAGCAGGACCCAGTGGAAGACTGCAATACACTGCAATACTTCAGTCAAACTCAGTCAGGTATCAAAATCCAACTACAACAAACCAGTAATTTTATTTAAACAAGCATTCTATTACATTTCAATGTCTAAAATTGCCTAAAAGTGTAATTGGAGCAAGCAAATGGTCAATAACAGACAGACAAACAAATTAATAGTCATAAAAGGTAGCAGTAGGGGCTACCATGGTCTGCTGCTCCTAGCAGTCCTCAGGTGGACCATTTAAGCATATTAAGGTTTGATCATCTTGCTGATGATCCCATATTTAAAAACAAAAGCTCTATATCTACATGGTCAGTTTTAAGATAAATATTTTCATGGTGGGAATAGGACTCCATTAATAGAATGCTTGACTCATTTCTTACTTGTGATTTTCATGGAGTGGTTACCGAGTTACAGTCAATGTCTGAAGAGTATCCAGTCTGATGAGGTAAGACAGCATATTTGTTACTTCAAGGTGATGTCCTTTTTTACCTAAAATGACTGTAATCTCCAGTGTGCAATAATGTGTTTGCCTGACTATGAGATGATTAGAATAAAAAAAATCTCTTAATCAGGAATTATAATTCTCTCACAGAAAACAGTGCCATGGTGTCTGCACATGAGGAGATGCAGCTGCGTCAGATAGCAGAATTTAAGTATCTTGTGGTCTTGTTCATGAATGAAGGTAGAGGGGACTGGGAAATTGACAAGAAGGTGGAGGCAGTGATGTCAGAACTGCAAGCATGGCATCAGATTGTTGGGAATATAGAACTTAGTCACAGAGCAAAACGATCAGTTTACACTTTTGTTTGTATCCCCATCCTCATCTATGGTCAGAAACATTTAGTAGCAATAAAAATGACGGTGCCATGTTTATAAGAAGAGGAAGTGAGGTTCCTTTGCAGGACAGCTAAACTTATTGCCCAAGACAAAGTGAGGAGCTTAGCAATTTAGAAGGGTTAAGTGAATTCACTTGAGCTGGTTTGAGAATCTTGAGAAGATACCCTCTAAGCACCTCCCATGGGAGAAGAAACATTTGAAGCCCACAAGGAGGAGGCCCTAGGGCAGACCCAGGACACACTGAAGGGATTATATCTCACACTTTCCTGGTAAGACAAGGGGATCCCACAAGCTAAACTAGAGACTATGAGCGATGATAGGGAAGTCTGCTCTACTCTGTTCAGATTACTACAACTGTGTCCATTTCAATACAAAAGTTTAAAACAAATTAAAGTATGGATGGATGGATAGAAAGACAAGATTAAAAGGAGCTTAGGATGTACATTTGTCAGAAAAGGAGGGTGCTATGATAAAAACTATTAATTACTCATCTGAATCATCATTTTCATCTAAGTGGGTAACATGATGCAGTCTGAAGATCAAAACTAAATAGTTTAGATTCAATGTGAATACTTGTTTCAAAGAGAGCCTGAAGAATGCACAGAGCACCCCTTCTGTAATTTTTTTTTTGCATTATACTTAACTGATGACAGAACAAAACAATGATCTTATCAAGTCTGCAATTTAGGTGCATTCGATATTCAATCTATGGATTTATAGTAATAACTGAAGAGTTGCAGTGCACTGGTAATATCACAAAAAATAAAGTAATGAACGAAAAATGTTGATTCAAAGCAAATAATAAGAGCTTCTATGGCAGGCCAAGGCCCCTTAAACCCTTCATTCCTTTGCTTCTCTGACTATTCTAACTCTGGGACCATACAAACCATTGATTTAATGGGAAACTGTCTTATTCCCCACCCAGACCCCAAAATGCTGCTATCACCAAAATATCTTGTTGAATAACATAGCTAAACAGTGATTTCACTAAACACAGTCAATGAATATCACCTTATTTAACTCTTGATTTGAATCATATATCATGTATTCCTCCACTTCCCTTTACATTTCTCCACCTCCTCCATGTCCTATTGTGTCCCCATCTACCACCCATTCCAGCAATCCATTTCTTAAATCTACAATCATTTACATAAAGAAGTTATTTTGAAGATCCAGGGAGTAGTTGGTGCTCAAAATTCCAGAATCTGCCTCCTCTTGCTTCCTTCCTGCTCATGGTGATTCAATCACATCTCCCTCAACATACTTTATTACAGCAATATATATTCTTGTCCTTTCTGGTCTCTAGTCAGATGAGCCATGAGTCCTCTCATCTCCAATTATACCCTTTCCCATCCAGCCATCATACCCTTCTGGAGGCATTCCTATAGAATCATTCAAACAGTTTCATGACCCTCTCTGTGTATGCACAAATTAATGATGTTGGGGCTTAAGTAGGGTTTCATAGAATAGAAACATATGTTTTTACTTCTGAATTCTATTCCTCTGATGATAGATCCCAATAATCTGTTTAATGCTGCAATGGACTTCTCATTTTTCTTTATGGTCTAGTTCATGCATGATAAACACCTCCAGATCCTTTTCCTACCATGTTATCTCCACTCCTCCAGTACACCAGAAATTCCATGGCTCAAGGAAAGTCCTTCACTTCTTTTTAGAATGAACTTCAATGCCATCTTTCTGCCCACTTGGTTAGCCTTTACAAGTCATTGCTTAAACTCATCCCTCCTCCCTCTTCCAGTGGTGCTTATATATTTCTTCTATCCATTTCTGGTATGGTTTTCATCCTTGATTTAATGCTTCTACAGCTATATTTTGGACTTTTACAAACAAGCATTTTAGTTGAATTCATTATCTTTTCCTACAGACTGCTAACACTGACTTGTCCTTTGAATGTTTGCTTAAGTTTAAAAGTTAAATTATAGAATTACATATTACAGTCCTCTTTGGTTGTGCTCAATCCAGAAACCCACTCTACATTCCATTTTCCACTGAAGCTTCATACCTGGCCCTCTCCTTAGTTATATGGGTTATATCCTGCATGGGATATAACATATGGTCAGATTCTAGAGCTTAATGGTACCTTCCACTTATCCAACCATTGCAGCTTGAGCAGAAATGAAGTAAATCAATTGTGTGGACTCCAAACCCTTCGGGGCTTTCTTGCAAATGACAGACAAGAGTTAGAGAAGCTAGAGTCATGAAAGAGATAAAAGCTAGGTAAGTAAAAAATCAAAGTCCTCAACCTGGCAACAAAAATTACACAAACATAAGGGGAATAGAGGGGGGGTCTATATTATAACATCGAAGTTCTCTAACATCGAATGTTATAATTGAAAACAGCGAAGGAGCAGGACATTGAATGCTTTCCCAGGGAAAGAATTCGGTGGGCCGTTGCCGTGGCTTCGCTGTTTTCAGCGTTCGATATGTTGGAGCATTACGAGTCGGGTTCAGGTAAGTGTGCGATTGTGTGTAGGTTAGGGTTAGGGGGCGGGTTAGGTGAGTTAGGGTTAGGGAGTGGGTCAGGTAAGTGTGCGGTTGTGCGGATGTTAGTGTTAGGGTGCGGGTTCAGGTAAGTGTGCGATTGTGTGTAGGTTAGGGGGTGGGTTAGGTGAGTTAGGGTTAGGGCGTGGGTCAGGTAAGTGTGCGATTGTGTGTATGTTAGGGGGCGGGTTAGGTGAGTTAGGGTTAGGGTGCGGGTGAGGCGAGTGTGCAATAGTGACGGACCTTAGGGTTCGGGTGGATAGCTAGTACTGTATGTAAAGTTTAGTTTAGATGTAGGATTTTAAGTGTATGTGCGTAGATGGCTGTTTTTTGTGTGTGTTTTTGTGCTGTGTGTATGTTTCTCGGAATAGCAAATTTTTTCCCTAGGAAAAAATTCGCTATTCTGACTGTTCAATGTTTTCACACTTCGGTGTTTAGGGTTTGATATAATAACATTCGATGTTAGAGAACTTTGATGTTATGATATAGACCCAATAGAGGAAGGGAGCAACTACTGCAGCAGTGATCATTTAAACACCTACTGTCATGATAAGGATCCCCTGGAAAATGGTCCTAGGAAAGTCTGTCATAGACCTGGAAAAGGAACTTAGTTTGTAGTACTTTGCAAAGGAATGCAGAGAGGACCAAGTTACTGCTTTTAGAATGCTTTTAGAATCTATCCCTTTCCAAAAGGCCAAGGCCCTGAAAGAGTGTGCATTCATCCTTCCTGGAACAGACTTGTTGTGGTAGGCTTGACAAAAAGAACTAGAATGTGTCAACTATTTAGAGATGTTCTGATTTGATAAAGGTTGTCATTTTTTTCTTGACTTCATAAAAAATGAATAACTGATCACAGTTTATGGAGGTTTTAGTTCTGTCAAGATAATATCTGAGTTGTCCCTGAACATCCTGAGTATGGAGAATCCTTTCTCCCACATTTTTAGGGTCTGAAGAGAAGGCAGGAAGATACATAGCTTGGCTCAAAGTAATAAAAAAAGGAATCAAGGAAGCTCGGCAATATTGTACTTGAAGGCCTCACCTTGCATTTCGCGGAGAAGTAGGTGTGTCGCGAATGATTGGCAACCAGGTCTGCATATGTAATGAGCCATGACTGACATGGCATTCAAGCAATCCAAACGAATGGACTTTTTTTTGTTAAAACTAAAAGCACATTCTTGAAGAATTTTACTTGCTTGTAAAATTTTGAAGTGTTTCAGATACAAAAATAATAGCTTTTTTGCTAAAATAAAAGCCCACTCTTTTTAGAATTTTAGTTGGTTAGTAAGTGATTCAAATATAAAAATAATAGCTTTAGTCAACTAATAAAGGGAACTTAGAAAAAAAGGACACTTTCCATTTTCATATCCCCCTCCCCGACAAGGACACACCTGCCCAAATAAGGGACTGCCCAGCCTAAAGGAAAACTGGTGGTAACCCTAGGTCAGGACAAGAATAAGAAGTGAGCTAATATACTTTATTTTGAACAAAAAATGTATCTCCCGATTAAATCATTAGCTAAAAAGTGACCATGTAGTTTACCATTTAATTTAAAAGAAAATATACTTTGCAGACAGCCAGATGCAGGAACAAAATGAAGTTTCTGAAATATGTCTTTTATTTAATAAATATACATTTCTTTGTTTATATTAAAATAAGAAACAAACAATTGTTCTCGAAGGCAGCACAAGACATGTACTAAAAGCCGGACAGTTTATTAGGATTCTTCGAAGGAATACATATTCATCAGTGCTCGATTACAAAACAGCACGGGGACGGGTTTTGGGCTGGGCTTGCCACTGCGCATCTGGTGAGGCCCTCAAGTACAATATCACCGGAAGCTCTATCTTTGTGGAAAATGTATTTTATTTATTTTAATTTATTTTTACATTTGTTAACCGGGTTAGTCCGACTGGGCCCAGAGAGCCCTTTTTCAGTGGAGACCAGAGGAGAAAAGCTCCAAGTGAATAGTTAAAAAAAATAAGAAAAAAACTAACAATTCAAGTTGTAAGATGCTTAACAGTACAAAAACAGAGAAAGAGAAATATAAAACATGAATATTTACAAGGCAAAAATACAGTATTTTGAGAAAGCAGTAGCAATATGTTTGAGAGATTTAATTAGTGTTAAGTTATATACAAAGAAAATAGCAATGCCTAAAATGCTAAATATTTTCTAATATGTAATATACAATTCAGAGTAACATGATGACATAGTACAATGATGCATTTAATAGCACAGGTACTAACTGCAGAGAGATTAATATGTGTAGACAGTTTAGATAGCAGATACCAGGCAGATATGTTAATTGAGAAAAGAAGAAAAATTCATTAGGTTATTTCTTGACAAGTACAGATCCATGCATGTTGGAAATGAATTTTTAGTTGATTTTTGAATTTGTTACTTTTGGTAGTGGAGCGAAGGGATAATGGATATTTGTTCAATGAGTATGCAACTGAATGACTGTAAAGTATTTCTCCAATATTTTTGTTTGGATTGGTCACCTGAAGTAGGTTTTGTTGTGTGCTTCTGAGGTCACTATTGGGTGTGTAGGGTGTGATTATGAATGTAAGGGCAGGGCAGTAGTTGGGGCTATTTAGGATTATATGTTCAATTTGTAGTTGTGGTATTTGAAGCATGTGGGAGAGCTCAGGCTATCTTAAGCTTTTCAGGGTTATACAATGATGGGATGTGTATTACTGGCTACAGATCTGGCTATCTTGTTATAGGTGGTTTCTAGTTTGGTTAAGAGATTATTTTAGAGAATAGAAAGTATGGGAGCAGCATACAGCAGGATATTAGAATAAATGTTGGAGCCAGTATAGGTCTAGATCTGTTAGGTATGTATATATCTGTTGTTGCGGTGTAGAAGACCTAGTTTTTGATTGGACTTTTTGATACAGTTTAAGATATGTAGGACGAATTTTAATTGGTCGTCTATAGCAATGCCAAGAAATTTGGTGTTTGTGTCAGCAGTGATAATTGTATTATCTAAGGATGAGATGGGGAAGTTGTCTTTAGCTGGACTGAGGTTTTTTTGGAGGGAAAAGAAGAAGCTTGGTCTTTTGGGGGTTCAGAAGCAGGTTGTTTTCAGTTAGCCATTGTTCTACTAGGTGCAGAGATTGTTGAGTGATAGTGTGAACCTTTTTTATATTGTTGGAGGTGTTAATAATTGTGGAATCATCTGCATACTGTATTAAGGTAGAGTGGGGGCAGAAGACATGGAGGTTATTTGTAAATATATTAAAATGTAGGGGACCTAGGATAGAGCCCTAGGGAATCCCGGTCTTAACAAGATGGAAAGGGAAGAAGGATGTTTGCCATCTAACAGACTGATATCTGTTTGAGAGGTAGCTGTTAAACCAGGAGGTAGTGAAGGTAGAGAGTTGTTGGCTGGAAAGTTTGTTTAGGAGGATGAGATGGGAAACAGTATCAAATGCTTTGGATAGGTTGAGGAATAGAGCTGATATGAGTTTATTATTATCTCTGGCTTGGGCAATGTTGTGTGTGAAAGATAGGGGGGCAGTGGTAGTACTGTGCGAGGGTCAGAAACCGTGCTGCGTGGGTATAATTAGGTTTGCCTGTAAGAGGTGGTTTAGTTTTTGTCAATGTATACATTTTTCCAGTATCTTGGATAAGGAGGATAATATGGCAATAGGCCTATAATTTGAGGATTCTGTAGAATTTCCTCCCTTGTGGAGGGGTATTATGAAGACTTTTTTCCAGATATCTGGTACTGTATTTTCTTGGGAGAAAGGCTAGGACTGTGGTAGTGAAGGTCGGAACTTTGAATGTTGGCAGTATGTATGGTATAGGGAGAGAGCTGGCTGATATGATGGACAGAAGGAAGGTTGGTATATTGTGTGTGCAAGAGACCAGATGGAAGGGGAGTAAGGCTAGGTGTATCGGAGGTGGGTTCAAATTGTTTTATCATGGTGTGAATGGGAGGAGAAATGGCGCAGGAGTTATTCTGAAGGAACAGTATGCTAAGAGTGTTTTGGAGGAGAAAAGAGTGTCAGATAGAGTGATGTTTATGAAGCTGGAAATTGATGGTTTAATGATGAATGTTATTAGTGCATATGCTCCACAAGTTGGGTGTGCAATGGATGAGAAAGAAAAATTTTGGAGTGAATTGGATGAATTGGTGATGACTGTACCCAAGGGTGAGAGAGTGGTGATTGGAGCAGATTTCAATGGGCATGTTGGTGAAGGGAACAGTGGGGATGAGGAAGTGATGGGTAGGTATGGTGTTAAACAAAGGAATGCAGAAGGTCAGATGGTAGTGGATTTTGCGAAAAGGGTGGACATGGCTGTGGTGAATACATATTTTATCTAGAGGGAGGAGCATAGGGTAACATACAAGAGTGGAGGAAGATGCACACAGGTGGATTATATCTTATGTAGGAGCGCCAGTCTGAAGGAGATTGGAGACTGTAAAGTGGTGACTGGAGAAAGTGTAGTTAGGCAGCATAGGATGGTGGTTTGTGGGATGGCGTTGGTGATCAAGAAGAGGAGGAGTGTGAGGACAGCACCAAGGATCAAATGCTGGAAATTGAAAAGGGGTAATTGTGAGGTGGAGCTCAGGGATGAGTTAAGACAGGCACTGGGTGGCAGTGAAGAGTTACCAAATAGCTGGGTAACTACAGCAGAGCTAGTAAGGGAGACGGCTAGAAAGGTGCTTGGTATCACATCGGGACAGAGGAAGGATGACAAGGAGACCTGGTGGTGGAATGAGGAAGTACAGGAGAGTATACAGAGAAAGAGGTTGGTAAAGAAGAAGTGGGATTTTCAGAGAGATGAAGAAAGTAGACAAGAGTATAAGGAAATGAGGTGCATGGCAACGAGAGAGGTGGTGAAGGCTAAGGATAAGGCATATGAAGAGTTGTATGAAAGGTTGGACACTAAGGAGGGAGAAAAGGACCTGTACCGATTGGCTAGACAGAGGGACCAAGCTAGGAAAGATGTGCAGCAGGTAAAGGTGATAAAGGATAATGAGGGAAACATACAAGTGAGGAGAGTGTGTTGAGGAGATGGAAAGAGTACTTTGAGGGGTTGATGAATGAAGAGAATGAGAGGGAGAGAAGGTTGGATGATGTAGGGATAGTGAATCATGAAGTGCAGTGGATTAGCAAGGAGGAAGTAAGGACAGCTATGAAGAGGATAAAGAATGGAAAGGCTGTTGGCCCAGATGACATACCTGTGGAAGCATGGAGGTGTTTAGGTGAAATGGCAGTGGAGTTTTTAACCAGATTGTTTAATGAAATCTTAGAAAGTGAGAGGATGCCTGAGATTTTTAAGAATAAGGGTGATGTGCAGAGCTGTAGTAACTACAGAGGTATTAAATTGATCAGTCACAGCATGACATTATGGGAAAGAGTAGTGGAAGCTAGGTTAAGAAGGGACGTGATGATTAGTGATCATCAGTATGGTTTCATGCCGGGAAAGAGCACTACAGATGCGATGTTTGCTCTGAGAGTGTTGATGGAGAAGTACAGAGAATGTCAGAAGGAGTTGCATTGTGTTTTTGTAGACTTAGAGAAAGTATATGACAGGGTGCCTAGAGAGGAGTTGTGGTATTGTATGAGAAAGTCAGGAGTGTCAGAGAAGTATGTAAGAGTGGTACAGGATATGTACGAGGGTAGTGTGACAGTGGTAAGGTCTGCAGTGGGAGTGACGGATGCGTTTAAGGTGGAGGTGGGGTTACATCAATGATCAGCTCTGAGCCCTTTATTTTTGCAATGGTGATGGACAGGTTGACAGATGAGATCAGACAGGAGTCCCCGTGGACTATGGTGTTTGCAGATGGCATTGTGATCTGTAGTGAGAGTAGGGAACAGGTGGATGAGACCCTGGAGAGATGAAGATATGCTCTAGAGAGAAGAGGAATGAAGGTCAGCAGAACTAAGACAGAATATATGTGTGTGAATGAGGGGGAGGATAGAGAAATGGTGAGGATGCAAGGAGTAGAGGTGGTGAAGGTGGACGAATTTAAATACTTGGGGTCAATAGTTCAGAGTAATGGTGAGTGTGGAAGAGAGGTGAAGAAGAGAGTACAGGCAGGATAGAGTGGGTGGAGAAGAGTGTCAGGAGTGATTTGTGACAGACGAGTACCTATAAGAGTGAAAGGGAAGGTCTACAAGAGGGTAGTGAGACCAGCTATGTTATATGGGTTGGAGACAGTGGCATTGACAAAAAGGCTGGAGTTTGAGCTGGATGTGGCAGAGCTAAAGATGTGAAGATTTGCACTGGGTGTGACAAGGTTGGACAGGATTAGGAATAAGTATATTAGAGGGTCAGCCCAGGTTGGAAGGTTTGGAGGCAAAGCCAGAGAGGCAAGATTACATTGGTTTGGACATGTGCTGAGGACGGATGCTGAGTATATTGGGAAAAAGATGCTAAGGGTGAAGCTACCATGTAACAGGAAATGAGGAAGGCCTAAGATAAGGTTTATGAATGTGGTAAGAGAGGACATGCAGGTGGTTGGTGTGACAGAGCAAGGTTGCAGAGGACAGGAAGAAATGGAAACAGGTGATCCGCTGTGGTGACCCCTAACGGGAACAGCCGAAAGAAGATGATGATTTTCTTGGCTGGATCTATTGAGAAATATAGATAAAGGGTGTGTTATGGATCTGGCTTCATGTTTGAGAAATAATGGAGGGAGTTTGTCGGCTGATGGCGAACAGGGTTTGAGTTTGTTAAGAAGTGATCTGATGAAGGAAGTTGCTATGAGTGCTAGGGAGAACAAGGGAAGAGATGAGGTGGGTGGTGGAGTCTTAATATCAAGAGTTTCTGGTTTAGTAAGCTTTTCTATTGTTTCAATGAAAAAGTTAAGTACAGTTGCAATTTCGCTAGAAGGTTTGTTAGAGAAGGGGTTTGGTGAAGAGGGGTTCCCTGGAGATAGTAATTTTTTATTGAGTGCCAGAATTTTTTCAGGTTGGAATATGGGTTGCTCAGAGATTTTTGATAGAAATGTTTTTTGTCCAGTAAGACCTACTTTTTGTTTGGTTGTGAAGCCATTTATATAAGTTCAGATGGAAAGTTGAGTTGTTATTTTTTTCCATGCTCTCCAGGCACTGTTTCTGTTTTTCATAAGTGATCGAGTTGCCTGGTTTAGCCATGGTGCATAATTACATTTTAGCCTAATTTTTCTATTGGTAGCCAGGGTGTTAATGGTTTCTAGGAATATATTGTTGAAGCTTTGGACAGCCTCATCAAGGGGTAATGTGTGTAGGAATGACCAGTTTATAGTGGAGAGTAATTCGTTTAGGGTGACATGGTTGTAGTTTTAAGGTTACGGGACTCTTTGTATTGGTGGTTCTTGTTAAGATTGGGAGATTGTCTTACTACTGAGGTAAGGAGGTGGTCACTAAGGGAGTTAGGTAGGGTGGAAGGGTTTTGATAACACTGGGGGTTGAATACTAATATCCAATTGATGGCCGAGCCTTTCTGGGAATTTTTTTGCCGGTGTGTGAGTGAGGTGATCAACTGGGTAAAGCCATAAATATTTATAGAGTAGCTGGTGTGGCAGTATTAACAAGGTTCCAGTTAATATTCATATCCCAAAAGATGATGGTTTCATAGCAGATTGATACAGAAATCCAAGAAAGAAACTGCTCGAGTATGGGAATGTTTTACTTGGGGTATATAGATCGCTGCACTGGAAAGTTTTTTGTGTTGATTTGGGTTACAGATTGCTATAAGTATTTTGGCAGGGCAGAAATCAGGGATAGCTATTGAGGGGGTGGGGGAGATGGTCAAAGTAGAGTATAGCTACTTCTCCACCCTTTTTTTTACTTCTATCCAGTCAAAGAATATTATAACCGGGGGGAGAATTTTGCAGTTTGTAATATGAGGTTTTAGCCATGTCTCAGGTAGGTCAAGTACATCTGGGTTATATGAGAAATCCAGACATGAAAGACAGTGCTTTTATTGACAATGCTTTATGTATTCATTCACAAAAAAGATTTTTGGAGGCTTGTTATCATAATGAGTTATTTGTGAGGCAGCTTGAAGGGGGGTGTGCTGTATAAGTATGGTTAGAGTACTGTTGGCAAGGGCCTGGGTTGGGGTGAATATCACCAGCTAAGAGTAGTGTTGTGCTTAGAAGTATTTGTAGGAAGAAATATTTGCAAAGGAACTGATGTTTTGTTTTGATGAGAGGATAGGCATTCAGTATGTACAATACTTTGAACTTGTGAAATGATATAGTGGTATGGTTAAAGAGGGAGGGGGCAATAGAGTGGAGTAGTTATTTGTATGGTGGGTAGTGGGATAAGAGAGTGTGGGAAATGGGGTGGTAAGCAGGTGAGGACTATGGTAAGAGGTCAGAGCTGAGAAAAAAAAATAGAAGAAGGAGAGAGAGAAATAGAATTCGGAAGGTATAGCCATGATTTAGTTTCAGGTCACAGATAATTAAAGGGAAGGGAAAAGAATTTAAGGTTAGTAGGCGAAATCAGGATTGACTGAAGGAATTTTATTAAGTGAGTGACTGAAAGAGTAAATAGCAGGTGAGGCTCAGGAGGGGAGGGGAGTGGACGTTACAGTTAATGGTGATGCGGGGTATGAGTAGAGGAGTGGGGGTGTCTGTTGGCTAGTGCAAAAGCAAGGCAAAGTAGGATTATCTATAAAGGAAATTATGTTAGGTGTGTGTAGGAATGGGAGTAGAGTAGAGGAGCGGAGTGAGCTCAAATGCAGCGAGGGCAAACAAAGCGAGATGAGCCAGAAAAACGGACCAGGCCAGCTTCCAGGAAAACAATCAGGAAAACCAAACTCAGTCAGTTCCAGTTCAGTGTATCGCAGTATCTTCCTAATAACTAGAAAGCTTGTGCTACTAATCTAGTACAGTGTGGTAGGAAGGACCACCACTTCTATACTGTAGGGAAAACATTACAAGTATGGTCTGCAGGTACATAGGAAAACCTTTTCCAAGAGAAAAGAAAGCAGTTTTAAGTAATTGGCCTAGGAGTACAATAGGAAGAGAAATGGGATAGGGGGGCCCAGTAGTCTGCACACTTACAGTTAAAGGCTATAGCAAAAATGTCTTCAGTTTAGAGGACTGATTAAATATAACTCTAACATACACTAGTTTAGCTGAAAAGCACTTTAACGTTCCATCGATGCAGGGTCTCACAGTGCAGGGCAACTGATCAGCCTTTGGTTTATTGGAGCTTGGCCAGGACACAAATAAAACCTTTGCTTAGGTAACTGAAAATAAAAAGGAAAAGCAGGTAAATATTATGTCAGAAGTTTTTAAAAAACTCTGATTACCAAGTAACTAAGAAGATAGAGGATGCAGGGGAGGGGCAGCATACCTTGTAAGAAACAGCACAATTATTTGAGCAACACAAATGCAAGGAAAGTAGAGAAAAAAAAAATCAGAAGGTAACTGTAGTTGATACCAAGCTATTGTAACATACACTACAGCATTATGAATTGTTATAAAGGGCATGAAAAGAAACAGCAACTACTAAGATGCTACACACAATTTTGCATTCTCCACTAAAAGTCATGAATAACAACAATGGTATTATATGGAAACTCTACAGTCGCTTGTATCCCTCAGAGGTTACAGTAAGTTCTATTCTAATTGCCATACAGGTTACTGATGTAAAAGTACAGACAGCAGGTGACAATATTCACTTTAGTGAATAAAGCAGCATTGTACCTGTTATTTAAAGCCGCAACACGCTTTGAGTATAATTTCATACTGGCATAACTAAACGCTCATATGCAGGGCAAGTAGAATAAAGCAAAAAACAAAAATGCCTTGAAATATGGATGGTGCAGCGGTAGCATTGTCACCTCACAGCAAGAGGTTCTCCAGTTCAATTATTCTTGGTTGGAGTGCCTTCTGTGCGGTGTCTGCATGTCCAACCTGCATTCGTGTGGGTTTCCTCCCATGTTTCAAAGACATATGTCTGGAGTGTTTCTCCCCGGGCCTCCATTGAAAATTGTCTTTGTTCCAAATCAAACTTTCTCGGTAAACAAATGTTAAATAAAAAATAAATATAGGTCCAGAAAATAAGTGACCATATAGAAGCTGTTACCAACTAAAAATATGCATGAAAAAAATAGACCAAAATGAGATAGGATTGGCCCACCATAAAAGCTCACAATTCAAATAATATTCTTGCAGAAGTCAGAGCAATGAATAAAACTGTTTTTCATGTTATGAATCTCAAATCAGCCAATATGGGCTGTTGGAATAATAGTTTTTTTTTTCAGAGCAAAAGAGGAGTCAGCTGTTTTCTAGGAGACTGGGAATGCACTATCTCTTTGAAAAACATTTTAACATGGAAATCCACTAAAAGTAGAGGATATATGGACAAACATGCTGAAATGGATGACAAATTAACCTTAATAGAGGGGTAAAACAAGCCAGATTATAACTCACTCAGATATTGTGGAACTAGAGAAATATGAGCCTTAAAAAATCCTGGTTCTTATTTTGGCACCAACTAGAAAATAGTTTCCAATTAACAGCAAATGATTTCCTAGTAACAGTTTTCTTTTGCCTCCATTAATAACTCCTGTATGTCCTCAGAAAATAGGTGCCTAAAAGGTATTAAAACTCCATAATCTAAGCAAGTAGTTGAAGTTGTTTTAAGTTGGGGTGTATCAACCAATCCCTGTTTTATGTGAGTAGGCCCAGTCTGTGAAGAAGCTTGTGGTAATTGACCTTGACCATTTCCAGAAGAAGGGAGTACCACTGTTGCTTGGGCAAGAAGGGAGTCAGCACAGTGTTGTTTGAAGAGTTCTCTAGAATCTTCAGAATGACCCTGGATATCAATAGAAAAGATGGAAAAGCATACAGGAACATTCCTATCCAAGAAAAATAAAATGCATCTCCAGGCCTCCTTTCAATGAGTCATGGAACAGAATGTTGTGAGTTACTTGCTGTGAATGGAGGTTAGTATATTTATCTGGGGTGTTTTCCACAGCTGGATGAATTCCTGAAAGGCCCCCTGATTCAGTTTCCATTTGTAAGGGTCTGTTGTTGCCCTGCTCAGATTGTCTGCCATAAACATTGCTCTAACAGTAAAGAAGACAGTGAGATTGTGCTGAAATGCTATATCCCAATATGATGTTGCTAGTCTGTACAGAAGGTAAGCTCTGCTTCTCCTCTGTTTATGTACCACATCATTATGGTGTTATCTGCAATGACATGTAACTGTCCAGGGGCCATAGATGATTGAGAGAGTTGAGAGTGTTTATTACTGGCCAACATCTCTTTTATGCATTTTGGTCTGTCCTTTTTATTCTAAAGCCCCTGCACTTTTGTTTCCATAGACACTGCTCCCCAAGTAACGTCTGAAGCATTGGTAGTTACAGAGTGTGCTGGAGATGGAAGGAAAATAGGAGACCTGGGTTCAGATAAAGCTGGTGCCTCCACCAAAGCAGTTCCCTTATTACAAATCTCAAAACAGGAATCTAGAATGTCAGAGGATGTTGGGACCATACAGATTTGTGGAATCTGGCTAGAGGAATATTGAGAATCATGGATGCCATGAATCCTAGTGTCTTGAAATATTCCCTTGATGAAGCATTCGGTGACTAGTAAAATATGGTTATTTACTCACCACAACTCTGTATCTGTGTTGTCTGTTTTCATCCTTCCTGAACTGATGGATTTCGGATTTGACATTGGATTTATCCTAGGCCCCTCTAATTGACTTTAAGCTCTGTAGCTTCAGCTCTTCCCCTTCACATAATCCCTCTCTTCTCTTTAGTTACCTCAGATTGAGTTTGTCCTCTATTCAGTTAACCACAACATTACAAATTAGTATGAGACACTTAACAATCGCTGTGGTGAAAAGGCAAAGATATTACTAAAGAATAGAAAGGGTGAAGAAAACAGACAAGAGAGCTCTGAAGCCCCCATAGCAAGAATATTAATGGATATCCCTCAGGGCATACTAGGAGACAAACAAAAATATGAGGGACTGGAAGGTGGGAAATTGAGAAGGACAAAAACAGACAACACCGATGAAGAGTTATGGTGAGCACATAACTGTAATACCTGATGTCTTTTTCATCCATTCCTCAACTGGTGGGAGAGAGAATCTCCTGCTAGAGTGATCTTGGGTGGTCCTCAAGGAAGGGTATTCCAGAGTACAGTGGAGCCAATAGCTGATCTTTTCCTAGATAAGATGTCTAACTTGTAATGATCTATAAAGGTATGATCATTGCACCATCTAGCAGCTGTACAGATGTCATCTATGGACCCTTTGGAGAAAAAAGCAGATGATGCGGCCATAGCTCTGGCAGAGTGAGCCTTAGGATGTTCTCATAATGGAAGTCCTCTACTGATGTAAATGAAGATAATACAATCAGTGGGCCATCTGGCTAAGGTTATCTTTGATACTGCTTTGCCCAATTTAGCCTTAGAAAAGGAGGCTAGCAGTTGTTCTGACTTTCTGTGGCCTTTGGTTCTATGAATGTAAAATTTGAGTTGTCTATACGCATCTAACAAATAGAGCATGTATTCTCCTTTTATTAGAATAAATTATGAAGAAGCCTGGCAGGTTATTTGACTGATTAAGGTTAGCTTTTGAAAGCACTTTAGGCAGGAAGGAATAGCTCGTCCGAAGGGATGCTCAGTCCTTATAAAAAATCAGGTAAGGAAGATGGGGAGAAAGTGCATGGAGTTCTAATGCTCATCTAGCCAATATAATGGAGACCTGGAATAGTGTTTTCCAGGATAAATATTTTAATTCTGCCCTGGCTACAGGCTCAAAGAAAGGCTAAGTTTAAGCATGAATGTCTAGTGTGAGGTCCCAAGGAAGGAAATGGGCCTTAATAGGAGGCCAAAGCAGCAAAGAGTGTTTAAGAAATGCTTTGCACAATTTCAAGGAAGCTAGATAAAAGGTCTTTTCACCCAAGCAAACTTTTGACATTGCAGCTAGTTATACTTTAACTGTTGAATAACTAGCCCCATTGTTGAAAATGGAAGCCTGAAAATCAAGAACAGCTAGAATCAGTGCTGAAAAGGGATCTAGATGTGTCGGATGGGCCCAGATAGAAAATCTTTTCCACTTGCTCTTGTAAATCTTCCTGGTAGAGGCTTTTTGGGATGACATAAGAATGTAGTGAACAGAGGAAGAAAGTCTCAATTTTTTAGCCATCGCTGGCAGTGGAAAAACTACGTGGTCAAGTTGAGAGATTGCATATCCAGAAGAGGCTAGCTGGATGGGTAAGATAGATGGTCCTGAGCAGGATCCAGCACCTGGGGAGGGTGAAAAATGTGAGAGCACAGGAAGGTAAACCACACTTGGTGAGGCCTGAATGGGGTAATGAAGATAACCTTACTCTTCTGCTGTAATGGTGTCTGAAAAAACTTGGGGATGAAAGGAGTTGGAGGGAATGCATTTAGTAGACTGATGGGCCAATCATGAACTACAGAGTCTCTTGGTAACTCTCCTCTCAGGGGATAAGGGCAAAGTACCTGCTGTACTTAATATTTAGGGAAGAAGCAAAGGGCTGCAGCATGTTTGACCCAATCGATAAAATATCATTTCCTCCACTGACTGATTGAGAGACCACTTGTGAGGGAGTAAGATGGACCTGCTCAGTTTGTCTAATAGCATGCTAACTTTCACCAGAATATGTGTTGTCAAGAGAAAGCAGTCAGAAGAGATCACCCACTGCCAAACTTTCACTCCCTCCCAACATAGTGGGTAGGATCAGGTTTCTCCCATTTGTTGATGTACCAGAATAACAACCATCCCTGGAGAGAAAACATCTTGAAATGCCTACAATGCTAATAGGATTGCTTTTATTTATAGGATGTTGATGTAAAGACTAGCCTCTATCTGGGACCACATGCCCTGGACTGTTCTTCCCAAATAATGCCCCTACCCTAATTGGGAGACATCTGTAGTCACTGTGGCAGTGGACACAGGTAGAATAAAAGGACGGCCCCAAATGACTTCTTGTCCATGTACCCACCATGCTATGTGATGCCTACAGATATCCATGATACGAATGAGTGTCATCAGTGGATAGTGTCTGATTTACCATCGTACCACTAGAGTCCACTGTAACAATAATGTAAAAGCAAGACAAAGATACTAGCACTATCAACATTGCCATTGACTCTAGTTGTTTTATAATTAATTTGGCTGGAGGAGAATGAAGAGAAAGAATGTGTAATGCTTGTTATCATAAAGTGTCCAATCTTTTCTGTGGTAGAGTTGATATTTGTGTCCAGGTATCTAGATTGGCACCAATGAACTACAGTGATTGCATCGGGTAAAGCTGTAATTTTTCATAGTTTATAGTAATCCCTAGTTGGTGAAATAGAAAGAGCACGTAGTCCCTGGCTTGAATGAGTAAAGGTTTGGTGGAAGCAGATGGGAATCAAGGGTCTAAATAAGAAACACTCAGAATCTGTGCAGTCTCTGGTGAACCACAACCACTGCCATACATTTGGTGAACACCCTGGGAGCTTTTGTGAGACCAATTGCAGTGCTATGAACTGGTAATGACTGGCTTCTAGCCAGAAGCATAGATATCTGCTGAAGCACCTGTGTATCTTGATATGATAGTTTGCATCCTGGAGATCTATGGAACACATCCAACTGTCCTTCCTCAACAGTGATTGGCTGGACTGAACCGTGACAATCCAGAACTTCGCATGCTTCCTTTGATGGGTAGAAAAATGGATTCCAACAGCAGACAAAGTCTTCCCATCCTGTTCACTCCTAGAGTGAGTCTCCTTTACCTTGTAGCTGAACAAGGTGGAGCCATCAAAGGAGGCATTGATGAATGAACACTTGAAGGGTTCTGTAAAATCACAATGGCGCATCCAGGTGTGCCTCCTGATGATAATTATTGAACCTGCCAATCTAGCTGCTCCGTCTGAGGCATGACAAATCAATCTCATGCAAGCACTGGATAGAGACTGAAGGGTGGCCAGTTGTGAAGGAACTGTTTGTCCTCCACAGACAGGAACTCCAAGAGGTTATTGGAAAATTGTTTGATCAATTTTCTCTAAAATCTTGCACATGTGCCAGATAATTCAGAGGCCTGGAGGCAAAGGTCACTGAAGCATAGATATGCTTTCCAAATATGTCCAGTGCCCTAGATTCCCACTGAGGGATGGACAGAATAAGAAATTATGTTCTTACCATAATGTTCCATGTGAATTGTTCATCTCGCCTTTGTTCTTACACACGGGTTCGGAGCTGATCCTCGGCTCCGAGTCGGCCGCATCACTAGCTCCGCATCTTCGAGAAAGCTCGAGGCACAGTAATATCCCATGATCCTCAGGTGCTAACCCTCAGATCTAGTTTGCTATACCAGAAGAATCCCTTTTTGAACTGTGTCTAGAACACTTATAAACAGATACTACACAGTGTCTGGAACCCTACTGTCAAATAGAGGAAAAAGATGCCATTACTAATGTACAATAATATGCTAACCATATCTAGAAAAGGCTGAAAAGGAATTCAGTTGAAACCGTTCTCCCAGACCGCAGGACGGGGGATGGAGGGGGGGAATGTAAGAACAAAGGCAAGATGAACAATTCACATGGAACGTTATGGTAAGAACATAACTTCTTAATGTGAAATTGTTCAATCTCGCCATTTGTTCTTACACACGGGTAGTGTCCCTAGCTCCTTTTTCCTGGGTGGCTCAAGGGAGAACATTCCTGAGTACAGTGGAACCAAACGTTGCCCTGTCCCTGGAGCTTTTGTCTAGTTTATAGTGGGCGATAAAAGTATGTGGTTTTGCCCAAGTTGCCGCTGCACAAATGGTATCTAAAGGCAAACGAGCGGTATGGGCTGAAGAGGCAGCGATCGCCCTTGTAGAATGAGCTCTGGGTTTGAAAGGGAGTTGCTGTTTCGATTCACCATATACAAAATTTATGCAATCTGAGAGCCATTTGGATAAGGTAACCTTCGTTACTGCCTGTCCTTTCCTTTGGTCAGCATATGAGACAAATAGTTGATTTGACTTTCAGTACTCTTTTGTCCTATGTAGTTGCCTATGAATGTCCAATTTGTGCAATGTGTATTCTAAGTTATTGGAATGTTTTTTAAAGAAAGTAGGTAGTTCGATAGATTGATTGATGTTCTGAATCGAACAAACCTTCGGAAGGAAGGACAGATTGGTGCGCAAGGTTACTCTATCTGGATGAAAAATCATGTACAGGGGTCGGATAGATAGAGCCTGTAGCTCTGAAACTCTCCTGGCGGAAGTGATGGCAACCAGAAAAAGTGTTTTCCATGAAAGGAATTTTAACGGAGTTGTGGCTGCTGGTTCAAAAGGGGGCAACATGAGTTGTGACAGCATGAGATTAAGATTCCAAGGTGCTATTGGATTACGAAAGGGGGGACAGAGGTGAAAGGTACCTTTCATGAAGGCTTTACACAGTCTGTGGGATATAAGAGAACCATCTTCACGGCCAATATGAAAATTGGATATAGCCGCCAGTTGAACCCTTATAGTGGATGTTGATGCTCCTTCTTGAAAAAGTGTGGTAAGAAAATCTAGTATCTTGTGTACTGGAGCCCCGAATGGATCTATACCTTGTTTGGAGGCCCAGTGCGCAAAACAGTTCCATTTGCTGTTGTACAATTTCCTTGTAGATGGTTTGTGAGAAGATACAATAATTTGTTGTACTGCAGGGGATAGTAACTCCGACCTGGCTAAGATGGGAAGCGGAGCAGCCAAGCTGTCAGTTTGAGGGACTTGAGAAAGGTGTGAGGAACTCCCGACAAATGCGTCAACAGGTCTGGCTCCGGGTCTAGCATCCATGGTTCCTCCACTTGATGAGATTGAAGGAAGGGAAACCAGATTTGTCGAGGCCAGAATGGGGCTATTAGTATTATGGTCCTGTCCAGACGTTTGGCTTTCTGCAAAAACCTGGGAATTAGTGGAACAGGAGGAAAAGCGTAAAGGAGACCCGGGGGCCAATCGTATACCAGTGCGTCCCTGGGGACACCCTCTGGAGGGGGTAACAGGGCAAAGTAGCTTCTGCATTTGGCATTCAATGGGGATGCAAACAGGTCGCAGCAAGGCTGGCCCCATTTGCGGAAGATCTCTTCCGCCACTTGAGGTTTGAGGGACCACTTGTGAGGGAACAGGATGGCTCTGCTCAACCTGTCCGCGATTACGTTGGAAGTCCCCGGGATGTGTGTTGCTATCAGAAAGCGTCCAGTGGACTTTGCCCATTGCCAAATTCTGAGGGCCTCTCTGCATAACGGGTAAGATCTGGTTCCCCCTTGCTTGTTTGTGTACCAGACCACTGACATGTTGTCTGTCTGAACTGTCACTGTTCCCTGAGGTAAGGACTTGTGAAAGTGTTGCAATGCTAGAAACACTGCCCTCAGCTCTAGAACATTGATGTGTAGATTGTACTCCAAGTTGGACCATTGACCTTGGACTGTTTGTCCCTGAAAGAATCCCCCCCACCCTATCAGGGAAGCGTCCATGGTTAGAGTTGCTACCGGACTGGGTAATACAAACGGTCATCCTAGTGTCAGCTCTTGACTGTGTATCCACCACAAGAGATCCTTCTTGCAAGAATTCGTGATCAAGATTTCGTGAGACAGTGGAAGCTGTCGATACGACCACTGGGCGAATAGCATCCATTGAAGAATCCTCATGTGCATCCTGCCTAAAGGAACTACAATAAGGGAGGCTGCCATCAAGCCTAGCACTCTTAATATTTGTCGTGCAGGGACTCTATTGCTGTGCAGAAGGAGCGAAATTTGCTGCCTGAGGTCTGATACTCTTGGTGGGGGGATAGTAACTTGAGCCAGGGAGGTGTCTAGCTGTGCTCCTATAAATAAGATACGCTGTGACGGCGATAAGACAGATTTTCCAAAATTCACCGTTATGCCTAGTGAAGAGCAAAGACTGATGGTGTAATCCCTGGCTTGTAGAAGACGATACTCGGTGGTGGCAGATAGGAACCAGTTGTTTAGATAAGGAAACACTCGGAATCCACTTCGTCTCAAGTGAGATGCTACTACTGCCATGCATTTGGTGAACACCCTGGGGGCTGAGGTGAGACCAAAGGGCAGAGCGCGAAACTGGAAATGACTGGCTCCCAGCCAGAAGCGCAGGTGATCTCTGGACGCCCTGGCCATCTTGATATGGTAGTATGCATCTTTGAGATCTATAGAGCACATCCAGTCGCCCTTCTGCAGAAAAGGGAGGATTGACTGTAGCGTGACCATCCGGAACTTTTCCTTTTTCACAAAGGTATTTAACTTGCTGAGGTCTAAAATTGGCCTCCAGTCCCCTGTTTTCTTTAGAACTAAAAAGAACCTTGAGTAAGTTCCGGATCCTATTTGGTTCGCCGGGACTGGTTGGATGACTCTGTTTTCGAGCAACCTTCCTATCTCTACGGTTGCCTGGTCTCGCAGACTGGGTGGAACGTCTGGGAGTTTTTTGGAGTTGGGTGGCATTTTGATGAAGGGAATGTTGTAGCCTCTGGTAACTATGCTTTTTACCCAGGAATCTGATGTAAGATTTAGCCAGGCCTCTGGGTATAAAGCCAAGCGACCCCCGACTGCCTCCAGAGTAGGACAGCTGGGCCTGCACTCAGGAGTGCTGGAAGGGCTTTCCAGAGAAGGTCTCTCTGTTGCCCTGATTTTGCGGACCCCCTCTGCCGGTTGGGCGGCGTCTTCCGTTTCTTCCCCCTCCTCTGCCTCTGGAGGGGGCGTCACTCTGGATATGCTGAAAAGATCCCTGAGTCTTTCGGAACCACATTTTTCCTCCTCGTTGCCCTTTAGGGCAGGGTCTAGATGGGACGGAAAAATGGACCCCTACAGCAGACAGGGTCTTCCCTTCTTGTTCACACCTCGTGAGAGTCTCCTTTACTTTGGGCCCAAACAAGGAGGCACCATCAAAGGGGGCATTGGCAAAGGAAGACTTAAAGGCTTCTGCAAAGGAGCATAAGCGCAACCAGGATTGCCTTCTCAGGGCGATCGCTGAAGCTGCCGCTCTACTCGACCCTTCGGCTGCGTATGAAATCAGCCTCATGGATGAGTTGACTATCGAATTTAGGGTGTTAAGTTGCGCTGTCACTTTCTTGGTGACAGCAGCATCTGTATGTCCCTGGACAGTACCTCCCAGTTCCTTAATGAGATCTCTCTGTAAACGTGTGAAATGCGTAAGGTAGTTGAGCGATCAGATGGAAAAAGTCGCCGAACTAAATATGCGCTTCCCATATCTGTCCATTGTCCTAGAATCCTTATTAGGAGGATGGACAGAGGAAGATGATTCAGACATCTCTTTCTTAGTGGCCACCACCATAGTATCTACGGGAACCCCTTTTGTAAGATAAGATTTGTCCTGGGGGGCCGTCATGTATTTATTTGGTTTACGAGGGACTGGTTCCACTGTATCGGGTGTTTCCCAAGCCCTCCGGGCTATTAGATCCATGAGATCAACAAATGACGGAGTCACCCAGGAGGTAAAAGGTTGAGTCCCAAATGCCTTCAGTAAAACCGATTCATCCACAGAAGGGGTAAGGGTTTGCCAGTCCCCCCTTTGTTTCAGGATTTCCAAAATGTCTGCAAACGAGACATCCTCAGAGGGGGACCGTGGGGACCCTTCTGTTTCATCTAAATCGGTATCAGATGTGAGAGATTCCTGGGGGGAATCTATGTGCCTCCTCTTGCACAGTCGTTTCCTCGGAACATCCTCAGCGGGAGCTTCTGGGGATGCATCTGAGGAACCAGAGTCGCCCTGTGGGGACTTCTGAGGCATTGGGTCTCGACGCTTGGTAGGAGCCAAAGGCACAGAAGCAGAACGCGGACCTTTTGGGGAAGGAGACGAAGATACTGATGAAGTATGTGTCTGATCAGACAAGACCTTCCTCATGATGTCAAAGGCACCAGTGCCCCGACCCGAAGATCTGACCCGATCTGAAGAAGGAGGTTGTTTCTCCGGAATCAGAACCACGGGCTCCGACACCGAGGATGGATCCGAACTGATCTGAGCCGAGGCACCGAGGGGAAGAGTCGGAACCGATATCTCGGTTCGACTATCCCCCCGGAACCTAGGAAAGATCTTCGGCTCCGGGACTCTCCGGCTGGTTCCGAAGGAGTCGAGGTCAACGGAGCCAATAGCACTACTGGAGGCTTCGGCACCGAGGGCTCTACAACCATCGGTTCTTCGACTCCTAACTCCGATGACTCGACGGGTCTCGGAGGAGGAAGTGTTGAGGGAACAGGAATAGTCTCGAGTTTTGAAACCAGCTGGGACGAAAATAGAAGTTATGTTCTTACCATAACGTTCCATGTTAGTTGTCTTCATCTCGCCTTCTTCTTGCTGGATGGGTTCGGAGCCGACCTCGGCTCCGACTCGGCCACTCTAAAAGCTCGAGAGTTGGTTCCACCGGCTCGAGGCTCCCCTTATATCCCACAATGCTAGGCGAGAGTTACCTCAGATCTCGTTTGTAAGCTAACCCAGCTTATATCAATAACAGTATAACTGTAAAACAGAATCCACCTCTAACAGCAGGAAGAAAAGGGGTGACCTATATCCTGAAACAAGAAATATGCATAATAGCATATGACTAAGAAAGAGGTGGTAGAAAGAGAGGTCACGATCACAACTCCTCTAGGTCTGTCCAGGCCAGGGGGAAGGAGGGTGGGACGCAAGAAGAAGGCGAGAAGAAGACAACTAACATGGAACGTTATGGTAAGAACATAACTTCTATATGTTAAGTTGTCTATCTCGCCTTCATTCTTGCTGGATGGGACCGCGTCCCTAGCACCTTGTCCCGGTGGCCTAACGGAACAGACTCCTGAGAACAGTGGAACCAAAATTAGCTCTATGCCTAGAAGCTAAATCCAACTTATAATGGGAAATAAAAGTGTGAGGAGTAGCCCAAATAGCCGCTGCACAAATGGTGTCAATAGGCAGTCTGTCTTGGAAGGCTAGAGAAGTAGCCAAAGCTCTGGTGGAATGGGCTTTAGGTTTATTAGGCAGTTTTGGTGTCTAATCTCATAAACAAGGGTAATCAGAGATGTTAGCCATCTGGATAATGATACCTTTGAAACTGGAAGTCCTTTTCTGCTTTCCGCATAGGAGACAAACAGCTGATCAGATTTTCTGAATTGTTTCGTCCTGTCCAAGTAGTACCTTAATTGACGATGAACATCCAGGCAATGTTATTTTTGTTCAGACCTATTTGAATACTCTGGGAAAAAGACAGGAGGTCAATGCTTTGGTTTAGATTTGATGTTGAAACCACCTTAGGCAAAAAGGACGGGTTAGTTCGTAAGGAAACTCTGTCCTTATGGAACAAAAGATAAGGAGAACGACAACTGAGTGCTTGAAGTTCTGAAATTCTTCTAGCTGATGTGATAGCCACCAGAAAGAGAGTTTTCCATGATAATAACTTCAAGGAACATGAAGCTGCAGGTTCGAAAGGGGAAAGAATCAAAGAAGCAAGAACTAAATTTAGGTCCCAAGGAGAAGGAGGATTTCTTATAGGAGGTCTGAGAAGAAAAACTCCTTTCAAAAAGGCTTTGCAGAGTTTGTGGGACATTAGGGCAGATTCAGAAATACCCACATGGAAATTAGAAATAGCTGCCAATTGAACCTTAAGAGTAGATGGAGATGAACCTGCATGGAAGAGTTCAGCTAGAAAATCAAGGACTAGTTGGATGGAAGCGTGAAAGGATCTATGTCCTTTCCTTGTGCCCAATATGAGAAGCGTTTCCACTTACTCAAATAAATCTTCGAGTGGAAGATTTATGGGAAGCTATCAATATATCTCTAACAGAGTGAGATAATTGAGGAAGCCTGGCTACGGTTGGAACTGGAGGAACCAAGCAGTGAGGTTCAGAGAGGGGAGGGAGCGATGAAACTGACCCGACTGATGGATCAAAAGATCTGGAACTAGGTCCAGATTCCACGGTCGCTCCAAAAGAAATCGATGTAGAAAGGGGAACCACACTTGTCGAGGCCAGTAAGGAGCAATGAGGATCAATGAGGCCTTCTGAGCGATAGCTTTCTGTATTACTTGAGAGATCAGTGGGAAAGGAGGAAATGCATACAGAAGTCCCCGGGGCCAAACTTGGACTAGAGCATCCCTGCTGGGTTGGCCTGGTAAAGGGAAAAGAGTGAAGTATTCTCTGCACTTGCTGTTTTGGGGAGTAGCAAAAAGATCGCAGCAAGGCTGACCCCACTTGAGAAATATCTCTCTCACTACAGAGTCTTTCAGAGACCACTCGTGAGGCATGAGTATAGCTCTGCTCAACTTGTCCGCAATGTGATTGGACTTCCCGGGGATGTGCGTTGCTATCAGAAAACGCTGAGAAGAAATCGCCCATTGCCACAGTCTGAGTGCTTCTCGACACAGGGGTATGATCTGGTTCCGCCTTGTTTGTTGATGTACCACACTACAGACATATTGTCTGTCTGGATTGCAATCGTTCCCAAGGGAAGAGAGACTTGAAGGGCTTGCAACGCTAAAAGCACTGCTCTCATCTCCAGAACATTTATGTGCAAGTGGCATTCGTTTGGTTGCCATGTGCCCTGGACTGTCCTGCCCTGATAATGCCCCCACCCGATCAGGGAGGCATCCGTTGTCAGAGTAGCAACCGGAGGAGGTGGAACAAATGGTCTTCCCAACAGGAGCTGGGGGGAAGACATCCACCACATGAGATGCTTTTGCACGCTTGCGTGATCATAATGGTGTGAGACATTGGAAGTTCCTGGTATGACCATTGAGAAAAAAGCATCCACTGAAGGATCCGCATGTAGTATCTGGCCAATGGGAGGAGAGGTATGGCCGCTGCCATGATTCCCAACACCTTTAGAACTAACCTGGCTTTGGCTCTGTTGTTGTTGAGAAGAAGTGACACCAATTTTTGAATGTCTGATATCCTTTGGTTCGTTAGCGTTGCAGACATGTTTATAGTATTTAAATTTGCGCCTATGTAGGTAATAGTATGACAAGGCAACAAAACAGACTTTTCGCAATTTATTGAAATACCCAGTTTTTGACAAACGCGAAAAGTATAATCTCTGGCCATTAGAAGGAGATGCTTGGTGGGAGCTGTGAGAAGCCAGTCGTCCAAATATGGAAACACCTGGAATCCTTGTCGTCTCAGGTGAGAAGCTACCACTGCCATGCATTTGGTAAACACCCGGGGGGCAGTGGTGAGACCAAAGGGCAGGGCCCTGAATTGAAAATGACTGGTTCCCAGCCTGAAGCGGAGGAATCTTCTGGAGCGCCTGTTCATTTTTATGTGATAGTACGCGTCCTGAAGGTCTATAGAGCACATCCAGTTTCCTTTTCCCAATAGGGGAAGAATGGATTGCAGCGTGACCATCCGAAATCTTGTTTTCTTGACTGATCTGTTCAAAATACTGAGATCCAAAATTGGTCTCCAGTCCCCTGTTTTCTTTGGAACTAAAAAGAACCTTGAGTAGATTCCGGATCCTTGTTGGTCTGCTGACACTGGCTGAATTGCTCTCTTTGCAAGCAGTTTTGAAATTTCCAAAGCTGCTATATCCCTTTGAGCGGGTGGAACATCTGGAAGGGATTTTTTTGACTGATTTGGAAAACGAAGAAAGGGGATAGAATAACCTTCGGAAATGATGGACTGTACCCATTTGTCTTGAGTCAGGGATAGCCAGGCTTCTGGGTACAGTGACAATCTTCCCCCGACTGCCTCCGAAGATGGGCAGTCGGGCAACACCTCAGGGATGCTGAAAGGGCTTGTCAGGAAAGGCTTCCCGATTGCCCTGGTTCTGCGGACCCCCCCTGCCCCTAGGGCAACGTCTACCATTGTTATTCCCACCTCTGCCTTTGGTAGGAAAATGACTCTGTGCGTCAGGCGAAGTCCCTTGAGATTGTTTACGGAACCACATCTTTCCACCCTTCTGGCCTTTGGGGTAAGGCCTAGAAGGAGTCGAAAAACGGACTCCGACGGCAGAAAGGGTCTTGCCATCAGTCTCGCACCTAGTCAGGGTTTCTTTCACTTGAGGACCAAAAAGAGATGATCCATCAAAAGGGGAGTTCGTGAAAGACGTCGTGAAAGGTTCCGCAAAGTTGCATAGCCGCATCCAGGCGTGCCTACGTAAGGCTACCCCTGTTCCTGCGGCTCTGCTCGCTCCATCGGCCGCATAAGAGAGGAGGCGCATGGAGGAGTTGGAAATGGAATTAAGGATAGCCAGCTGCATGTTCATTTTCTCTTGGAAACCCGCAGCTGTAGGGTCCTTCAACATTTCACTCGCTTCCTTGATCAAGTCCCTTTGAAGACGAGTGAAATGGCACAGGTAATTCAGCGAACACATGGTAAATGTCGCTGAGGAGAACATCCGCTTCCGCACCTATCCATGGACCTAGATTCCTTGTTAGGTGGATGGACAGGCACTGAAGGATCAGCCAGTTCCTTCTTTGTGGCGGCAGATACCACCATAGCATCCACAGAAACTCCTTTTGATAAAAATTGCTTGTCTGATGGAGCTGTGATGAATTTGGAGGGTCTCCTGGGAGTGGGGTCCACTGAATCAGGAGCCGTCCATGCCTTCTTAGCAACTACCTGCATGAGGGGGTCGAAGGGGGGACACCCAGGAGGTGGAAGGACGAGAGCCAAACGCCTCAAGATACACAGATTAGATCCTCCGAAGGGTTGAGGGCTGGCCAATTTCCCTCTGTTTAAGGATCTCCAGAATGTCTGCAAATGAGACATCTTCAGAAGGGGAACGGGGAACCCTCAGAATCATCCAGATCTGTGTCCGACGTGATAGACTCAGGTGAGTCAATGTGCTTCCTCTTGCACTTCCTCTTCCGAGGGGCTCTTCTGCCAAATCAGGAGAGGCCTCGAAGAGGATGAAATCCCAAAGGGGCTCCTGAGGAGCTGGCTCTCTGCAGTCCGGGATGAGGGAGTGAGTCGACTTACCCTGAGGCAGCATAGAGGGAGGGGCTGACGGAGCCGACTGTGGAGTAGAGCCAGGCTCTAACACACTCCGCCTGACCTCCAAAGCACCCCTGTCAGGCAGAGCCAGAGGTCCCCGCCCGAGGAGCTAAGGACCCCTCGGCACCAACAGTGATGGCTCCGAGGCGATGTCGGAGCCGAACTCACCAGCGCCAAGCACCGAGAGGGAGAGGGGTCGGACAAGGGTCCGATGCCACTCACCCTCGGAGCCGACGAGGAAAGTCCGGCGCCGAGATTCCTCCACGGAAGAAAACGGAGCCGACGACGGAGCCGAAGACAATTGTCTCGGCCCGGTGACCACAGTCTCGGTTCCGACGACCCGGCTCCGAACTCAAAAGAGTCAAGGAGGAAAGAGTTGATGGACGGGGCAGGCACCGACTGATGAGTCGGGCTCTGAAGCATCTGGGCTAGTGCCTCGGACTTAAGTAGTCGACTCACCACCCTCTGAAGGTCATGATCGGAAAGCCTCGATGACCTAGAGGAATGAGACCTTTGGCTCCGTTCAGACAGCAGGGGAGATCCTGGAGCCGAATGAACGGAGCCAAGAGAAGGTGACCTAGACCTCTTTCTGGTTGTCGGCTCAAGATCTTGTCGGAGCCGACACGGTACTCGATAACCTGGGCTCGGGTGGGAGCCGAGGAAGCCACAGAAACTGTGGACTGAGTCTTATCGGCTCCAGCCGGAGCCGATAAAGGCAAAGGTTGAACAACCTGAGGTCTCGGCTCAGAAGCCGGAGCCGAAGACCTCGATGCCTTAGAGGGCTTCCCTGTTGAAACTGACAGGGAATCCTCTGGTTTTAACAAGCCTCTCAAAATTAACTTGTTCTTTCTCTCCTACAGGACCCTGGGGCTGAAGCCATGGCACACAGCACAGGAGTCCTGCAGGTGCAAAGGCCCCAGACAATAGACACAAGAAGTTTGAGCGTCTGTCATAGACATTTTCTGACAGCACGCATCACACTTCTTGAATCCAGAGACCTTTGCTTCCTTTGACATTATCCTAACTGACAGGTGTACACTAACACACACCAAACACACAGTTATACCCTGTCAGAAAAATTATTAATACTAAAAATAATTAACAATTTTAGTAAAAATACTAGAAATTAAGCACAAAAAGTTAAAGTAACTACACAAACACACCCTAGGGAAGGGAAGGCCAAAGGCCCAAGGGAAGAACCAACGGTTCTTTTAATAAGAAAACGGGGAAAAATAGGGTCGGGGATAAAGAACTATATCCTACACTAATTTGAGAAGAATTAAAGTTAAAGGGGAAAAAGAATAACTTTTGTATAAAAGCTAACACTCACCAGGAACCGTAGAAGCAACCAACCTCGAGCTGTAGCGGCAAACGAGATCTGAGGTAACTCGCCTAGCATTGTGGGATATAAGGGGAGCCTCGAGCCGGTGGAACCAACTCTCGAGCTTTTAGAGTGGCCGAATCGGAGCCGAGGTCGGCTCCGAACCCATCCAGCAAGAATGAAGGCGAGATAGACAACTTAACATCCTCGATTAATTTGGACAAAGCCGAGTTCTCCATAAGCTTCTGTACCACTCGGTCCACATCGGAGTCGGAAAGAGGCCTCAAAGAATGGGTCGAAGGGATCGAAGCCGTCATTGAGCGAAGGATAGCAGACGGTGGTACCTCTGATACTGGCTCCAAGACCATGAGCCTCATGCAGAGATAAACTCTCGACACCTGGCACCGAAGTCATAGGAGCTGGCGTCCAAATCTGAAAAGAGGTGCTCAGAGCCGATGACTTGGGCTCCAACACTCTTGAAGACTTCGACCCCTTCGAAGACTTGGATACCTGTTCAGCCTTGTCCAGGACCTCCTGAAATTCGGGTTTAAGCAACCCTCTGTCAACCAACTTCCTGCGTCTTTCCAGCATGACCCTCCCACTAAAGGAATGACAAATGGAACAGTCTTCCTGCAAGTGGAGAGGGCCAAGACAGTAGATGCAGGATGAGTGGTTGTCAGTAATGGACATCTTCTGTCCGCACTGACACCTTTTGAAACCAGATTTGGTCTTTTCTGACATTTTGAAGTAAAAAGGAAAAATCCAAAAAACACCGCACACTTAAGAAAACATCCGCTCCGAACCCATGTGTAAGTGTAATAATAACAATACAATTTAAATGTAATATATATATAAAATGTAAAACACACAGCACACTATGATATATATATAATAGAAAAAGAAGAAGTTAAAGGCAAAAAAAAAAATTTTTTTTTTTTTTTTTAATACTGTCAATCCTGTCAATCCTGACAGAAAAAACCTGAAGGCCTTAACTAAAGAATTTTTAAACTAACTAACTAATCTAGTCTAAATAACACCTATATTATAATACTTATTTAAACACTAAAAAAATGAGTATAAATCTGTAGAAAGAGAACTATATATTAAGAAAAGTAGAAAAAAATATACTGGCCCGAGCCTCTCAATGGAATCTGCTGCTAGCGGCAAACTAGATCTGAGGGTTAGCACCTGAGGATCATGGGATATTACTGTGCCTCGAGCTTTCTCAAAGATGCAGAGCTAGTGATGTGGCCAACTTGGAGCCGAGGATCGGCTCCGAACCCATGTGTAAGAACAAACGGCGAGATTGAACAATTTCACATTAACTCTGTTCCTTGAGTTCTTTCTTATTGACTGCTACAACCACCATAGCATCCACAGGGGCACCCTTACTCCACTGATCCCTATACCTAGGTACTACGAGTTATTTGTCAGGACATTTGGGATGGAGACTGTGACATCTGGATCTTTCCAGGCCTGGTGAGAGATAAGGTCTACATCTCATCTACTGGGGGACTATTCAAGACATAGCTGAGCCAGTTCCAAAAGTTTCAAAGAACAGTGACGCCTTTTGGTATGGGGTTTGGAAGACCAACTACCTTTCTGTCTCAGAAGATCAAGTATTTCAAAGAATAAATTGTACTCAAGAGGTGATCTGGTAGACCCTTCCCCTTCATCAAAGTCAATGTCATCAGTTAAAGACTCTTGCGGAGAGTCTAAGTGTCTCCTCTTACAATTCTGCTTCTGGGAGGCTCTTCGATGGGAGGATCCAGAAAGGACTCAGAAGCACCAGTTGAGTATTGAATAAGGACAGTCTTGATGTTTGACCAGGCCAGCTATTCCAATGGGACAACGTGAAAAGACACAGCTTCCACAGAAGAAATATGGGGTGGACCCAATGGGGCAAGGATGCCTTTTCTCTAGAAGTAGAAAAAGCTCTCTGCACTACTTCAAAAGCGGAAGCCACAGTGGAGCTGAGCATGGCACTCACTGGATCTAAAGAAGCCTATGAAGGATGGAACCTGACCCCCCCCCCCTCAGTTCCAGCCTTGAAGGAGAGGTCAGGATCAAGCTGTCTAGTGACAAGGCTACAAGGGGGAAAGACAGCTCTGAGAACATCGGAGTTAATCCCAGTCCCCTGGCTCTGGTAACAATGCTACAGTTCCAAGATCCATATAGATCCAACATGGTTGGCCTCACCTGGATCAAAGAAAGTGCTGGAGTCAAAGAGGGTCAAGTATTCTGATCCAACAGAGACATACTCAATTTTCTCAGGTCTGAAATCTCTGAAACCATTGGATGTATTGAAGGATGAGTCAGAGGTTGGGACTGTATTAGAAAGGCTCATGTTTCCAGTGGGGGATGAAGACAGAATAACATCCAACTCTATCTGGGTTTTGAGGAACTTTCTCATCATCCTATCCACATCCACTGCTGATAAGCTCCTAGATGACCTGAGGGAGGATGAAGTGGAAGGTGGACAAGGAACTCTTTCAAGGCATGTCCTGCAGGAAAGGGATTAGTGTAGCCTCAAATTTACTGGTTCTGGAAAGAACCTAGCAAGAACGTGAGGTGATGTTATATTAGATCAGGTTGGATCCGAATGGGAGGGTTGAGCCAAATTCTTTGACTGTGTCTGGGTCAGAGCCATAGAGGTGAATCTTAGAAATTGTCTCAGCCAGAGTGGAGCCTGAAGAAGTTGCAGGAGAGTAGTCAGAGCAGTGTTTCCTTGAATCCTTATGTTTGTCTGGAGTTTCTACTGAAGATTTCTTGAAGGAGGATGGGGCTCCAGAAGTAGTAGAAGGAAGAAGACCTTTTAAAATTAGTTTGTTCTTTCTGCTGACAAGGACCTATTTATTAAAGCTGTATTATGGTACACTGGACAAAGGCAATAGACACATTTCAAATGGTTGTCAGATTTGGGGATTTTGTGCCCACAAGAGGCTCACTTTTTAAATCCAATAGGTATATCAGACATCTCAGAAGTTAGATACTAATAAAAAAGAAAAGACTGAGAAGGAAAATACCAACAATGGTAACAACTACACCCATGGGTAGAAAAAAGAACAAGACCAACAATGGTAAATGAGAAATACAAAAGAGGTAACAAGACAGCCTGTAAGGGCAGAAGGCTTAATGGGGAAAAATGAGAAGTTATGTACCTACCATAACGTTCCATGTTAGTTGTCTTCTCTCGCCTTCTTTCTTGCTTGATGGGTTCGGAGCCGATCCTCGGCTCCGACTCGGCACTTGCTAAGCTCGAGAGTCACTTTTACCAGCTTGAGGCAGCCCCATATCCCATGATGCAAGGCGGTAAGTACCCAGATCTCGTTTGATGACAAAAGGGCAATAGCACCTAGCATAATAACTTCCCAAAGGAAGAAAGAAGGAGAGAAAAAAAAAAAAAAAAACCTGCAGGATGGTAGAAGGACCAGCTCTGTATGGTCTTCAGAAGTATAACTCCTTGTAGAGAAAGGTCTGTCCAGGCCTGGGGAAGGAGGGAGGGTCGCAAGAAAGAAGGCGAGAGAAGACAACTAACATGGAACGTTATGGTAGGTACATAACTTCTCAATGTTAAGTTGTCAATCTCGCCTTCATTCTTGCTTGATGGGACCGCATCCCTAGCACCTCTATCCTGGGTGGCTCAATGGAACAGACTCTTGAGAACTGTAGAGCCAAAGCTGGCTCTGTCCCTGGAGGCCAAATCCAATTTGTAATGGGAAACAAATGTATGAGGAGTGGCCCAAGTGGCTGCTGCACAAATAGTGTCGAAAGGAAGTCTAGCTTGAAAGGCTGTAGAAGTAGCTAAGCTTCTGGTTGAATGTGCTTTTGGTTTCGAGCACAGCTGTTTTCCCTGAGCCGATAAATTTCAGAGATGACAGAAGAAAGCCATCTAGACAAGGTCACTTTTGAGACAGGAAGGCCTTTCTTGTTATCAGCATAGGAAACAAAGAGTTGATCGGATTTCCTGAATTGTTTTGTTCTGTCCAAATAATATCTGAGTTGGCGGTGGACATCAAGATAATGTAATTTTGTTCCGATCTGTTTGAATAGTTTGGAAAAAATACAGGGAGATCAATGGCTTGATTCAAATTAGTCTTTGAGGCGACCTTAGGCAAAAGGTCGGATTAGTTCTCAATGATACTCTGTCTTTGTGGAAGACCAAATAGGGGGGGCGAACAGATAGAGCATGAAGTTCAGACACCCTCCTAGCTGATGTAATAGCAACCAGGAATAAAGTTTTCCATGAAAGAAATTTCAGGGAACAAGAAACAGCTGGCTCGAAGGGGGGAAGAATCAAGGATGTCAGCACTAAATTTAGGTCCCATTGAGGAGGAGGACTCCTGACTGGAGGCTTCAGGAGGAAAATTCCTTTCAAGAAGGCTTTACAAAGCCTGTGGGACATAATGTTGTGATCTCCGAACCCGACATGAAAGTTCGAGATAGCAGCCAACTGAACTTTGACTGTGGAAGTAGAGGAGCCCGCGTGAAAAATCTCCGCTAAGAAATCCAAAACTGCTTGAACTGGAGCAGTGAAGGGATCAATATTCTTGGCTTTAGCCCAATAAGAAAAACATTTCCATTTGCTAGTATAAATCCTCCTGGTAGAGGATTTTAAGGAAGCTACTATGATGTCTCTAACAGGGTTAGAGATCATAGGAAGCCTGGCTAAGGAAGGAAGTGGAGCAACCATGCTGTGAGGTTGAGAGAAGGAATAGACCGGTGCAGCTGACCGGATTGGTGAATCAGAAAATCTGGCACTGGGTCCAGATGCCAGGACTGCACCAAAAGGTGACGATGAAGGAACGGAAACCAAATTTGTCGAGGCCAATAAGGAGCAATGAGAATCAATTTGGCTCTCAAAACGGTTGCTTTCTGGATAACTTGAGGGATCAGAGGAAATGGATGAAAGGCATAAAGAAGTCCCTGGGGCCAATCCTGGGTCAGAGCGTCTCTGGGGGGATGGCCTGGAAGTGGGAAGAGAGAGAAGAAGTCTGGGCATTTGCTGTTTTGGGGAGTAGCAAAAAGATCGCAACATGGGCGACCCCATTCCAGAAAAATCTCTTCCACTATAGATTGTTTGAGAGACCACTCGTGAGGCATGAGAATAGCTCTGCTCAATCTGTCCGCTAAAATGTTGGCTTTCCCAGGGATATGCGTTGCTACCAGAAACCGATGAGAGGAGATCGCCCATTGCCAAAGTCTGAGCGCTTCTCGGCACAAGGGGTAGGACTTGGTTCCGCCCTGTTTGTTGATATACCAAACTTCAGACATGTTGTCTGTGTGGACTGCAATTGTCCCTAAGGGAAGAAAGTCGTTGAGGGCTTGCAACGTTAAAAGCACTGCTCTCATCTCTAGGACATTTATGTGCAGGTGGTATTCGAAAGGTTGCCACATCCCATGAACCATCCTGCCCTGATAATGCCCCCCCACCCGATCAGGGAGGCATCCGTAGTGACAGTGGCTACCGGGGATGGGGGTACAAAGTGTCTGCCTTGGTGAATCTGGGGAGAAGTGATCCACCAAGCAAGATGATTCTTGCAAATCTGTGTCACCAGTATTTGGTGACGCATTGGAAGTTGTTGGTAAGACCACTGAGTGAACAACATCCATTGAAGAAGGCGCATATAGAAGCGAGCCAGGGAAGAAGGGTAATGGCCGCAGCCATGAGGCCTAACACCTTTAGAACCATTCTGGCCTGTACCTTCTTGTTGGCTAGAATGATCCTGACGTGACTTTGAATGTCTGAGATTCTTTGATCTGTAAGGGTAGCTGACATCCGAACAGTGTTTAAGTTTGCGCCTATGAAAGTAATAGACTGGCAGGGCAATAAGGATGACTTTTCGGAGTTGATCGAGATGCCCAATTGAGAACAAAGATTTATTGTGTAATCCCTGGCTTGAAGAAGCTGATGCCTGGTGGTGGCTGAAAGGAGCCAGTCGTCGAGATACGGAAACACCTGGAATCCTTGACGTCTCAGGTGAGCCGTGACCACTGCCATACATTTGGTGAACACTCTGGGGGCTGTAGTGAGACCAAAGGGCAGGGCTCTGAACTGGAAATGACTGGACCCCAGCCGAAAGCGGAGAAATCTCCTGGAGCGTCTGTGAATTTTATGTGATAGTACGCATCCTGAAGATCTATTGAGCACATCCAGTTGTCCTTCTGTAAGAAGGGCAGAATTGACTGAAGAGTGACCATTCGGAATCTTGTTTTCCTCACAGACTTGTTGAGTCTGCTGAGATCCAATATTGGTCTCCAGTCTCCCGTCTTTTGGGGACCAAAAAGAACCTTGAGTAGATTCCGGGCTCTGAATGATCTGTTATAACTGGCTGAATGGCTCTTTTTTGCAGTAGTTTTAAGACTTCTAACTCTGCAATTTCCCTTAGACTGGGTGGTACATCTGGAAGGGAATTTGAGTGATAGAAAGGACTTTCCTCGAAAGGAATTTTGTAACCCTCGGATATGATCGACTGTACCCATCTGTCTTGAGTGAGGGAACGCCAGGCTTCTGGGTACAGCGATAGTCTTCCCCTGACTGCCTCCAAGGATGGACAGCCGGGCAACACCTCAGGGATGCTGAAAGGGTTTGTCAGAGAGAGGCTCTCTGCTTCCCTGGTTTTGTGGACCCCCTCTGCCTCTAGAGCGGCGTCTGTTATTGTTACCCCCTCTGCCTCTAGAGGTAAACTGACCACGTGAATCCGGCGTGACTCCTTGGGATTTGCGGAACCACATTTTGCCACCCTTCTGCCCTTTGGGGTAAGGTCTAGAAGGGGTGGAAAACGGACCCCACGGCAGAAAGAGTCTTGCCGTCCTGCTCACACCTGGTCAACGCTTTCCTTCACTTGAGGGCCAAACAAAGCTGACCCATCAAAGGGAGAGTTTGTGAAGGACGCCTTAAAGGGATCTGCAAAATTACAGAGCCGCATCCAGGCTTGGCATCTAAGAGCCACACCTGTACCTGCGGCCCTACTCGCTCCATCTGCAGCATATGATATCAGTCGCATGGAGGAGTTAGCAATAGAATTAAGGGTTCCTAGCTGCGAAGCAATTTTTTCTTGAGCCCCTGCAGCTGTAGGATCCTGTACTACTTCACCTAGCTCCTTAAGGATATCCCTCTGGAGTCTGGCGAAGTGACATAGGTAGTTCAGCGAACGCATAGCAAAGGTCGCTGAAGAGAACATCCGCTTACCATACCTATCCATGGTCCTAGAGTCCTTATTAGGAGGATGGACAGGTACGGAAGGATCTGCAAGTTCCTTCTTAGTGGCAGCCGCCACCACCATGGCATCAGCAGGGACACCTTTCATGAGGAATTGCTTGTCCGACGGGGCAGTAATAAATTTAGAAGGCCTCCTAGGGACTGGCTCTACAGAGTCAGGAGCAGCCCACGCCTTTCGAGCAATAACCTGCATAAGGGGGTCGAAAGGCGGAGACACCCAGGAGGTGGAGGGCCGAGATCCAAATGCCTCCAGGTATACCGACTCATCCTCAGAGGGATTATTGGTGGGCCATTTTCCCCTCTGTCTAAGGAGTTCTAGGATGTCTGAAAAGGAGACATCCTCAGAGGGGGATCTTGGGGATCCCTCTGACTCATCTAAGTCAGTATCTGAAGTGATAGACTCGGGGGAGTCTACGTGTTTCCTCTTACAGGTCCTCTTTTGCGGAGGATCTCCTGACTGATCAAGAGAATCCTCGGAAGAGGGGGTTCTTCCCAGTGGGGAAACCTGAGGCAGAGGATCTCTGGGTCCGGGAGCAAGAGAAGTGGCAGAGATATCGACAGGCACCATAGAGGGATGAGCTAAGGGAATAGACTGCTGGCTGAGTCCAGTGGCCAGCACACTCTTCATCACCTCGAAGGCTCCCCTCCCAGGGAGGTCCAAGAGAACCCGTTCCGAAGAACCAGGAACTCCAGGACCCACCAAAAGGGAAGGCTCCGAGGCAGATGTCGGAGCCGAGCTCACCAAGGCCGAGGCTCCAAGGGGAAGAGTGGGGTCGGACAAGGGTCCGATGCCACTCACCCCCTTGGAGGAGACCAGGGAAGCCCGACCACCGAATCCCTCTAAGGAAGGTCTCGAAGAGGAGATAAGAGTAGAGGCTGAAGGAGCAGAAGGGGGTATCTGTCCCTCAGCCGTAGCAGAAACCATTCCCGAAGACTCCAACTCCAAACTCTGGGGTAGAGTCGAAGGAGGAACTGCAATGGGGTGTGGACTAATAGTCGCCTGTTGAGACGGACTATGTAGCATCTGGGCCAGTGCCTGTGATTTTAATAATCTACTGACCACTCTCTAAATCATGGTCAGAAAGCCTGGATGACCTGGATGATCGGCTCCGATGGCTCCGTTCCGAGAGGAGAGTAGAAGCCGGAGCCGAGTATTGGCTCCAAGGACGGGACCTAGATCTCTTCCTCGAAGGAACCATCGGAGCCGACGAAACCATGGAAGCTGTCGGAGCCGACAACTTTCGGCACCGACAGAAAGTTGATGCATCGGCTCCGGCCGGAGCCGATACAGACATAAAAGTAAGGGTGTCGGAACCGGTCGGCGCCGACACCGAAGCCTGAGCCACATGGTGATCGGAACCGATCGGAGCCGACACCGAAGTGGCCGAACCAGAATCGGCACCGATAGCCATCGGTGCCGAAGGTTTGTGCAAACCAGAATCGGCTCCAGTCGGAGCCGAGGCAGCAGGCTTGGACACAGAAGCCTGGGCCTTGGAAGACTTAGAAGTCTTAGATGGAGCCGACTTAGCCGGAGAGCCCTCCGGCTTAAGTAGGCCCCTCAAAATCAGCTTATTCCTCCTTTTCTGCAGGACTCTCTGGCTAAAAGAATGACAAATCGCACAGGAGTCCTGCAGGTGGAGAGGTCCCAGGCAGTATAAGCAAGAAGTGTGACCGTCTGTCAGAGACATCTTCTGACAGCACGAGTCACACTTCTTAAAGCCTGAGACCCTTTCCTTAGACATGGTGTAAAAAACACACACACACAACACCTGTCCAAGAAATATTACAATCTCAAAAATGAGAAAAAACTATTCTCTCACACACACACACACACACACACACACCCTAACAAGGGGGGGAGGGGATGGGAGAAGGCCTGACTAAAAACTTTAAAGGAGAGAGGGAATTTTAGTCAGAAAAGGAGTAAAACTAGTGTAAAACTATTAAATTTAAGTTTAAAATTAACTTTAAACTGAAAAAGGGGCAAAAACAGTAGTGTATAAATCACTTACCAGGAGCTGTTAAAAGGAGGACCTCATCAGCGAAGCGGCAAACGAGATCTGGGTACTTACTGCCTTGCATCATGGGATATGGGGCTGCCTCGAGCTGGTACAAGTGACTCTCGAGCTTAGCAAGTGCCGAGTCGGAGCCGAGGATCGGCTCCGAACCCATCAAGCAAGAATTAAGGCGAGATTGACAACTTAACATTACCTAATTTACATCTAATAAAGTTATTTAAATCTATTTATAAACTTTTTTTTAACAGAGGAGGATACAGAATGGAAACAAATGGCTAAATGTATCAAACTGGACAAAGAAGCTAGAAAATCTCATTTGTCTCACTATCCCGCACTCAAGCAGCAGTGACCGCATCTTATCATTAAAATGGCAAATGAATTCTGAGGTAACTAAGGAGAAGAGAGGAATTATGGCTAAGGGAAGAAGTTCAAGCTACGAAGCCTAAAGTCTATTAGAGTGGCCAAGGATGGATCCGATGTTGGATCTGAGGCCTGTCACTTCAGGAACAATCGAAAAAGACAACATCAGCTATCAGGAAAAGATGTAAATATAGATCTACTTTCTCCTATGAAATAAAAGCTGTTTGTACTGAGTTATCTAAGAGACCCTCCAGGAAAACAACCATATGAGAAAGAGGCAAACAAGACTTTTGGTTGTTCTCTTGAAACCCGAGCCTTTGATGAAAATTTATCACCCAAGTGAGAGATTCCTGACACTTTGAAAAATACCCTGTGAATATAAGCAGCCTGTATAAATAAGGGAAAATGTAAACACCTTGCATTCTGAAAGAAACTATCACTGGGGCTATACAGTTTTACCCTCAGAGTAGTGGATAATCCAAAGGGTAATGCAGGGAACTGAAAGTGTAATCCAGACACAGAAAACCTTAAAAACACTTGAAATATGAGCTATAGGAATGCAATAAACATCCTTTAAATCTTTAGTTACCAAGAAACATAAAGGGGGAATCAGAGGTAACAGGTGGTGAATGGATAGTATTTTGAACTTTGATACTTTCACAATTAGGTTTAGGAAAGAAAGATCTAGGACTGGTCTCTAGTATGTTTCTTTCTTTGGCTCCAGAAATATTCTTGAATGAAAACCTTTCCCTATCAGAGAAAAATGGATAGCTTTTATCACCTGAGGTCAGCAGATGATGAATGGAAGAAAAGAAAATAGTTTGATCTGGAAGAGGACTCTCCTGAAAAGGTTGGAGGGACTACCACTTCCATCTGTTTCCCTGGTGCACCCATTTGTCTGAGATTATGTGTTGCCAAAGACTGAAATGAAGAGTCAGATTTTTGGGGAATATTTAAAAGTTGACCCATTTGGAAAGGATAGCATTCTGCAGATAGTTATTCAGATTTGTTTGACTGTTGTCTGCAGATAGTTATTCAGATTTGTTTGACTGTTGTCTGCAGATAGTTATTCAGATTTGTTTGACTGTTGTCTGCAGATAGTTATTCAGATTTGTTTGACTGTTGTCTGCAGATAGTTATTCAGATTTGTTTGACTGTTGTCTGCTCCTCCTTCCTTTTTAGAGCCCCTTTGCCATTGCTTTTTGAAAGTCTGCTTTATAGACACTGTATCTGCTTATTTTGTTTTTTATTACAAGGGTGCAAATGAAGGTGCAAAACCGTTGACACACTTAGAAAAATGCCCTAACTCTGTTTCCCCCTCTCATCACACTTTTTCAGGATCTGAGCATTAAACGGTCCAAAAATAACCTTTCTATCTAGAGGAGAATTCAAAATGTCAGCTTTAATTTCCTCTAGCAGAGTTTGTGTATGTAATCAAGAAAACTTTCTCATAACAGTTCCAGTAGCAGCTGCCTTGGAAGAAGCATCATCTAAACAATACGCACACTTAAAAGAGTGTCTAGCTACTTGATACACAAAAGCAATAAGAACATTCACATCAAGTCTTTCATCAGAAAAGGGGCTATAATGTTCCTGGTATTCTCAAATGATGCAAGCATAAAGTTAATGTGAGCTTGATAATCAAGAAGTCTAAAAATAAGTACAACACAAGTATACACTTCTTCCCAAATATATCAAAGACTTTCCCATCTGTACCAGAGGAAGAGGGAGAAGGATTAGCATTTGCCAGATGTTTAGTGTCAGTACAATTTACCAAAAAAAATCACTGCAGGGTCAAATCTGGGATTAGCAAATTAAAAAAAAAATGTAAGATTGAGGAACATTATACAATCCATTTGCTTTTGTGGGGGCAGCAGTCTGGCTGTCAGGCAAGTTACAGACATATCTCTCAACTGTCCAGGTTTTCGCAGAAAGTCCGTATTTTTTCCTCAAATGTTTGGCCTGTTCCTGATAACATTTGTAGTTTTCTGGAAAATCATTGAAGATTGAAGTAACTAAATACTAAATAATTAAAGACATTTTAGTCTGAGATTTCATATCATTCAGAAAATGCATAATAATGCAAAACCTGCCATTCTAGCCCTTTCTAAGTTTATGGGAGCAATATTTAAAATCTGTCCCTATTTTTGGGCCTTTGTCCCCCATTATTTTTGGCTTTGTCCGAATTTCTTGCACTGGGGGATTGAGAGATATGGTTACAGGCTGTAATAAAAATATCCTCCAGTGATGCAGAAAGTAGAGGAACATGAGGAGGTTCAAGAAACTCCAGTTGTAATAAATCAGGAGTATTTTTTCTGTGTCACTGGAATATTATGTCCATACTGAATCAATTAGTTTATTATGGATATGGTTTCAGAATAAAAAGATAATTCTTGTAAAGGACTCTCAGAAAAACAATCTCCACAGAATAAGAATCAGTCACCTAAGGAGAGTAAAAGCAGAAGTTTTCTCCTCAAAATAATTTTCCTGTTTATTCAATATACTGAAAATCAGAAAGAGCTACTCTCACAAAGACAAAATCTCACTGTTTAAACTAAACAAGAGACTAAGAGGATTAATTAAGTTCAACAAGGCCAACTATGAGGTAAAGATAACCACAAGGTTAAGGACAACCACAAGGCCTTCTTCAGCTATGTCCAAAACCTTAAAGATAACACACAGCAGTGTGCTGAATTGGTGGTAAATGGCACCAACTTCATTGAGCAGAGAGGCATAGCGAATCTGCTGGCTGACAACTTCAGCTCAAATTATTTATATTTATATTTTTTATATATATTTTTAATTGATATACATTTATATACATTTTTAACATTTAATTATTATATAATACATATATTTATATTTATCTATTCTGCCTAACAAGTCTCACAAACAGTATTGATATTTAAATATATTTTAAAAAGTGTCTCTAACATACGTTATCTTAATATGATATGCATACTCTGGATGAGTTGATTTTATTGTTTTTATTTATCTGGCTATATATAGTATATATTTCATATATAAATATATTGTTGATTTCCGTTATAACATATATACATTTTTTATCAACGCTTATATTCTTTGGTCATTGTGTTAATAAGTGACTATATATTTTGAGCACAGTTTTATTCACAGCGTGTTATATAAGCTTGAAAATAGATGTGAAAAATATAGTAAAGGTTTAGCATTCTGCCACATTTCCACATAAAAAATTGAACGTGTTGCTTCACAATGAGTTTTATGCTTTGAAGAAGTCCTTATATGCATTTTAGTTTCATTTTAGAATAAGACCTTGGAAATACTTGACAAATTTTGGTTTTAATCACCATATATGTAAAGTATAATGAAATGCTTTATATGAACTATAAGTAGGGAAGCTTTGATTCCATACATTTCATGAAATTGTCGAGATGTTTTTATAACAACGTTCATATAGCTGGTTTTAACTTGAAGTTTTACAAATTGGTTTTCTGAAACTTAATTGATTAAATGAATAATTGATGATGCTAACTAGCATTTGACTTGATATTTAAGGATGAAGGCTTTTGCAATGCATTAGATCTGAAGAAGTGTACAGTTTGTACGTGAAAGCGCTCATCGTTTTTCTATGTTCTTGTACTAAATAAAGAGAAGTGTTTGCTGCATTATTGTGGTGGTCTTCATACTTGGTTTACTTACTACGTTTTTTGGATTTAGTAGTGAAGACCTTTGGAAGCTAGCTGAGGTTGTGTATATTCCAACTTCAGCTCAAACTTCACTCCCCACTCTTCTCTGCTACGCACTGTGAAATCCCATCTAGCATATTCCCCCACCCAATATCAGCAGGTAGCAGGTCTCGGTGGCCACTTGCTAAGGCTAAAAACACTGCCTCAGTGGGCCCCAACAATATTCTGGATTGCTTCCTAAATAACTTAAAACATGACCTGCAGGCCCACTTGAGGCTTTCAACTACAGCCTCAAAACAGGATATATACCAAGTGAATGGAGGATTGTAACAGTCATGCCTCTTCACAAGAGTGATACATCAACTGTCTCTGGAAACGACAGACCCATCAGTCTGACAAGTCTAATATGCACAGCCATGGAACAAATTATCATGGAAATGACCAACAAAGACATTAACAACATACACACACTGGATCCATCCCAGTTTAGCTTTGTCAAGGGAAGGTCTTGCCTACTTAATAGACTTCTTTAAGAGGGTCACCAAGGCAGTGGCTGAGAGGAAGATGGCACTTGCTGCCTACCTTGACCTGACTAAGATGTAGGATATGATCCCTCATTTAGGTATTGTTGACAAAAACACCAAACTAGGCATAAATTCCTGCATAACTTATTGGATTGCCAACTGGCTCACAGATAGGACCCAAGAAGTCCTCCACTAAAAACTAGTCACCAGCAGAATACATTAGAGATTCACTCTGGGCCTGCTCTTATTTCACATTTACTTCACAGAAGTCTAGTCTAATGTCAAGGGACACTGACTCACCGAGTTCAGATGACTGTAAATTGGAAGCTATTATAAATTTCCCCTACGACACTAACATCCTGCAAGATGGCCTAACACAAACAAATGTCTGGTGCCAATGCCATGGTTTAAATGTCAATGCCAAGAAGTGCATTGTTGTGCCCTTTGAAAAAAACAGTCACACAAGCCAATTACTCCATTGATAAAACACCCCAAAGAGTTGACCCAGTAGTTAGAGGTCTGCAAACATAAGCAGACAGTAATCTGGCCTTTGACCAACATGTAGCCAAGATAATAAGAAGGTCATTCTATGTCACCTAACTTATAAGTAATGGTATGGCATCCAAGTCCATGGAAGTTACAGTACCACTTTACTCAGTTCTTATCAGATCTGTCAAGGAGTACAATGCACCCTTCAGCATGTACCTGACTAGGCATTTCCAACAGGTGGAACACTCACAGAGGTTTCTCATCATGAAAATCCAGGGCATGAACACACTATCCTACACAGATCATATTAAGTCTCTGTATCTGTACTCAATCTCCTACAGGTTACTGAGAGGCAATCTATGGCTGGTGTATAAGGGATCCTCAGATCACACCCTGATGGATCTTTTGCACATCTACAAAATGAACAGTACTGGAAACATTAGATACAAGAAATAAACTTTGTCTAATACATAAATTTAACATACTAATGAGACTGATATGTGTCCCAAATTATCCCTCTGCCATGGAATAGGCTCCCCATCCATGTAAATCAGAGTTTGTCTCTAATCCTATTCAAATATAACCTTGACAATTTGATGGAAAATCATAAATTTACCCCCAGTCTGGCCTCCATATCTCTAACAAACAGATGCAGACAGTAAGTAAAATATTACCCAAATAAGATACTCCACTACCACCCCCACAAAGCCCTTAGCCACCTCCAAACTAACATACACCTCCTAATAGACACCTGAGGTAAATGGGGTTACAATTAGGTTGGGTTGCATGGCTACACTTATAACAAACTTGATGATCATTAGCCTATCATATACCTACAAACCGATGAACCTGTGAATCTTCAGAAAATAAAGAATTTCTTGCTCTCTTACCCGTGACACCAGATTTGAAAAGGCCAAGAGCCTGAACTAAGCCCTGAGCTATGCACAATAAATTGTTGCTGTCTGAAGTAACAGACAGGGGAAGATAAATGTTTCAATTTCTGCTTCTTTTTCACAGGAATTTCCATAGAAGCAGACTGATTCCTGTCAGGCATGGCACCCTGCGAACAGGCATCCCAATTCAGCTCCGTAGAGAGGCATTCCCTGCTCCTGCCTCAGATTCAGGTAAGAGTGGTTTTCCCTTGCCCACCAAGGGCACTTCCAACAGCCGCAGAGGACATGTCTAACCACTGGTCCATAATGGCTGACGGGACTGCACCAGAAGCTTCTCCTTCTTTATTCCTGTTACCCCACCCATGTGGACCCAGGCAGTCCTCATATCCTGTCCTGTCTGTCCCAATATGTGCATTCAAGTCACCTATTATTAACACCAATTCATAGGTTCATAGGTTGGTACTGGGCTATCTGCCCGAAGGCATACATTAGCCCAGCCACGTTGTGCGGTATTCACCACCCCTTTAGTAGTTCCCTAGACCCTTGTACTAGCAGCTAGTACCCTTGGCCCCTATTTAGTAGTGCTGTTGGTGTGATCCCCAGTGTGAACTTTGTTACTCATCCACTCATCAAGGTTCCTCTTGAAGAGTGATAGTGAGGGGCTCTGTCTTATGTAGATCGGGACCCTGTTCCATAGTAAGGGAAGTCTCTGCGAAGGGAATCTATCCCTCCAGCATGTTCTATTCATTGTTGTGTTGAGGTTTATATCCCTAGAGCGTGTAGCTCAAGTAGATTTGGTTTTGCTAAGATGGAGCATGTTCAACAATTCTGGGTTGGACATGGCTCTGTACGTTAGACAGAGATCGCCTCTGAGAAAGCGGTATGCAACAGAGAACAGTCTTAGCTTTTTCAATCGTGCTGCATAGGGCAACTGTTTGAGGCCAGTAATCCTCTTGGTTGGGTATGTCTGTGGTCTTTCCAGCTGCTGGAGATGTCTAGCCAGGTACATTCCAATTGGTGCGTTGTACTCAATAATGGGTCTGTTGAGGGAAGAGTAGAGGGGCACCATTACATCCTTAGATCTTGATGCGAACCCTTTCATGATCATGTTGTCCTGCTTTATCTAGTAGGTCCTGCAACTGCTGTCTGAATGAATTCTTTTCAGCACTATCACAACCCTGCTGTGGAGCATATGTTGAGATTATGAATACTGTTCTATCATTACACTGGAGTTGGATTGCCATGAATCTCATTAATTCTGATGATATCCCTCACTGCCTTCTGAAGCCTCTCTCTCACCACAATTGCTACACTGTTTCAAGCCTGTCCCCCACCTGAGTAGTAGAGTCTGGATCCCAAGCCAAGTGGCTTTGCTGCACTGCCCTTCCATCTCATCTCTTGGATAGATAAGATGTCCAGCCTCCTCTGTATCATCATGTCATCCACTTTCAAGCTGCGTCCTGTCAGTGAACCTACTTTAAGCTTAGAAATTCTCAGTTCATGTTTGGCAGGTTAGTTGGTTTTACATCCAGCTTTCACTCAACAGAGCTATCCCAGGTAACCCAAGCTGGACAACTAGATACTGGCCAGCCAGTAGCTTATTGGTCCAGGGCTGTTGGGCTTTATGGTGGGCACACACTGGCCAATAGGGGCATATATACCCCACCCACCGTTAGCAAGGATCCCTGGCATGGATGAGAGTAGGCCAGGTCCTCAACACACTTATCACCGGTAACTACCCATGCCAATTTTTGGCAACATTAGTCAACATGACCGAATCACCTAGAGCCATATTTTACACCATCAAGTGGCTAGCCCTGCCACGGCATGCAGTCTGTGATCCGTGTTCTTCTATCTTGAGGATACTGCGCACCACAGTAGATGCCCAAAGCAGTTGATCTGTACAACTCTTCCCCCTATAGGGCACCATGTAGAGTCTGTGCTACTGCCCACAGCTCTATTCATTGGTGAGTTTGAGACGGAAACACTTTTTTGGACATGGGAGAAACATCCACGAAGACACAGGGAGAACATGCAAACTCCAAACAGACATTGGTAGGAGGTAACCAAACCTTGTACCTTGGCATGGGAGGCGAAGACCTTAACCACTAAGCCATCTGGCCCAAGTGATTAGAGGAAAAGGACACAAAAGCTGATCAGACTTCCTGTATAGTTTTGTTCTGTGAAGATAAATATGCAATTTCTGTGAACATCAAGTAGGCGCAGCATATATTCACCTTTATTAGTAAAGTTGGGGAAGAAAACTTGAAATTGAATGGATTGGTTAATGTTAGCCTCCTTAGCCACTTTAGGCAGAAAGGAAGGGTTGGTCCAAACAAACATCCTAATTTTATGGAAAATAATGTAGGGAGGCCTAGCTGATAAGGTCTGAAGCTCAGAAATTCTTTTTTGCTGAAGTGATAGCTACTAAAAATATTGGTTTCTATGAAAGAAATTTTATATTGCATTTGTCCGCTGGTTCAAAGGGTTTCTGCTTTAAACCTTGAAAGATCACCATCAAATCCCAAGGAGGGGAGGGATGTTTTATCTGAGGTCTAAGATGGAATATTCCCATTATGAAAGCCTTGCATAATCTCAAAGATGCCAGTGATACTGATTCATGTCCAGCACAAAAGTTGGATATGGCCACCACCTGAAGTTTAAAGGAAAACTCCACCCTAGAGCTAAAAATATCTGTTTTTTTCACACTATCTTTGTTTCCTGACCTATTTTAACACCTCAAAATCACTCTAAGTGCTTTATTTGTAATTTTAGCCTGTTTCCACAACATGGCTACCAACGGGGCTTGATGTATCAATATGATCTTGTTCTTCCTCAACCCTTTCTCTTTCCCATAATGCTTTGTATGACTCATGCCAGACATAAGGAAGTAACTGTGAATTATCATGCTAATGACATATAATGGGATTTGTGTAAGTCACTGTCATCTTCTAAACCTTCTGTAAAAGGACTGCTTCTTTGCTGTCTCTAATCACCCTCATTTATGTTTGGTTCAGAGCTTGTTTTACACTATACTTAGACGTTATCCAACTACAGCTGAAAAAGTAGCTAAATTGCAGGCCTTTGTTCAGGGTTTTTTTTTTGTAGTCCAAGAAGAATTGACAGTCTCCTCCCCCACACTACTACAGAGGTGTTAAAACTGTCACTGCACTGAGAGACCCTTGCAGAATTAAGTGCAATTGACAGCTCATAATGTAAAGGAAGGGACTTCCAGTATAAATCTCTTCCCCTCTGCCTGCAATAGGATCTATTTATTTATTTAAATAGTTTCCTTATTTTTTTTCTGGGTGCAAGTAGCAGAAACTGCTTGATTATTTTGGTTTATTTTATTACTAGTAACAATTGATTTACTTCTTACTATATATACAACACGGTATTACTGTAACTTAAGAATGTACTGAAAACTAGCTCTATTTCACAGTCCATGCAGTGCAACTTTTTTTTTTTTTTGGGGGGGGAGTGGTGGTAACTGAATATTTCAGGAAATTCTATATCACTTGCATTAGTCATATAACTAATACTAATGTATCCTTTCTGAACTTATTGTGCTGTTCTCAAATTCAACGGCAAACTATTAAGCAATTCTCTATTCATTAGCCTAGCATCAGTAATTTATCTTTGAGGCACTCTTGTCTTTGTGCATTTTTAGTTAGTTATATTATTAGTTGCTCTGCACGGACTGTGGAACAGAGATAATTTTCAGTACATTCTTTTACTGTGCCACTATCGTAGAGTCAAGTTTGGCAAATTAGTGTTTTGCTGTAATTTAACAAATCTGGATATGACTAGAATGTCAAGAAATTACAGAAAAAAACATGCCACAAGACAGGTGTTCCTCAGAAAGCAATAGTTATGCAGATCTAAATTACAGTAATATTGTGTTGTAGATAGAGTAAGGGGTAAATCAATTGTTACTAGTAATAAAACAAACAAAAATAATCAAGCAGTTTCAAATACAGCCTGTCAGAGAAGGAATCTCTGAAGCTTTGGTTTTGCAGTCCCCCTCTGCCTCTGGGTCAATGTCTGCCTTTGAAAGCTCTTCTGCCTCTGGAGGAACTATCCCTGCACGAGTCCTGAAAAGGTCCCTGAGATTTCTAGAACCACATTTTCTTCCCTACTCGCTGGTTCCTAGAGAATGAATGTTGAGGGGTAGAAAACTTGATTCCAATGGCAGACAGGGTCTTTCACTCCTGCTCACAGCAGCTGAACATGTCTTTCACAGATGGCCCAAACAAGGAGGAGACATCAAAGGGGGCACTAACAAAAGATGCCTTAACTCATTCACTCTAATGGAGCTCAGGAAGTTTGCACTGTAACTTCCATTGGGCAGAGCCTGAGTCTTTTGACAGAATCAAATTATGTCCTCACATTTCAAACAAATATGCATATCCCTGGAACCATATGGATTATAAAAGAAGTATAAATGGCAAACTCATCAGCACAAACTATTTTTATAGTGGTAAAATTCTTTAGGTTCTAGGTCTTAAACTAAATTTTATAAGTCACAGTAAATATAGTAACTATTACATTTGTAATATTTGTAAATAACTTACAATATCTCAGCAATCACTCACATTACATACATACTGTTAGTTTTTAATTGTCTGGCTGAGGGCTTTCATATGATGCTAAGGAGTTCTGTCTGTGTTACTTGGTTGTTGAGATATTTAGAAAAATGTGAAAATGTGAAAATTATATCTATAGAAATAAATATCATAAAAACAACAGTTAATACCTATTTACCTGCATTAGACAGAAGTCAAATATTAATGCAGTTGAGTTTGGTATTGTGTAAGCTTTAACTTGAAATCTTTTAAAACCTTGTACATATAGCATGGTTTGGGAATTATTGGTACAAACATGAACAAGGAATATTTGATGCCTAGAGGTGTCAGTAGGACTTAACTGCAGATGCACTTGAAGGCATCACTCAGATGTAATGAGTTAAAGGGTTCCACAAAGTTGCATAGCCTTATCCAGGCAAGTCTCCTAATGGCTATGCCTGAACTGGCTGCTAATGAGGTACCCTCTACTGTATGGGAGATCAGCCTCATCAATGAATTGGCAATAGATGAAAGAGTAGCCAGTTGAAGAGCAACTTTCTTGAGATCCTCCACCAATGTGGTCTCAAGCAAGAGAGTTTGACAGCTCCTTGATCAAGTCTCTCTGCAAGCAAGTAAAATGTGCTAGGTAATTTAATGACCTCAGTGCGAATGTGGCTGAGGCATAAATGTGTTTTCCAAATCTGTACATTGCTCTGGACTCCCTGTTCAGTGGATGAACAAAGGAGCTTTGTTCATCTAGCTACTTCTTTGTGTCTGCCACAAATATGGCATTACTGGGGATTCCCTTGCTTTAGTTGGGTTTGTCTGAAGGGGGAACTATGAATTTGTAAGGGCATTTAGGAATGGATTTGACAGTGTCCGGGTCATTCCAAGCCTGGCAGAAAAGTAGATCAATAAATTCATCCATTGAGGGGGTGGGTCACCCAATATATAGATAGGCAAGACCTGAAGGCCTTCAGGAACACGGATTCTTTAAAAGAAAGAGCCTGGGAAGACCAGCCATCCTTCTGCCTAAGGATTTTCAAGATGTCGCCAAAGGAGATATCATCAGGTGGTGATGGGGGGATCCTTCTCCCTCATCAAAATCAGTGTCTTCTGTGACAGACTCCCTAGGGGAACCTATGCGCCTCCTCTTGCACATTTTCTTCCAAGGAACCTCCTCTGCAAGGTATTCAGGAGAGGAGTCAGAAGAAGGGGTCCCGCTGGGGGGGGGGGGGGGGTGAATGTGCAAGCTTCCTGGAGATGGCTGACCTAGAGTAACAGAAATGATAGTTAGGACCTGGTTAGGGATGAGGGATAGGATCTGAGATATGATAGGATGGATCTCTATGCAAAAAGAAACCCCTTTCTACTACCTGGAAGGCTGTGGGACCTGGTGACATCTCTCCCCCTCCTTGGAGTCAAGGTAGCCATGAATGAGAGGTCAGGGCCTACCCCAGACACAAACTGTCAAGAGCCAAGGCAACCAAGGCACCAAAGGGAATGGATGAATCTGACAACATTGGAAATGAACTCAACCCCTTGGAGCCAGCACCAACTTCCCAGATCTGAGACCCGCTCTGAACCTATAGTAATGGAGCTGGGCCTGTCAGGGAAACTACCTGAGTCAAAGAAAGGAGCTTCCTCACATCCAGTGCCATCGCTCTAGGGGATCTTGGATCCTGAGACTACGAGACCACAGGTTGGATTGAAGAAGGCGACAGTAATGGCTGAGCAGGTGTACTTACAGATCTGAGAGGGGATAGAGTTGGCAGGACCCCCATCTGGATCTGAGCCCTGAGAAATTTAAGCATCATCCTGTCCATATCTGCATCTATCAAGCTCCTAGATGATCTGGATGATGCTGAGGAACCAGGCCTTGAATGATTCTTTGGGAGTTTTAAAGAGTTGGGATGACGGAGCTGGAGAAATTGGTTTCAAAATAAACTCTGGAGATTGGCTCCTAACTGTTGGATCCGAGGTTTTGGGATCCAAGTAGAATGTAGATGGTAATGGAGAGCTGGATATGGTAATAATACCGATCATATCTGAAGAGTCCTGTAGATCTGAATGAGGAATGACAGTCTTCATATCCAAAGGGATGGGATCCAAAGTTTTCTTGAGCTTTTCAGGCAGCTCTGACAAAGCCCTCAGAGATTTAGGGAGGGCTCATTTCTTTGATTCTGTAAAACCTTGAGTTTTTGAAGGTGTTTGAGCCCCAGAACAGGAAGAAGAAGTTGGAAACAAGCCCTTGAGGATTAATTTGTTGCACCATTCTGAGATGGCCTTAGGGTTGAACATGGAGCAGACAGCATGCAGAAAATGTTCTGTCCCAAGGCAGTATATGCACTTCTTGTGGGCATTAAAATTGTGAATCTTATGCCCAAAAAAAGTTCACTTCTTAAAGCCAGTGAGTTTTTCAGGTACAACTGTGACAAGAACAGAGTATGAGCTAAATGCTCTGAATAATCAGGAGTATATAAATTGGATGGCACAGTGATGCAGCCGTAGCATTGTTGCCTCGCAGCAAGAGGTCCTCTGGTTCGATTCTCGGCCGAGGTGCCTTCTATGTGGAGCCTGCATGTCCTCCCAGCATTCATGTGGGTTTCCTCCATGTGCTTCGGTTTCCTCCCATGTTACAAAGATATGCGTCTGGAGCATTTCTCCCCGGGCTTCTGCTAGAAATTGGCTTTGATCCAAGTCGGACTGTCCCAGTTAACAAATGTTAAAGAAATAAAATAACCCCAAACTCTAAATACACTAAACAATATATTAACTCTAACACACAAAAGTTTTTTTTTTGTTTTTGTTAGTGTAGATCTAACAAGTAGGCAAAAAGAAGAAGAAGTGCCAAAGGGCATGGGAGGTAGAAATAACAGAAGGGACAACAATCCCTTATGCCAGCGATTGTCTGGTATAAGCGTCCTAGTCTGATCCAAGGATCCGATCCTATACCAATCAGTGAGGAAGAAAGAAAAGGTCAACATCAGATCTATTGACTTTTCTTAGCTCTGCTCAAGCTAACAAATGTTTCCATACATGGAAGATGTCCATAAAGGAGAACCGTACCCACAGCATGAAAAAAACGTGTATTTCATCATGTTTTGATATATTTTAACACCACTCTGGGACCATTTACAGTTTTTTTAATTTTTTTATTCGTAATTTCAGAGTTTGACCACATGGGTCGGACATATTGAAGTGATTTTGATTTTGTACTCAGCCTCCAGCTATCCCACAATGCAATATTTCTTTGTAAAACATTACATCACACAGGTGTCACTGTTCCAAAGTTGCTGTCACTTCATTCATTTTGCATGCATCCAATGATTTCCTTCAGTCAAAATCTTTTAACAAGCAACTGTTGCTGTTCAATGTTTAATTAAACCACAAGTAGCTTAAATGCCACAGAACAGACTTTCAAAGTGTTTTTTAATGCTACTTCTTTTTAGACTTGCTAATTTTAAAGGACAACAACAGGATATTAAAGCAGATTGCTCAACCTGCTGTCTCTTTTAGTCCCTGTTCAATGATATGGCCTCAAAAAAATCACCCATGCAGCTTTAAAAACTAATCCACTCAACTGTTTTCCCTGTTAGGTTTCCTACCTTTCCATACTGTTTTACTTTCACTTTGAAAACCAAGTTGAAAAACCTCTAGCTGGCTCTGAAATGATGATATCACATCTTCCAGAGCTCTTGCTCTAGCTGCCAGGATGTTTCCTCCCCCAAAGTGATGTAATCCTTGCCTGATTTGCATGCTGTATAGACGACCCAGTGGACCTGCCACATTGTGATGTCAGAGCTGCCTTGCCCAGCCCACTCTTAACCTAGCAAAAATGTCAAACTATAATCTCACTTTTCTGAAGAGCCCTACTGATATGTGACAAAGTACAGGCAGAAGCACAGTAACAGCTGCAAAAACTAAGAGCATAAATTTGCAATGACCATGCATAGACATTAATTGCATGTTTTTACATAAGAAGCAGATGTCTGCTGTCACAATTAATCGACAACACTACATCAGATTACAAAAAGTATGCAATATCGTAATTTTCTTAAATTACCACTTAAAAAGAGCATGTGGGTGCTGTCATGCAAGTCTGTGAAATATTTTGTTTATAGTGCATCATTTGTCAGCTATTTAACCAAACAGGAAGGAAAAATAAATGGGAGTTTGATGCTTTGCAAAACAGTGATTGTTCCCAGTGCTATGGAGCTTGGTTCTAAATTTGACAGGAGGGGTGCAACAAAAAAAATCTCTCACTGTAAAGAAGGAAAGGCTGACCAGAAAACAGTACATTAGTCTGGTCACCTGCTGTGAGCTGTCAATCACATGCAGATAATGGGTCAAATTACCCTTAGCTCTTTGACAGCTTGGGAAGGTAGGTGTGGAGGGCGTGGGGAGATACCTTGAAGAACTAGATTTCAGCCTTCATAAAAGAAATCAAGTTAGCATTTCTAAGAAGAAAGAGCAATAAAATGCACTTTTCAGTTCTGTTCTGTAGCATTTGCAAAGCTTGTATTTGAAGTAGTCATTGAAAAAGGATAAACTTTTAACCAAAGGTAGGTGATTATAACACAGCAGTAAATGGCTGTAAAATCAGTGCACTGACAGGAGCTTTAGAGAAAATGTGGCAGATCTGATGCAATTTTTTGGAGACAAACAATGCATTCTGTGATACTTAGAGGCAGACTAAACAGTCAGAATTATTTCAAGATGCCAGACCCCATGTGGTCAGTGGCAGAAATTGCATATAAAAATATTTAAAAAGCTCTAAATATTCCCGGAATGGTGTTAAAATGTAGGAGAAACCAAACCATGATGAAATAAACATGTTTTTGAGTCTCTGGGTGTGGTTGTCCTTTAAGTCTTTTGTTATCCTTGAGTTGTAGTTCTTCTACTTATCTCCCCTCCCCCTTCACACCAACTCCCTAGCTGTCAAAGTGCTGAAGGTAATTTGAGCTGTTTACTGCTGTGATTGACATTTCACAGCCAGAGACTTGAATAATGGCCCATTTCACTCTTACAGCCTTATTCTGACAGTGGGTCATTTTATTTGCTGCACCACAGCCCCAGAGTTTCCTTTCCTGAAATTGCAAACCATGCTCAATAGTACCTCTGAAAGCACTGTTTGGCAAGCCTTCAAAATCCCATTCTCAGGGCTTCCTGTTGATCCAAAGTACCAAACAAATTTTTGACTACTATGGTGTAAATACCGAACAGGTAAAGGGCATTACACTTTTGCATTAATCACTATTAACTCATTAACCCCGAGTACTTTCTCATGGTGCTTGTGTGCTTAACACCGAGTGTGCCATGAGAAGATACTAATTTCAAGCTGTTACCCCTGAGTGCCTTCCTGAAGCGCAAGAAACTGTAGTTCACATTTGTAGTTGAGCCTAATGTAAAACACACTGAAATCGTAACTCAACGTTTAAAGTACATTATATTGTTACAATTCAGCGTGTTTTTACATTATGTTCACATTAAAGTTTTATTACAAATTTTGTGTAAAATGTTCTTGATAAAGCAAGTGGTGGCAGCCAATCGGATTCTTGCAATCTGAGCCGCCACTTGCATCCCAGCTCCACCCTCAGTGAGAAAAAAAAACGAAATTGCACTGCATCATCCTTTTTTTTTTGTTCAGAACTCGAACCTTTGTGTCTTAAATAGACTAAATTAGCCTGATCGTAGTGAACTACATAAAACCCTGACTGTAACCCTAAACACCTCGCTCATTCCTTAAACTTAAATCCCCCAATTGTTCTCTAACTCTAATACTCCCTTCTCACTCCTCTCCTGTCCCCTAGCCCTAAACCTAAATCTCAGTTAGCAGCATAACAACATCCATTCCCAGAACTTGCTATTTATTTCTCAGAGCATTGATTTCTGTGTGTCACTTTCCGAAATGACAGCCTCAACTTTAAATAAGCAAAGTTCAGCTGCAACTGAGTCCTGTTTATAAAATATAGGTAAGTGTACTAGAAGAAAACAGCACCCCATAATGCCTTGCATCTTTTGCATTTTGATATTTACAATTGTCCCCACATCATTGTATGCACAAATATTTTAAAATCTGGACAACTGAGAGGTATGCAACTGCAACGTTATGTGAGATTTCAGTAACAGCTTCCGATGGTTCTGCGCAGTTATTTCACATGTGTAATATGGACCATACTTTTCAACTATACAGATGTTCACAAAATGTCTATATTTTTGCTTCATATTTTGTTCCGTTTTTCATAAAATTGTGTTTTGTGGAAAATAAGTTCGAAAGCTGAGTACCAGTTGAAAGGTCTTCACGATGTTTTCTATTGTATACACCTTACAGCTTCCTGCCAGACTGATCATGGTTTGCCCTTCTTGGTATGTCATAGGCTATGTTCTTGTAGTTTATTTATATTGTTTCCATCCAGCCTCGTGTACCTCTGTCAAGCAAAGATGGGATACTTAACTACTTATTTTTTTTATTTTGCACAACAGGATATTACCATGCAACACCCCCGGTACAACTCTATAAATACCAGCCAAAGTATCTCCTGAATATGCTATAGAGTTGCTTCTAAGCCTTTTTTTTTCCGGTAAATTGAACTAACTGGTTAAAAATACTAAGGAAATACTCATGTTGTGTTATGTTAGGAAATTTGATCACGTGTTTAAGTATATGCCCGTTTTTAGTTTGTGCTGTATTAACCTATAACGGGTTGTGATTTTTGTGAAGGTTATGTGTGTATGTCTAGAATGGACGATATATAGTTGCGGCATGTATGGTTTCAAATGGATAAGTTGATAAAGATTGGGAGCAAAGGATCGGGAGTGAAGAATAATTGAAGTTGATTCATTTTTATAGTTACCAGGATGATGCTTGACTGCTGTTTTGCTAGTGTGTTGGCTAATCTTAAATAGCAATTAAGTGTCATATTTAAAAGCACGGCTTTCTTTATTTTTGCATTGTAAGTATGTGGTTAAGTAAAGAATGTAATACACAAAGTTTATGTATGCATTAATACCAAGAAACTGGAAAGCCGCCGAGTAGAGTGCAATCACTAGTAAATCTTTCAACTAGAAACGAACAGTGACACCGTCAACGTGCATAAACGCTTTTATTTAACAAAATCCACATGCGTTTTCGTCCCTTCATGCAGGACTTCATCAGATAAAATAACACAGAAACTTGTTCATTTTTATTTTAACAAAATTTTAACGAAAACGCATGTGGATTTTGTTAAATAAAAGCGTTTATGCACGTTGACGGTGTCACTGTTCGTTTCTAGTTGAAAGATTTACTAGTGATTGCACTCTACTCGGCGGCTTTCCAGTTTCTTGGTATTATTGTTTTTTATTCTGGATAGCCACACAAGGTTACTAGTTATGTATGCATTAAGTTATTCAACAGTTGTCAATAATTAACTGATTTTTCAGTGCAGTTGGTTAAGGACAAGATAGCAGGGCTAAATTAATGTGACCACATGATGTAGTAGTTTAGTATGTGGCAATTATGCAGCTGTCATTTAAAGATAATATTGTTAAGTACAAATTCAGGGTTAGTCTACTGTATATGGACTAAAATAGTATGCATTGGAATGTGCAGTTATTGGGAACACCCATTAATATGTGCAACTGAAAAAGGTGGTAGGTTGAAGTACCTTTAATTTTAGTGTCAAAAAGAGATATGTTGGAAGGGTTATGTCATGGTTTTAGTAGTAAGTACTCAATGTATGTCTTGTCCGTGATAATTGTGTTTTGAACAGCTGGGCCATAACTGAAGTTTTACAGAGTGATTGCTTAGTAACTATTAGCCCCAAAGTAACTACTTCCAACTCATTTCAGTCTGAAAGCAACCTGCAGGTATGTATTTTCCAATATACACATGATACTACGTGACAATGGGTCATAAACACATGTTTTTTAAATAAAATATTACTTCTGGCTTCGTTCTATTGATGTATGTCATTAGCTTAACAAATAGTGTTTTGGATTACTGCTACAGTATGTGCACATTTAGTATAAATGTTGAAACTGGAAAAGTTTCGCTATGTATCTTTATTTTTGTGAAATGTGAATATGGCCATTAATGAATATTGTGCCGTTTTTGTACATTGAAACTTGTTACTTTATTTTTGCATTGATTTCATTGGAGTTTTACTTATTGAGCAGTAACTGCAAATGGGCTATTATCTATTTGCCATTTCTCCGTTAATGGAGAACGAGACAATGAACAGAGAAGCTATCTAGTCCTTCAAGAGAAGTAAATTTTTCCCTACAGTTTTACTCCGTCCTTAAATTGCCTTCTCCCTGTAATATAGTTTTGGTATAGTTTAGATACCAGAAACTTGGACTTTTATCATTCAGCAGTATGTTGGTTACACCAAGAATGTGCATATTTACAGTCATATGTGCCTACATGGTAAAACAACTGCTTCTGAATGCTGTACACATGTACATATATCAATTTTGTTAGGACTTAGGTTATGGAAATTTATGATTTTTTCATACTTTGGTAAATAACTTTGCAAGGGAGCATGTCAGTGAGCCAAGTAATACCTCATTTTGAAGACAGTATTGGTAGTTCCACCATGGTAAACAAATTGTGCCTGTATGTTGCACACATGTGCAGATATCAAAGTTTGTTTCGGACTTGGGTTATGGAAATTATTTATTTTCATATTTTGGTAAATAACTTTGCAAGGGAGCATCTGAATGTGCCAAGTAATACCTCATTTTGAAGACAGGATTGCTGGTACCAAGATGTTACAAGAATTGTGCCTGTATGTGGAACACGTGCAGATATCAAAGTTTGTTTCGGACTTGGGTTATGGAAATTATGATTTTTTTCATATTTTGGTAAATAACTTTGCAAGGGAGCATCTGAATGTGCTAAGTAATACCTCATTTTGAAAACAGTATTGACAGTTCTAACATGGGGAAAAGAATGGTGCCTGTATGTTGTACTTATATGCAGATTTCAAAGTTTGTTTCGGACTTAGGTTATGGAAATTATGATTTTTTTCATATTTTGGTAAATAACTTTACAAGGGAGCATCTGAATGTGCCAAGTAATACCTCATTTTGAAGACAGGATTGCTGGTACCAAGATGTTACAAGAATTGTGCCTGTATGTGGAACACGTGCAGATATCAAAGTTTGTTTCGGACTTGGGTTATGGAAATTATGATTTTTTTTCATATTTTGGTAAATAACTTTGCAAGGGAGCATCTGAATGTGCTAAGTAATACCTCATTTTGAAAACAGCATTGATAGCTTTAACATGGGAAAAGAATTGTGCCTGTATGTTGGACACATGTGCAGATATCAAAGTTTGTTTCGGAGTTAGGTTATGGAAATTATTATTTTTTTTCATATTTTGGTAGATAAGTTTGTAAGGGAGCATCTGAATGTGCCAAGTAATACCTCATTTTGAAGACAGTATTGCTGGTTCTAACATGGTAAAAGAATTGTGCCTGTATGTTGGACACATGTGCAGATATCAAAGTTTGTTTGTAATTAGGTTATGGAAACTATTATTTTTTTCATATTTTGGTAAATAACTTTGCAAGGGAGCATGTCAGTGAGCCAAGTAATACCTCATTTTGAAGACACTGTTACTCCTTACAACATGGTAAAAGAACTGTGTATGTGCGCTGTACACATATGCAGGTATCACAGTTTGTTTAGTCTTGTACAATTATGAAAATTATACATTTACAATACTTCTCATTATTATGCCCATATCTTCGCAAGGGGGCATGGTGATCACACAAATGATGCATCATTTTGAAGCTGACATTCAGATGCACAACTTCTACACTGATATGTAGGCTCTGTCTGTTACAGGTGATGAGATATTATGCTTTGTTTATTTATCAATTATGAGAAATAATATATTAATCATATTTCTGTGAATATCTCAAGAAAGGAGCATCCCACAGTAATGGTTAAGGTATCATTTTAAAGCTGACATTCATATTAACAAATTAAAGTCAAATTGTATGGATCTGCATGGTACATTGACTAAGATATTGTGCTTTGCTTTTCCAAAAAGGTAAAAAATATGCACAATATCAGCCTTCCTTGCCAGATATTTAATAATGACTTTGATATGCACTATCAACATTTACACTGTTGGAAAGTTCAGTGTCTGTTGAACTTTCACGTTTACATTTTTAGTCTAGCTCTTATAGTTAAAGAGTTATGAACATTTGTTTTCTGTATGGTATTACAAATGGATTTTCTGAAAATGAGCTCAGGCTGCACTGTTGTTCCTATGGTGGAATTAAGCAGGCACCTTTTCCTGAGCTGCTCCGAAGTGAATGAGTTAAAATGCATGTTAGTTTCACATTTCCTGAAACCCACAGTACTTCATTCTATTTGAAGTTATAAATTAAATTGTCCACAACATGATTACCAAACTAATATTACACCAAACTAAGGGCATTTGAAATACGTGGTCCATGTCCAGTTACCAAATACACTACGGTTGCCAGTAATTATCTGCAACGTATCAGACACATGTAGGGGCTTGTCTATTTTATCTGCAACTTATCACATGGATGTGGAGGCTTTCTGTTTTTCTGCAGTGTAGTTTTCTTTACAATTTCTTCCATCTAAAGCATTGCTTGTGCATAAAATGCAAATTTCCAGTGAAGACTGGGGTACAAAAGCTGCACAATCGTAATGCTAAATCAGATCCACTTCTCAAATAGTATGTTACACTTCTACCACTAAGCATGCAGTGTCTGACTACACATTTTGGTTTCATCCCATTCAGTTTAACAAATTTCCTGTTCCTAGTCTGTGCATTTCTGTTTATAAGTATACCCCGCAAATCTACTAACTACACCTAGGAAATATGTTTTTATCTTTACCCTTTCCTTTTTCAATTTCCAGAAATCACTGTGGCTGCAGTTTGATGCTTCAAGATTAGTTTTTACCAAGAATACCTAGTACAAGTGCATTAAGATTAATATCCATTACTTGACAGATGCCACTGCATGGATTGACTTTAGCCATACAGCCTTGCACAGACAAAATACAAAACTTATTCACTTTCTCTGCCGACTGCATTACATAGGCCCTACCTGAAGAGTATATCATTGTAGATACAGGATTGAAAAATTAGTACTGTCAAAAAGTTGCTTGCCAGTGTAATACCCAAGGCCTTACATGGCAAGACACCATTAACCACAGAGATCCAGTAGTTCTGTTCACAGTTTGTCCTTCACTTTGTTTCCACAACCCGTATATATTTTTTTCTCTTCTTAATACTTGTATTAATACAAAACTTGCATTAAATGCAACTTAATGTAAATCTAGTGCCACTGGCCACTTTGCAAACAGCAACCCGTTATGTTTATTCATTTTCAGCAACCATAACATGCTCCTACCAAGCATGGGATTTGCTGCTTATGGCCCACTGCTGCCCTTCAGCAGACACCCATTAAATGACTATAGAATACTATTACTCACTTTAGTTTAGCTGTCATTTTTATCAGTTTGTGGTTAGGATAATCACAACTGCAGTGTATAGCTTTCATTTCTGGCTGCATTGTAATTATGTTTTTACAGCATCACAGCTACATAAATCAACCTAGTAATTTTAAGCCCTGGCAATCCTCACATCTCGTAATAATTAGTATTATACATCAGCAACACACACTGGTTGTCCAATGTTCATGTTGCCATTTTACCACTGTAAGTGAACCACTTCCACAGTATACCACAAACTTTGTTAGCCAACAGTTTCAATAATCCTTTTAACCTCCTAACCTGTAACTACAACCACTCTGCAGTGTTCTACAACTCTGTAGCCAAAACATTATTTTTGAAGAAAAACATCACTACTTTTTTTCTTAACTGATATCACGGTGGGTTTGCAACTTCATTGGTGTCACTGGGCTGCATATTAGCCATGTGCCTTCACAAGCTCCTGTGGAGCAAGCTGTACCTCAAGCTTCATATCCCACCTTTTTTCACCACAGAGTACATTTCATATCTCGATATAGATAAAGGAATATGTAGAGCCAAATATTTTTCATCCTCACGATCTCAACTGATCTGTGAAGAAATCCACTCTGGAATGCTTACGAGTGGTAACAGTTGATACTTATTTTATCCATCAGTCTTAAGGCTTACATTATGATGAGAACTAAATAGCCAATGTTGGTAATGACTTCTAAAGCTAGGAGTATAAATCAGAGCAAACAGACAGACAGTTGGAGTCAAATACATGTAGACTAGTGTTCCCAAAGATACTAATCTTACCAATATCCAACAGTGCCACCAAAGAGCACTACAACTTATTCGGGGTCCAGCGTTGTAGTCAATGTTTCAAGGGCATCACTCCCAAACTGTTCCAACTTTGCACACCACATCCAGAGTCAGTTTACATAGTCATCCAAAAATCATGCCACTGTGCCATTCAGACTCCAAGCTCTTCTCACTCAATACCTGGTATTAAATGGGTTACCTACATGCTACTCATTAAAAAAATAATCAGCACTGACCTTTTAATTCAGCACCAGTCCAGGCATTCCACTACTAGAAAGTTATCCACTCAAATGGATCTACACAAGCTGGCTTTTGGTTACAATGTGCAAAAGCTGACAGTTACTGCCGTGACAAGCCTCTGTACCACTTAAAGGTAGCCAGCATCACAGAGGTCCACTCACACCACAACAGTACTTGCAGCTCTAACCAGAGCCACGTTCACCTCACCACTATCATAATACACCCCAAGTTAATCAGCCATCTACAGTCACTAGCTTGAATCAAAGAACAGTACACCTCAATTCTATACTCAAAGACTATTCATCACTATCCAAAGCAATTACAGAAATCTATACAATGCTTGACCATTCACACAACACCTCACCCCCAATACACTGCCACTACACAAACAAAACTGCAGGTTCTCCTCCAAAATTGGATAGCACATTGACCAACACATGACAAATTGCATTTTGCATTGCAAATACTATTTATGGATTTATCATTTGCCTAACACACCAATACATTCCACAGAACACCAGTGTCAGCAGTGTCTGAGTGGAATTGCAAAGTGATTTGTATGGTAGGCTACATACATGGAAATGCATCAAGAACTGTGCCTTCTAATGATAATCTGTATCCAAATCAGTTTGTATTGCCAATATATACCTCTTTCCTTGACTAGTGTGTTCTGCAAGTTACACCAGCAAAGTGATCCCCCAAAGACCAACTCTGAAGGTTTCCTATAACAAAGTATCTATATTTGCAGCTAGTCCTTAATGCCAAGAATGCTGTGCCTTCATACCATTAATCTGGCTTCAATTAGTGTGCTCTCAGTTTCACTTAAACCCCTCTCTTGCTCAAATAGCATACACATTCTAATCTAGCCCATGAACTAGCATTATTCTTATCTCCCTATTTATTCCTATTTGTTCATGGGAGAAACAAATACTCAAAATACTCAAACCCCAGCAAACCTAATGCAATGCTTAACTACATGGTCATTGTCCATGGTCTGAACACTCCTCCTCCAGATACAGTGATGCCATACACTCCCATAATGAGACTCGACAGAGATTTGTCCTTAACGTCTTGCTTTCTATATATCACACACCAGGCTTGCAATACCTGTTACTCCTCTCTTTCATTTCCTCATTTCCTTCTCCCTTATTTCCACTCTTTTCCTTCATTTTGCCTTCCAATCCTCACTTTTCTTACTTACCCTAACCAACAGTTAATTCTCTGATATCTCCCAACCTTACATCTATTTTAAAATGTCCTCTCATCTACAAAGTGTTTCCTTTCTGTAAACATCCCTCATTATCTGTATCTTACTCAGTGTTCAATGTCCTATGACTGTTTAATACTTATCCATGGTACTTTATCTACTATGGCTTTATAGATCATTTAGGTAGAATCCATCTGTTATTGCACTTAGCATGATAATGTAAGGAATTCTTTCTTGAATAAAGTATGGCGCAGCTTTTCCACCGCCTCTGCTAACAACTGGATTCAAGCTGAGTTGCATGTTACTGCGTCAGCACTACCAGCAGGAAAAGTTATTCACTGCTCTGCTGAACTAATTGCTGAGTCGATCCTAAATAGTTAAACTTCATCTTCCGATAAGATGTAGTTTCTAAATTTCTCTGGATGTTCTTTCAGACAGTTGCCTAATGGCAGCACAAACTATCTTCAGAATCATTGTTCAGTGCCACCACGGTCAACCCCTGTACATACAGACTGTTGAAAGAGCAATGTAACTTGAACCAAAGTCCACAGCAGTTAAGGTGCACTTGAATCATTCGACTACATCTTTATTAATCACATCACCCATTCATGCACTATATCACAACTTCTGAACAACATATATTCTTAACAATGGGTGACAGCACACCCCATAGGCATCTTAACTTAGTTGGCAGTACACAGATCATCCTCCGGAATAGCAGAGCAAAATATGTCACACATGTTATGCTTCTTTTACATGAATGCCATTACACATAACAAAACTAAAAGTTACATCCATCAGCTATATTCACTGTAATATTGCTTTCACGTCCAAAATTACTCATATGCAACAGCACACGGCACATTTTTCAATTCTAAATGCAATGTTGAAAAGCTAGCTTCTATACTGACATTCCACCTTGATAGCTCTGACTAGTATATCCAATGATGATTCAGGACATTCTCTACCTGATATGCTTGTATGGCCAGTTCATCTATTCCGGCAGGGCCTGCCTTAGCCGAAATAGCACCCTAGGTGACATAGTACTACAGCGTCCCTTAAGCCCCACCCACACCATACTCATGAAACACTCTATTTGAGCCACTTACACAGGTAGGTCACTCCCCAAGAAAACCACTCCAGTCATTTCTTTAATTTATTTAAATGCATAGGAATAAAAAAAGATACCTTGTAATGCAGTTAAACCACAATTACCTTTGCATATGTATTTCCTGCTTTACATACCAGAACCAGATCATGGTTGAATGGGCCCTAGTCAGGTTACTTGAACAGCCACCCAGAACAGCCCCTCCTCCAGCAAGCCCTATACTGGCCTGAAGCAGCAGCCCCCTCCTCACCCATTCCAGTGTTCCATTCTTTGGATATTTCTCACTAGTTACCATACTCACTGTTCAAATACATCAGTGTGCAAAATGTTCTGTTTTTGCTTCTACGATTACAGGTATTGAAATAAAATAGCACAAAAAAACAGCCATTTCCTAAATAATATAGTCTTGCAATGAAAACAGACCTTGATTGAACAGTAAACATCTCTGTTCCTAAAACTCACATTCATTGAAATGGCATGAAAACCCACATTCATAGAAAATGCATATGTCCAGGATAGGATTACGTTCATCTTTGATCTGTTTTTCAAACCCTAGCTTCCTTGCACACATTTTTAAGGCCATGCATACATGTATTTATTCCTTGATTCACCTTCCTGATTGCATTAAATTATATTCCTTGTGTAATACAGTACCACTTGTTGGTGCTCCGGTTTCCTCCCACATACCAAAGGCATGCTGCAGGTGGATTGGAAACTCTAAATTGGCCTTAGGTGTGAGTGCGTGTGTGTTTGTGTGCCTTCTGTGGAAGGTTGGGCTGGCAACTCGACACTGAAAAACTCCACTGCCAATCATGAGCAGACAGGTCATCCGCTGTGGCAACCCCTAAATGGGAAAAAGACGAAAGAAGAAGAAGAAGAATATAGTACCACTTGTTAGAATGTGTTTTAAAATTGTACTTTTAAAGATTCTTTTAATAAACAAAGAAATAAACTGTATGAACCAATAATGACAAAACTCCCAATTCAGAACATTTCCATTCTGAGTGTACTCTGCTGTCATTACCATCCACCAATATCAGTACATGTGCACAATCTCTGCAGAAGTTAGTCATCTAAATAATTACACATGCTAGCAAACAACTTTATACTTCATTGTTTCATCTGCAAAGTGCCAGTTGGCCTTGAATAAACTGCCTATGTTATGTTTGTAATATTGCAATAGGGAATGGATGGCAAACTGACAACAGGTGCATATCTGCTAGGTGTCTCCTCCAAAGCAGGACATTCTCCAGAATGCGGCATCCACCCCCCCCCCCCTTTCAAGTACAATAGTACAGTATCAGCAATCCATCCACATACTGTGGGAATAGAACACAAAGACTTCTGCATGAAAGGCAAATACACTACCTGTTTTGCTACTAGCAATGGAAACAGACTTGGCATAAACAACACTAAACCCATCCACTGAAGCACTCAGCTCTTTGTAAATTCCACTGGACACTCAACTATAACTCTCAACTTTGCAGCACAAGAAATCTTGAAAATGTCAAAATGTATTGGTGAGGAGGACAATGGCCCAAAACCAGAGACACATTTTTAACATTGATGTATAATTTTATAAAGTTACTAGAATAAAATGCTTTGCGTTACCATGTATTGCCTAAAAGGTGAGAATACAAACTTAAATTGATGTCATTATGTACTGAATTATATTCTCACTGATTTGCCCGAAAACCACAACTTTTATGAAGAACAGACCAAAACTAAGAGCCAAATATTCCAGACATTCTGTGAAAATCTGTACAATTGAAAGTTCTGGACTCAACTCCTTGCAACAGAAGTGGCAATATGGGTAGAGAATACAGGCCCTTTTTCTTGTACCTAAGGTACAGGCTTTGAGCCGGACTACAACTAACCACCAGATATACTTAACTGGGGCATTTCACACACATACGCACACACACACACACACACACACACACACACATACGCACAAACACACACACACACATCCTTGCTTGCATTTACACACACACACACACACACACACACACACACACACACCCTTGCTTGCATTTACACACATACACACACACACACACACACACACACACACACACGCACGCACACACCCCCCTTGCTTGCACTCACACGCATACACAGACACACCAGAAAAGAAACATGAGACACAAATGGTCAGGAATTGTTGTAGTCTACATCACATGGAATCACCCATTAACATTTGAAAAAAAAATGCGAACATTACCAGATTCAGTGGTGCATGAAAAGATGACACAATCAGCTACATCCGTAGACTACGGCGTCTAGTGTGCAGGGACAAAGGCAAATATCAGGATATCCAGGCAGAAACGAGAGCTTGCTAATGCAAGCCAATAATGAAAGTGAAAACGCCATCTTTAAGCACAAGCTTACCTATCATCCCCTTAGAGCATGAACTCTGGCAAAGCCCTCTTAACAGGAGACAAATGTCCAAACATGCAAGCCAACGCATGTACACAGACACACTGCATACTTCTACACCATGTTATCCGATGCAGGCTTCTCAGCATAAGTGATACTGCAAAAAGCATTGGAAAGCATGACCATAATTCTGAAAGGATTAAAATCAGAACTCTGCACAAATCTGGAATTACAGCTGGAGACAAACAGCAAGGCTACAGACAAAAACAATACATGCACCTACGTATAATGCTTTCCAATGCAAACAGGCCAACTTCTCAACAGTAAAAAGGCCAAGACAGCATCAGAAAGCATGCCTTTAACAATCTCAGTGAAAAAACTCTGCAAAAAGTTGTAACTAGTGTCGATAAAAGCCCAAGCATGCAAACGCACTCACACACACACACACACACACACACACACACACACACACACACACACACACACACACACACACACACACAAAGCAGACACACACAGAATTAATGCATACACCACCAAAATGGTTTCTTATGAAAGCAAGGAGACTTCCTAGCAGAAATAACACTGAAAAGCATCACAAAGGGCTTCACTGCAGAAATAAAACTGCAGAAAGCATCAGAAAGGGTGAGCATGCCTCACAAACTCTTTAAGACAGAAATCTTTCCCTACTACTTACTAACAGCTTTGGTAGAAGGCACCAGCACTCAAGCATACAGGCAAGCATGCTTCGTCTCAGAAAAAAAATCAGAAAGCACATGGATAAATTGCAGAATTAGCGCAAGAACTTAGAGCAGACTTAAAAGCAAAAACTCTGCACAAAACCGTAAGTACTTGAGACAAACAACCAAAACTAGAGACCAACACTACTACCTTTTGAGTTGTAAGTAATGTACATGAAATACAATTACAACAGAAAAAATACTTAGCTATAAGGCTCCCATTCTATGGTTGCCCTACTCACGCCATGTGCTTCTCTTCTAAATATCTCCAGCAAACATTTAACTCGAAAATTTGGCAACAATCTGGTAATACCATGAGGGCATACGCACAGCTGAATAGAGATCCAGACAACGTGTTGGTCCAAATAAATCAGGGATCATAAAGAACTATGCAATGTAGAACTTATAAAGCTAACCTTTTCTCTAAAGAACCTGAAGCAAAACACATGTTCAAGTCTGTTGATACAGCACAGTCCGCAAGATACTGCAACACAGAAAGAGGGTTCCATACAGCATGCTGCTGGTTTTTATCAGCTTCTGGATGTGGGATGGACAGTGTAGCACTGACATCACATTGTGGGTGTGTCTTTTATTATTTCTCACTTGCATGCTAATGTGGTAGCGCTGATGTCAATTTGAGGGAGAGAAATTCCAGAATATTACTGTAGATCTGTAGTAATCCTGCCATCACATTTTAGGAGACTACAGTAAGTTTTCTCCAGAGCGATAGCTCGTTTTTCAAAGTGAAAGTAAGACAGTATGGTAAGGATTTGTGCTCAAAAAATAAATGGAGCCAGCACAAATCCTCTGTGAAAAACAGTGTATTATAAAATACACATAAAATACAAAATAACCAAATTCACTTCAGACCGGTTTCGGCTATGCAGCCTTCCTCAGTGAGCAGAAAAAACGTGAGATTTCCCTCCTGCAATATATACACATTCATTAGCCAATAAGCACATTATACATCAATACAAAAACTTAATTGCCTTAATTAGAAGTACTCTTTAAGGCCAGGTGGAAATAATGCCCCAAGCTTAACAATCCACTTTTTTTCTTTTAGGTTTAATATTTCATGTAAAGCAGCCCTGTCATTTGTTTTCCTTATGTTGCAATCAATGATAGTGAATCTAAAAATGCAAGTTGTATGGGAACAAATGTGTTTATACAATGCACTGGATTGTTTGTGATTCCTGATATCACTCATATGTTCACTAATTCTCATTTTCAGTGGCCTAGATGTTTGCCCCACATAAAAAGCATGGCATGAACAACTAGCCAAATAGATCACCCAATTTGTACAACAGTTGCCAAAGAAGGAGAAGTGATACACTTTTGAAGTATTTTTACTGCTAAAGCTTGTAGTTTTAAAGACCCTTGAACAATGTGAGCAATGGCCACAGGACTGCAACCAACCAATTTATCCCTTGTAATGGTTCTCTGAACCAGCATATTGTCCTGATCCTGCCACCTTTTATAGTGGCTAAATAATGACCCCCAAGGATCGGCCCTTTTGGAAGGAATAAGAACAATTTTCTCCCAACAGATCCACAAGCAAACCCTCACCCTGTAGAATATTCCAATGCCTGGAGATAATATTCATAAAGGATTGCGTATTCTTACCATAGGTAGCCGTCAACCTTATTTGATTCCTGTTGTCAGTCTTATGTCCCCTGTAATGTAATAAATCAAATCTTTCCTGTTGATTAGTAAACTGGCACGCTCTACTTATGTCATTAACCCTATACCCTCTGTGCCTAAATCTGGCAGACAGGTCCACCTTAAAGTGATCGTAGAAGGAGGAACTAGAACAAATTCTCTTGACCCTAAGAAATTGAGATTTGGGGATATTCCTGATGACATGTTGGGGGTGGAAGCTGGATGCATGTAATAAGGTGTTGCACTGAGGAAATTAGCGAAATACTTCAGTCTCCAAAGTATTGGATGGGGTATGTTGTACTAAAACATCCAAAAATGTGATCTCATTTATGCCTTGTCACCTTAAACTCAATACCCCACTTATTTTGATTCAAATACTCCACAAATTCCTGCAGATATCCTACATCCGCTTTCCACCCCACCCAACAGTCATCAAGATATCTACTCCAAATATCAATTTCGTCAATATATATATTATGAAACCTGTCATAAATAAGTGCCTCCTCCACGTACGCCATAAACAGGTCGGCATATATGGGAGCAAATGATGCCCCCATAGCCATACATTGGATCTGCCACACACATTGCTGTTGAAAATAGAACACGTTTTTATTAAGAACTTGTTTAGCTAAACAGGCCAGGAAGGAATTAAAGCCCGGTCTGTAAAGTTCTACTCTGTTCAACCAATATTGAAGTGCAGTCAGACCCACCCAATGGAGAATACTAGTATAGCGAGAGGTGACATCGGGGGTGCATAAGAGCCAGTGTGACTCAAGTTGGAGATCTGATATAATAGTTAGAAATTGGGTCGTATCTTGAATACAAGCACTTATATGTGACAACAAAGGTTTCAAATATTGCGTGAGAAATTCAGAAAGGGGTTCAGTCAATGAACCCCTGCCTGAAACTATCGACCTGTCAGGAGGATTAGTGGGATCCTTATGAATTTTAGGCAATAGGCATAGATATTGCTGTTTAGGATGATCCACCTTCAAATGATACCCAATGTCCTTAGAAATAATCCCTTCCTCAACTGCCAAATCCAAAAATTGATCAATTTCTACCTTAAATTTTGTTGTGGGGTCTAAATGCATAATCATGTAGTGCCGGTTATCAAGAAGTTGTTGTTGTGCTTCCTGATGATATTTGGTCCAGTCCTGTACCACAACAGCTCCTCCCTTGTCGGCCAGCAAAATTACAATATCCCTGTAAGATTTGAGCTCCTCAATGCATTGCTTCTCAGCCCTAGTGATGTTATCCCTGATTAAATAATCCTTGCCTAAATTTAAATGTAAATATTTTATTACCCTATTCTGAAATGCAGAAACAACCGGAGACATAGGTGGTTTAAAGGCTGAATCCCAAAACCTAAAAGGTCTAACATCATCATTGTCATCCTTGTCCTGAAAAAACAAATGTAAATTAAGTAAATGACAGAAATCTGTCACATCTTGGGCAAAACTTTGTTCAGGGATAAAAAAAACAGGAACAAAGCTCAATCCTTTATTAAGAATATTTATTTGTGAATCTGACAGTACAAGCGAGGAGATGTTGTGTACATTATTGCTACATGTTACTTCTGAACCATCATTTTGAGAATCCCTTCTAAATCTGGAGGGCCTTTTTTGCTTCCTCCCCACTCTGCTAGGCTTGGGCCTAAAGGGTGATTCAAATTATTGCCCAAATTATTTCTCTTAGATACTGATGACCTATCCATGTGGCTGTCCTCCCCCTCAGTATTAGAGGATGTGTATTCCCCAGAAGTAGCCACATCTCTATTCCTCTTTTTAAGAATAGATTTTGGCCTTCTGGGCCTAGAGTTACCTAATCTCTGATTTGGGGTCACAAATTTGACATTTTCACGGATATCAAAAGGTCTCATCCTATCAAAATCTGCCACATCCCTATTGAATTTTTTCATTTTCTGCTCCTTGAGATTATTCTCAAGCTCCAGAAGATCCTTACTTAACTGATTTAAGCCAGAGGAATAACAAGAAAGGTTCTTGTTAGAAAAATGTGTATTTGAATATATGAGAAATGCTAGTTTAAAAGCAAAGTAGTATATAATGCATTTTATTCTATTAATCATATAACAGTAAGGATTAATTCATGTGTAAATGTAAGTTGTTTTGAAACTGCAGTGTGGCTTGAAGCAAAGCTGACCTTCGACCCTGGAAGATGCTAGCTTAGCAAGTTTTAATGTTTATGCTTTTCACATGTGATTATCTGCTGGGTCAGGAAATTAAATGTGTGAAATAATGAAATCTTCTGCTCTTTCCTGTTGGAATGATTTGGCCTTGTATATGTGTTATTGAGATAAGCACGCAGCTGGTAGGAAAGTGTAACAGAGAACAAAGAAGATTATTAAAAGACTGAATCTGCTATTGTATTCGAACTGATATGAAACCTTGAAGATGTAACTTTACAGAAAGACATTATGTCTGACTAGCTGGATAGCAAGGCCGTATTGTATCTAGAGGAAAAGTTTTTTTTAAATATACAGCATCAACAGCTTTATGAATAGAAGACTATAAGCTAAAGTGATGTAGATGCCCTGTGACATATCACGTCAGTAAGGTGGGCATAGCTTGAATGTTAAACCTATATAAGATTGTGTGCTTCCTGTTTCATGTCAGACAAAATTCTGTACTTGTACGTTTTTTGCCTCCTGGTGTACACTAGTAAACTTTTTAACCTGAACCTCCTGTGTATTGAAATCTTATTTTATTTAACAGTTTGGTCCTTCGCAGATGGAATTCCCTTGGTAAGCCACAGATCAGAGTGTATCGGTGGGCGAATACTGCGCAGAAGAAGTTACCGAAACGGTTCTTCTTGAGTGAAAAGACCTCCGACTGAATTGTCGTGTAAAGAGGCTGGCCACTTTCTGATCTGTGGCCGAAAAGCGGAACTTGGACTTTCTCAATACCGGAGGCTCAGGTAGGAAGAATTTGCCTTTTTTCTGTTTTAGATCAGGGACTAGGTTACAGTATATTGTTGTCAAGATTTGTTTTGCAGATCAGGGACAAAAGGAAGTACTGTATATTTGGTCGTAGATCAGGGTAACAGAATAAGGTAGGCAGTTATTCTAGATAAACTGTGAACAGGAACTGAGAACTTGATATCACGTGATAAAAAAGGGTTACGTAACATTTTCTTTGACATGGGTAATCATAGGTTCATAGGTTCATAGGTTCATACTAGGCTATCTGCCCGAGGGCATTTACAAGCCTAGCCCATCGTTTTGTGGCTTACGCCACCCCTTTAGTATGGGGAACTATACCCATTATTTTGCTGTGCCTCTGTCGAGCAGTGACACTGAGGTAATCCCTGGGGTATATCTGCGATCTCCCATCCATTGGTCAAGATTTCTCTTGAACAAGGCCAGCGAGGTGCTCTGCCTCACATGTACCGGGACTTTGTTCCACAGCATAGGGAGTCTTTGGGTGATGAATCTATCCCTCCAGCACGTCCTATTAATAGCCGTGCTGAGGTTTAAGTCTCCGCCCTTGTGGCTCTGATGGATCTAGATTTTTGAGGTGAAGCATATTCATCAAATCTGGGTTTGACATGGCCTTGTATGTTAGGCAAAGGTCACCTCTGAGCAAGCGTGCGACTGAATAGAGCTGGAGTTCTTTCAGTCGGGCAGCATAGGACAGATTTTGAGACCCTTTATCCTTTTGGTGAGGAACTTTGTGGCCTCTCCAGCTGCTGCAAGTGTCGGGTCAGATACATTCCGAATGGGGCATTGTACTCAATCATTGGTCTGATGAGTGATGAGTAAAGGGAGACTATGACCTCCCTTGATCTAGATGAGAATCCCTTCATGATAAGGTGGGCAATGTAGAAGGTCTTCCTGACTACTTTAGCTACATGGGTGTCGAGAGCTGCACAACTACCAACCTGGGTCCCCAGGTCCCTGATAACTTCTTCTGTGCTCAGTGGATTGCCACCTATTTGGTAGCTAGGTAACCTTGTTTTTCCCGAATGGTATGACTATGCATTTTTTGGCATTTAACTTTAGGCCGTGGCTCTGGCACCAGTTATCCATTCCTGTGAGACCCTTCTGAAGGATATCTGTGTCAGATGTGTTTTCTACTATGGCGCCCAGTTTGCAGTCATCTGCAAACTTTGTCAGCCATAACCCTCCTGTGTTTGCTTGTACTTCGGAAAAGTAGATGCCAAACAAGAGTGGGCCCAGGACTGAGCCCTGTGGGACACCACTTGTGACAGGCTTTGAGTCTGACATGGCGCCAGCAACTCTGACCCTGTGGGTTCTGTCACTCAGCCAGTTTGCAACCCATCTTGTGATGTATGGGTTAACATTTAAGCTGATGAGTTTTTCAATGATACCCGAGTGGGGTATTGTATCGAAGGCCTTAGCCAGATCGAGGTAGGCTGTATGGACTGCCTTTCCCTCATCAATGGCTTTGGTGACTGTTTGAAAAAGTCAACCAAGTTTAAAAGGCATGATCTGCCTTTGACAAAGCCAAACTGGGTTGGATCCAAAGTCTGCAAATTCCCTATGTCTTTATTTATGAGGTCCATTATGATCCTCTCCATGGCTTTGCAGATAAGGCTTGTCAAGCTAATGGGCGGTAATTTCCAGGGTCGGTGGAGGCACCGCCTTTGTGAAGTGGGACCACAGTTGCAGTGCGCCACTCCTGGCAGTATCCAGAGGTAAGACTTTGATTAAACAGCTGTCCTAGCTGTGGGTTTAATTCCTCATTGAGTTCGTGGAGCACACAGCCGGGGACACCATCAGGTCCCATGGATGCTGTGTTTTTTGCTTTGGAGAGCAGTCCTCACTTGGGCGCTGGAGATGTTTGGGGGCTGCAATCGTTTGGTATAGATATCTCTCCTTTGGGGAGGGGAGAAGTTTGCACTGAACCTGTCAGCCAGTATGTTGGCAATGTCTGTAGGATCAGTAATCTTCACATAATTTTGAACTAGTTCTGAGCATATCTGAGAGTTTCCTCCTAGGTTTCTAACATAGCTAAAGAAGGCCTTATGATTGTCTTTTGAGTCTTTAGCTATTTTTCTCTCGAAATTTGCTTTGGATGATTTTATGAGAGCTCTTAGTTTTTTACTTATAGTGATCAAGGGTGTCTTACCTTTTAAGGATTTTGCTCTATCTTGTAGTAGCTTCCTCCTTTTGTTGTAGAGTTTGTTTATGGCTGGGGTCCACCAGACTGGACGCTTGCCTTTGGTACAAAGAGTCTTTGTTTTGCTTGGGATTGCCTTATCCATGCAGTCCTGCAGGTGCTGGTAGAAGGCATTTGTAAGTGATTCAGTGGCTTGAGTACTGTTTTCCGCCGGTTCGGGGGCGTTAAAGGAGACCACACTAGTCTTTAGAAGTGTGCCACACTAGTCTTTAATCAGTGCACTAAAACATTGCGAGATCCGCCCCTAACCGAAGACGCAAAATACATGCAATCACAACGTTCCGATAACGTTAGGTATTATACGAAATGGGTTAGCAAATATGAATTTGATGGTAAACTAGATAAAACTTCACTAGTTAAACTCCTTAAACAGCTTAAATCTGATGCGGGAGGTCAGGCAAAAAAGCAACGTCAATTAGGCATTCCTCAGGCACACAGGTGGATTGAGGAAGCAAATCGTAGAGAACAGAAGCTTAAAAATTCAAAAACATTGTTTTTAGACAAAGAGGATAATAACTTGGTAATAGCAACAGCTCCTCCTCCTCCTCCCTTGCCCCCTCCCTTACCCTTTTCAGGATATGAAGTGAGTGGACAGGCTGGTCTGCCCCCACGTTATCCTGAAATTTCAGCATAACCACAACCATTTGTTAGAGATCCTATTGAAACTAGGTCCCGAACACGTAAAACACATAGGGACACAGAATTATATCAAATAGAGAGAAACCTACAGGATGAGAGTGAGGAAGAAATATGCCCACTTATAGAAGTTCCAAATCCTCAGGAAGGACAGGAAGGGCAGGACCCAGCACTCTTAGTATATAGACCATGGACACCGGAGGATATCCGGAAGGCTACTGAGGGAATTCCCCATCCAAAAGTTAATTTTACAAAATTTTTAGAAGATTTACAAGGCATGAGATTGAGTTACCACTTGAATGGGGAAGAAGTAGAAAAAGTAGTAAGACAAATTATAGGTCCAGATTGGCACATGATTTGTGGCACCTGGAATCCTCGTAATGCAGAGCTTAAACCCCTCCCACATAGTGACGCAGAGTTAGACAACAGAGTGAAAGGTCTAACAGACCGAATCTCTGAGAAATGGAAACCTAGAGCAGACTGGACTTGCATTAATCAATGCATACAACAGGAAAATGAGACAATAGATGGATACTATGCTAGATTATTAGAATGTTTTAATAATCATAGCGGTATGTCGGTTCCTGAGAACCAAACGAATGATTCCCCGTATGAACAACAATTAAATTTGAAATGTTGCATTGCACCTATTAGTAGCTTCATTACGAAGCATATGATAGACCATCGAACAGGGAGGCTACAAGCCTTACTTAAATACGCTAGACATGCTGAAAGACATTTTAATAGTAAAAAGAAAAAGAAGGCGCAAGTCTTCACTGCTGAAGACAGAGCTGAAGTATTTGTATTACAGTCAGGTAAAAAAGGCAAGAAAAATGCCCAGGGGAACAAACAGTCTGACAAACGATCAGAAGATTTTGAAGAAAGAAAAAGGAGAGGTGAATGCTTCAAGTGCGGGAAAAAGGGACATCTAGCAAGGGATTGTAAGCAAAACAAAAAGGTAATTACAGAAGATAAGGGAGATGAGGACTGACTATATGATAGTGAAGATACATCATGTGAAAGTCAGAAATCATCAAGAAAAGTTAATAAACAGAAAACAGACGTAAATGTGATAGAAGGAGTAGAGGAAGTGCAAGTAGATATGGAGGATGAAGAAAATGAAATTTTGGACTTAGCATTATTGAGCTTAGAGCTCTACTTAGCAGATACGAAATCGGAAGTTACACTTCTGGTGGAGGGAAGGGAAGTCAAATTCCTATGTTACTCAGGAGCGTCACGGACTTTGATACACCCCTCCAAGTTACCAGAACATTCCGAATCACCTGATTATATACTAGTAAAAGCCACAAATGGACAGCTATACAGGGAACCACTTTCCCATGATATAGCAATAACTGACCCTGTTTCAGGTATGACCCAGAGAAGTAAAATTGTTGTTTCTGCAAAGTGTCCAGTAAACCTATGAGGCAGGGACCTTATGCAGATATTTGGCATAGCAGTAGTTCCAACTGTACAAGGTATGGAGGCACAGAGACAAATGGATACCTTTGTAGTGCGATCGGAGGGTGAAACTTTTTACTGGTACAGCCAGGACCTAGTCACGACTGGTCCAGGGGCAGTAACCGAGGAACTGATGAACGTAGCCATCAGTAAAGCCCCCTCCCTTGACACTGATTGACAGCATTTGTTACACTGTACCCTATACTACTGTACTACACCAGGACCTGATAGAGAGTATGAGCAAGAATTGTTTAGAAATCGTGCAACTAGATTGGTTTTGCGTACTTTGTACTGGGATACTGAGGGGAACAGTGTAGTTAGCTGTTCGTTACCTCAAGAATTCCTTGCATTGTATAGATCAAATCGGTTACCACATGTCAGCTTGACAAAGAACAAAAGTGTCAAATGGGCAGACTTAGGAGAAAAAGTAACAAGATGGGAAAAACAGACAGATTTAGAACTATCAGAACAAGGGATACAAAAACAAAAACTGAATTGGTTGACCCAGACACATCCAGCTGTACACTTGCAATCTAGCAAGGACAGCTGATTAGCATTCTTATTAGAAGAAGAAGAAAAGGCCTTATGTGAAATTCCAACAACTCTTTGGTCAACAGGCAAGTCAGATGTAGGACTTATTCGAACAGCAGGACCAGTTACAATAACCCCAAAGTCAGCTTTTAGACCACAGAAAAGACAATACCCTTTGAGAAAGGATGCAGAAATAGGAATTAAGCCTATAATAGCAGCATTACTCAAAGAAGGAGTACTGGTAGAATCTCCTGATTCACCATGTAATACACCCCTATTTCCTGTTAAAAAAGCAAACGGGGAATGGCGGATGGTACAAGATTTACAAGCTGTAAATAATGCAGTAATACCTAGAGCACCTACGGTGCCAGACCCACATACTTTGTTAAAAGATTTAAAACCACAACAGAAGTATTTCTCTGTGGTAGACATCAGCAATGCTTTCTTCTCGATACCTATACATCCTGATAGTCAATATTGGTTTGCATTTACATTTCAGGGTAAAAGGTATACATATACTCGACTACCAAAGGGATATTGTGAGAGTCCAACAATATTTGCACAAGAAATGGCAAGCAACCTGTCAGGGTTTACCCCACCGGGAGGTAGTCAAATTCTACTTTACGTAGATGACATCTTGCTAGCAGCCCCCAGCCAGCAACAGTGCAGGGAGGATACTGTAGCATTATTGAAATTTTTAGCAACACAATGACACAAAGTAAGCAAAAGTAAGTTACAACTTTGGAGAAAACAAGTTAGATCATGGGATATGTAATATCCAATGAAGGTAGAATACTAGACGAGGAAAGAAAAACAGCAATTTTGCAAGCACCTAAACCAGCAACCAAGAAGGAAATGATGTCTTTCTTGGGTACAACTAATTTCTGCCGGAGCTGGATACCAAATTATGCTTTGGAATCTGCTCCACTGACTGACTTGATATATAAGACACCAATGGCAGCACAAGATATTTTACAATGGACAACCGAAGCAGAAACGGCTTTCTGCAGGTTGAAGCAGTTGATAGCTTCTTCATTAGTTTTAGGACTTCCAAATTATCACAAACGTTTTTTTCAGACCGTAGATTGCAAACAAGGATATATGACGTCAGTATTGACGCAACAACATGGGGACAAGCAACGCCCCATAGCCTACTATTCATCACAGTTAGACCCAGTGGCACGATCTTTGCCTCACTGTGTACAAGCAGTAGTTGCAGCTGCGATGGCAGTACAGGCTTTGGCCTCAGTGGTATTATTCCACCCTCTCACATTGAGAGTGCCTCATGCAGTTGCAATAATTTTACTGCAAGAGAAAGTGGCACACCTTTCTCCTGCTAGACATCTTTCATGTATGACTATACTGCTGAGCCAACCTCATATGACAATTGAACGATGTACGACATTAAATCCATCAAAATTACTCCCAACTCCTGCGGAGGGCACACCACACAGCTGCCTGCAGGAAATTGAACAGTTAGCTTTACCTAGACAAGATCTCACAGATATGCCCTTGGACAATGCCGAGGTGACATATTACGTGGATGGCTCATGCAGAAGGGGTCCTACAGGGAAGAATCTGGTAGGGTATGCAGTAGTTACAGACACTGAAATTCTAGAAGCCCAATCCTTACCACATAACTTATCTGCACAAGCAGCAGAATTGATAGCTTTGACGAGGGCATGTACTTTAGCAAAAAACAAGTGTGTGAACATATATACTGACAGTCAGTATGCTTTTTCTACAGTACATGTATTTGCACAACAATGGAAAAATAGAGGAATGATAACATCTAGTGGAAAACCTATTAATCATGCAATTTATTTTGGAGTTATTAGAATCTATTCAGTTACCTACCAAAGTAGCTATCTGTAAATGTGTAGCTCATAGAAAACAACAGGATAAGAGTTTGAAAGGCGATGCACGAGCTGATGCAGCTGCAAAGCAAGCAGCCTCAGACTCAGAAACTTTACTTTTAAATGAGGAATTACAACCCTCTGAGATTTTAGATTTAGACATGTTAAAAACAATGCAGACGCTTACTACAAAAGCAGAAAAACAAAAATGGGTAAAACGAGGTGCAATTCTTGAGAATGGACTGTACATTTCCAAAGAAAGAAAACCGATATTGCCGTCTAATTTATTTAGATATGCAGCTTTGTTGAGCCATGGGCAGTGCCATGTCTCAACAGGGGGGATGGTACAGTTAGTAAACCGAATATTCCAAACATATGGATACACAAACTACACAAACAAATTTTGTGCAGCTTGTCATACTTGTAACACGCATCATGCACAGGGAGCATTTAAAACCAAGCAAGGAAGTTTTCCTATACCACCATACCTGTTCCATACTATTTGTATGGATTTCATAGAATTGAATAAATGTGAAGGGAAAAAGTTTTGTTTAGTTATTGTAGACATGTTTTCTAAATGGGTATAAGCTTTTCCAACCAAAAACCTGGATGCAGCAACAGTGGTGAAAGCCCTGATAAAAGAAGTAATCCCTAGATTTGGCATTCCGGAAAGGATTTATAGTGACAATGGCACACATTTCATAAACCAGACAATCCACCAACTTGGGAGATTTTTTGGTATCTTCTTAAAGAACCATTGTGCCTACCACCCACAGTCAGCAGGACTGGTGGAAAGGTACAATGGTACCCTAAAAAGTAAACTTAGGAAGCTAGTTGAGGAGACCCAAAAGAATTGGATACACTGTCTGCCTTTAGCACTGCTGAGTATGAGAACGGTTCCAAATGTAAAGGGTTTGACTCCCTTTGAAATGGCTTTTGGGAGAGGATATTATGTGCCTCAGTGGAAAGCTCTCATGCCTGCAGAGCAAGAGGCTGACAGTTCATTAGCTAGTTATATGAGGAAACTGTTAACAAATAAATCTGTTTTGCAGTTTAACTCTTTTTAGATAAGGAACAGACGAGACCGGTGGAAGCAGTCTTGGCTCCTGGGACATACGTTTGGCTGAAAGTGACAAAAGGAAGAACTGGGTGAGTCCAAAGTGGGAGGGACCGTACCAGGTTCTGTTGGCAATGCCTACTGCAGTCAGAGTGGCCGAAAGGACGTCCTGGGTTCATTTGACACATTGTAAACCGGTAAAGAACTTTCAACTTGATAAAAACTTTGTGACTGATACACAACCAGACCGAGATGGCCAAAAACAAAGCGAATAGAAATTTAGATCAACCCCAGAGATGTTGCATAATCATTTTGTTGAGTGTACATTTATTGACTGTAATTGTGATAATTTTCCTCTTGTTGTGGTTTATCCTACACACAACCACACAAGTGAAAGTGGGAAGGCGTGATGAAACGTCTATAGACTGGCATCCAAATGTTAACAGATACCTAGCCATGAAAAGTGTATATGCAGAGACTATGAACATTTCAAATTGTTGGGTTTGTACAGGTATACCAACAGCATATGGAGGACTGATAATGTCCGCTGTCCCTTTAGGGATAAATGAGACTTGGGAGAATTTACTTTTCGATACAGGAACTGTGAGATCACAGGACAAAAGAGCTTTATTTTTACCTGTCACACAAAAAGGAGTTGTATGTTTTTATAAAAATGATACCCTCCAGGTGGGCTGGAGCAATTGTAATATAACCATATCTTACCGATGTTATATTAAGAATGGTAATGGCAATACTTTTTGCAATACTAATTATGACTCGTATTTGATCTCATTGAAAGCAACTATGAATGACATTCGCAAAAATCCAGTTTTGTTTAAACAATTGTCAGTTATAGATCAGAAAATGTTTCATGCAGGGCTGATGCGTATTAGTACTAAAGTAGAAAACTGTTATTTTATTTGTGGGAAAAAGGCGTATAAATGGTTACCTGAGAATTGGTCCGGCAGTTGTTTTTTGGGTTATTTGGTTCCGGCAATAAGACATACTGCAGAATTACCTTTGGGTAAGATACAAAATGTGAGAGAAGCAGCTCGAAAACCCAAAGGTCCAGTTGAAAAACCTGTGAATCCAGTTGGAAAGATCGAAGCTGGCTGGAAAGACCACAATTCAGTAAAAGATAAAAGCAAATTGACTCATATGGACTTGAGTGACAGTGTTATATCCTGGGCAGGAATATTCCCAGCCTATGGAGCAGTCAAATTGATCTGGGAGCTGAGGAAGTTGTCAAAACTTCTTGAAGTAATGAGTAATGCAACTTTTTCCGCCCTAGAACTGGTGACTGATGAACTGAATGCAATGAGAACTGTTGTGCTACAAAATCGGATGGCTCTTGACTTCACCCTAGCGGCGAGAGGTGGTACGTGCGCGCTTATCAAAGAAGAATGCTGTGCTTATATTCCTGACAATCGTCATGAGATCAATAACCACCTAGAGGTAATTCAGCAAGTATCAGCCATGACTGAACCAGGTCCAAACCCACTGACAGACTTTTTCCAGAATCTATTTGGGGGGTGGGGTTCCATCCTAATGAATATTCTGATTGCCATTTGTGTGGGTATACTCCTAATAGGAGCATGTGTTTGCTGTGGAATTCCCTGCATGAAAAGATTAATCAAAGATTTTATTGATGTATCTGTTACTGAAACTTTGTACCAAGATATTGAGATTGAAAGATTGATCTCAGATGACATTTTTTCTGAAGTATAGATTGAATGACTCACCTAGCTGAAAATCCTAAGTGGAAAAGGTTAGGAGATGAAATGACACTATGCATACTTCAAAATAGAATAAAAAGTATTAACAGAGAGAAATGTTAGAAAAATGTGTATTTGAATATATGAGAAATGCTAGTTTAAAAGCAAAGTAGTATATAATGCATTTTATTCTATTAATCATATAACAGTAAGGATTAATTCATGTGTAAATGTAAGTTGTTTTGAAACTGCAGTGTGGCTTGAAGCAAAGCTGACCTTTGACCCTGGCAGATGCTAGCTTAGCAAGTTTTAATGTTTATGCTTTTCACAAGTGATTATCTGCTGGGTCAGGAAATTAAATGTGTGAAATAATGAAATCTTCTGCTCTTTCCTGTTGGAATGATTTGGCCTTGTATATGTGTTACTGAGATAAGCATGCAGCTGGTAGGAAAGTGTAACAGAGAACAAAGAAGATTATTAAAAGACTGAATCTGCTATTGTATTCGGACTGATATGAAACCTTGAAGAAATAACTTTACAGAAAGACATTATGTCTGACCAGCTGGATAGCAAGGACGTATTGTATCTAGAGGAAAAGTTTTTTTTAAATATACAGCATCAACAGCTTTATGAATAGAAGACTGTAAGCTAAAGTTATGTAGATGCCCTGTGACATATCACGTCAGTAAGGTGGGCATAGCTTGAATGTTAAACCTATATAAGATTGTGTGCTTCCTGTTTCATGTCAGACAAAATTCTGTACTTGTACGTTTTTTGCCTCCTGGTGTACACTAGTAAACTTTTTAACCTGAACCTCCTGTGTATTGAAATCTTATTTTATTTAACAGTTTGGTCCTTCGCAGATGGAATTCCCTTGGTAAGCCACAGATCAGAGTGTATCGGTGGTCGAATACTGCGCAGAAGAAGTTACCGAAATGGTTCTTCTTGAGTGAAAAGACCTCCGACTGAATTGTCGTGTAAAGAGGCTGGCCACTTTCTGATCTGTGGCCGAAAAGCGGAACTTGGACTTTCTCAATACCGGAGGCTCAGGTAGGAAGAATTTGCCTTTTTTCTGTTTTAGATCAGGGACTAGGTTACAGTATATTGTTGTCAAGATTTGTTTTGCAGATCAGGGACAAAAGGAAGTACTGTATATTTGGTCATAGATCAGGGTAACAGAATAAGGTAGGCAGTTATTCTAGATAAACTGTGAACACGAACTGAGAACTTGATATCACGTGATAAAAAAGGGTTACGTAACATTTTCTTTGACATGGGTAATCAGTGCACTAAAACATTGCGAGATCCGCCCCTAACCGAAGACGCAAAATACATGCAATCACAACGTTCCAATAACGTTAGGTATTATACGAAATGGGTTAGCAAATATGAATTTGATGGTAAACTAGATAAAACTTCACTAGTTAAACTCCTTAAACAGCTTAAATCTGATGTGGGAGGTCAGGCAAAAAAGCAACGTCAATTAGGCATTCCTCAGGCACACAGGTGGATTGAGGAAGCAAATCGTAGAGAACAGAAGCTTAAAAATTCAAAAACATTGTTTTTAGACAAAGAGGATAATAACTTGGTAATAGCAACAGCTCCTCCTCCTCCTCCCTTGCCCCCTCCCTTACCCTTTTCAGGATATGAAGTGAGTGGACAGGCTGGTCTGCCCCCATGTTATCCTGAAATTTCAGCAAGACCACAACCATTTGTTAGAGATCCTATTGAAACTAGGTCCCGAACACGTAAAACACATAGGGACACAGAATTATATCAAATAGAGAGAAACCTACAGGATGAGAGTGAGGAAGAAATATGCCCACTTATAGAAGTTCCAAATCCTCAGGAAGGACAGGAAGGGCAGGACCCAGCACTCTTAGTATATAGACCATGGACACCGGAGGATATCCGGAAGGCTACTGAGGGAATTCCCCATCCGAAAGTTAATTTTACAAAATTTTTAGAAGATTTACAAGGCATGAGATTGAGTTACCACTTGAATGGGGAAGAAGTAGAAAAAGTAGTAAGACAAATTATAGGTCCAGATTGGCACATGATTTGTGGCACCTGGAATCCTCGTAATGCAGAGCTTAAACCCCTCCCACATAGTGACGCAGAGTTAGACAACAGAGTGAAAGGTCTAACAGACCGAATCTCTGAGAAATGGAAACCTAGAGCAGACTGGACTTGCATTAATCAATGCATACAACAGGAAAATGAGACAATAGATGGATACTATGCTAGATTATTAGAATGTTTTAATAATCATGGCGGTATGTCGGTTCCTGAGAACCAAATGAATGATTCCCCGTATGAACAACAATTAAAAAATGCATTTTTGAAAGGTTGCATTGCAGCTATTAGTAGCTTCATTACGAAGCATATGATAGACCATCGAACAGGGAGGCTACAAGCCTTACTTAAATACGCTAGACATGCTGAAAGACATTTTAATAGTAAAAAGAAAAAGAAGGCGCAAGTCTTCACTGCTGAAGACGGAGCTGAAGTATTTGTATTACAGTCAGGTAAAAAAGGCAAGAAAAATGCCCAGGGGAACAAACAGTCTGACAAACGATCAGAAGATTTTGAAGAAAGAAAAAGGAGAGGTGAATGCTTCAAGTGCGGGAAAAAGGGACATCTAGCAAGGGATTGTAAGCAAAACAAAAAGGTAATTACAGAAGATAAGGGAGATGAGGACTGACTATATGATAGTGAAGATACATCATGTGAAAGTCAGAAATCATCAAGAAAAGTTAATAAACAGAAAATAGACATAAATGTGATAGAAGGAGTAGAGGAAGTGCAAGTAGATATGGAGGATGAAGAAAATGAAATTTTGGACTTAGCATTATTGAGCTTAGAGCTCTACTTAGCAGATACGAAACCGGAAGTTACACTTCTGGTGGAGGGAATGGAAGTCAAATTCCTATGTTACTCAGGAGCGTCACGGACTTTGATACACCCCTCCAAGTTACCAGAACATTCCGAATCACCTGATTATATACTAGTAAAAGCCACAAATGGACAGCTATACAGGGAACCACTTTCCCATGATATAGCAATAACTGACCCTGTTTCAGGTATGACCCAGAGAAGTAAAATTGTTGTTTCTGCAAAGTGTCCAGTAAACCTATGAGGCAGGGACCTTATGCAGATATTTGGCATAGCAGTAGTTCCAACTGTACAAGGTATGGAGGCACAGAGACAAATGGATACCTTTGTAGTGCGATCGGAGGGTGAAACTTTTTACTGGTACAGCCAGGACCTAGTCACGACTGGTCCAGGGGCAGTAACCGAGGAACTGATGAACGTAGCCATCAGTAAAGCCCCCTCCCTTGACACTGATTGACAGCATTTGTTACACTGTACCCTATACTACTGTACTACACCAGGACCTGATAGAGAGTATGAGCAAGAATTGTTTAGAAATCGTGCAACTAGATTGGTTTTGCGTACTTTGTACTGGGATACTGAGGGGAACAGTGTAGTTAGCTGTTCGTTACCTCAAGAATTCCTTGCATTGTATAGATCAAATCGGTTACCACATGTCAGCTTGACAAAGAACAAAAGTGTCAAATGGGCAGACTTAGGAGAAAAAGTAACAAGATGGGAAAAACAGACAGATTTAGAACTATCAGAACAAGGAATACAAAAACAAAAACTGAATTGGTTGACCCAGACACATCCAGCTGTACACTTGCAATCTAGCAAGGACAGCTGATTAGCATTCTTATTAGAAGAAGAAGAAAAGGCCTTATGTGAAATTCCAACAACTCTTTGGTCAACAGGCAAGTCAGATGTAGGACTTATTCGAACAGCAGGACCAGTTACAATAACCCCAAAGTCAGCTTTTAGACCACAGAAAAGACAATACCCTTTGAGAAAGGATGCAGAAATAGGAATTAAGCCTATATTAGCAGCATTACTCAAAGAAGGAGTACTGGTAGAATCTCCTGATTCACCATGTAATACACCCCTATTTCCTGTTAAAAAAGCAAACGGGGAATGGCGGATGGTACAAGATTTACAAGCTGTAAATAATGCAGTAATACCTAGAGCACCTACGGTGCCAGACCCACATACTTTGTTAAAAGATTTAAAACCACAACAGAAGTATTTCTCTGTGGTAGACATCAGCAATGCTTTCTTCTCGATACCTATACATCCTGATAGTCAATATTGGTTTGCATTTACATTTCAGGGTAAAAGGTATACATATACTCGACTACCACAGGGATATTGTGAGAGTCCAACAATATTTGCACAAGAAATGGCAAGCAACCTGGCAGGGTTTACCCCACCGGGAGGTAGTCAAATTCTACTTTACGTAGATGACATCTTGCTAGCAGCCCCCAGCCAGCAACAGTGCAGGGAGGATACTGTAGCATTATTGAAATTTTTAGCAACACAAGGACACAAAGTAAGCAAAAGTAAGTTACAACTTTGGAGAAAACAAGTTAGATCATGGGATATGTAATATCCAATGAAGGTAGAATACTAGACGAGGAAAGAAAAACAGCAATTTTGCAAGCACCTAAACCAGCAACCAAGAAGGAAATGATGTCTTTCTTGGGTACAACTAATTTCTGCCGGAGCTGGATACCAAATTATGCTTTGGAATCTGCTCCACTGACTGACTTGATATATAAGACACCAATGGCAGCACAAGATATTTTACAATGGACAACCGAAGCAGAAACGGCTTTCTGCAGGTTGAAGCAGTTGATAGCTTCTTCATTAGTTTTAGGACTTCCAAATTATCACAAACGTTTTTTTCAGACCGTAGATTGCAAACAAGGATATATGACATCAGTATTGACGCAACAACATGGGGACAAGCAACGCCCCATAGCCTACTATTCATCACAGTTAGACCCAGTGGCACGATCTTTGCCACACTGTGTACAAGCAGTAGTTGCAGCTGCGATGGCAGTACAGGCTTTGGCCTCAGTGGTATTATTCCACCCTCTCACATTGAGAGTGCCTCATGCAGTTGCAATAATTTTACTGCAAGAGAAAGTGGCACACCTTTCTCCTGCTAGACATCTTTCATGTATGACTATACTGCTGAGCCAACCTCATATGACAATTGAACGATGTACGACATTAAATCCATCAACATTACTCCCAACTCCTGCGGAGGGCACACCACACAGCTGCCTGCAGGAAATTGAACAGTTAGCTTTACCTAGACAAAATCTCACAGATATGCCCTTGGACAATGCCGAGGTGACATATTACGTGGATGGCTCATGCAGAAGGGGTCCTACAGGGAAGAATCTGGTAGGGTATGCAGTAGTTACAGACACTGAAATTCTAGAAGCCCAATCCTTACCACATAACTTATCTGCACAAGCAGCAGAATTGATAGCTTTGACGAGGGCATGTACTTTAGCAAAAAACAAGTGTGTGAACATATATACTGACAGTCAGTATGCTTTTTCTACAGTACATGTATTTGCACAACAATGGAAAAATAGAGGAATGATAACATCTAGTGGAAAACCTATTAATCATGCAATTTATTTTGGAGTTATTAGAATCTATTCAGTTACCTACCAAAGTAGCTATTTGTAAATGTGTAGCTCATAGAAAACAACAGGATAAGATTTCGAAAGGCAATGCACGAGCTGATGCAGCTGCAAAGCAAGCAGCCTCAGACTCAGAAACTTTACTTTTAAATGAGGAATTACAACCCTCTGAGATTTTAGATTTAGACATGTTAAAAACAATGCAGACGCTTACTACAAAAGCAGAAAAACAAAAATGGGTAAAACGAGGTGCAATTCTTGAGAATGGACTGTACATTTCCAAAGAAAGAAAACCGATATTGCCGTCTAATTTATTTAGATATGCAGCTTTGTTGAGCCATGGGCAGTGCCATGTCTCAACAGGGGGATGGTACAGTTAGTAAACCGAATATTCCAAACATATGGATACACAAACTACACAAAAAAATTTTGTGCAGCTTGTCATACTTGTAACACGCATCATGCACAGGGAGCATTTAAAACCAAGCAAGGAAGTTTTCCTATACCACCATACCTGTTCCATACTATTTGTATGGATTTCATAGAATTGAATAAATGTGAAGGGAAAAAGTTTTGTTTAGTTATTGTAGACATGTTTTCTAAATAGGTATAAGCTTTTCCAACCAAAAACCTGGATGCAGCAACAGTGGCGAAAGCCCTGATAAAAGAAGTAATCCCTAGATTTGGCATTCCGGAAAGGATTTATAGTGACAACGGCACACATTTCATAAACCAGACAATCCACCAACTTGGGAGATTTTTTGGTATCTTCTTAAAGAACCATTGTGCCTACTACCCACAGTCAGCAGGACTGGTGGAAAGGTACAATGGTACCCTAAAAAGTAAACTTAGGAAGCTAGTTGAGGAGACCCAAAAGAATTGGATACACTGTCTGCCTTTAGCACTGCTGAGTATGAGAACGGTTCCAAATGTAAAGGGTTTGACTCCCTTTGAAATGGCTTTTGGGAGAGCATATTATGTGCCTCAGTGGAAAGCTCTCATGCCTGCAGAGCAAGAGGCTGACAGTTCATTAGCTAGTTATATGAGGAAACTGTTAACAAATAAATCTGTTTTGCAGTTTAACTCTTTTTTAGATAAGGAACAGACCAGACCGGTGGAAGCAGTCTTGGCTCCTGGGACATACGTTTGGCTGAAAGTGACAAAAAGGAAGAACTGGGTGAGTCCAAAGTGGGAGGGACCGTACCAGGTTCTGTTGGCAATGCCTACTGCAGTCAGAGTGGCCGAAAGGACGTCCTGGGTTCATTTGACACATTGTAAACCGGTAAAGAACTTTCAACTTGATAAAAACTTTGTGACTGACACACAACCAGACCGAGATGGCCAAAAACAAAGCGAATAGAAATTTAGATCAACCCCAGAGATGTTGCATAATCATTTTGTTGAGTGTACATTTATTGACTGTAATTGTGACAATTTTCCTCTTGTTGTGGTTTATCCTACACACAACCACACAAGTGAAAGTGGGAAGGCGTGATGAAACGTCTATAGACTGGCATCCAAATGTTAACAGATACCTAGCCATGAAAAGTGTATATGCAGAGACTATGAACATTTCAAATTGTTGGGTTTGTACAGGTATACCAACAGCATATGGAGGACTGATAATGTCCTCTGTCCCTTTGGGGATAAATGAGACTTGGGAGAATTTACTTTTCGATACAGGAACTGTGAGATCACAGGACAAAAGAGCTTTATTTTTACCTGTCACACAAAAAGGAGTTGTATGTTTTTATAAAAATGATACCCTCCAGGTGGGCTGGAGCAATTGTAATATAACCATATCTTACCGATGTTATATTAAGAATGGTAATGGCAATACTTTTTGCAATACTAATTATGACTCGTATTTGATCTCATTGAAAACAACTATGAATGACATTCGCAAAAATCCAGTTTTGTTTAAACAATTGTCAGTTATAGATCAGAAAATGTTTCATGCAGGGCTGATGCGTATTAGTACTAAAGTAGAAAACTGTTATTTTATTTGTGGGAAAAAGGCGTATAAATAGTTACCTGAGAATTGGTCTGGCAGTTGTTTTTTGGGTTATTTGGTTCCGGCAATAAGACATACTGCAGAATTACCTTTGGGTAAGATACAAAATGTGAGAGAAGCAGCTCGAAAACCCGAAGGTCCAGTTGAAAAACCTGTGAATCCAGTTGGAAAGATCGAAGCTGGCTGGAAAGACCACAATTCAGTAAAAGATAAAAGCAAATTGACTCATATGGACTTGAGTGACAGTGTTATATCCTGGGCAGGAATATTCCCAGCCTATGGAGCAGTCAAATTGATCTGGGAGCTGAGGAAGTTGTCAAAACTTCTTGAAGTAATGAGTAATGCAACTTTTTCCGCCCTAGAACTGGTGACTGATGAACTGAATGCAATGAGAACTGTTGTGCTACAAAATCGGATGGCTCTTGACTTCACCCTAGCGGCGAGAGGTGGTACGTGCGCTTATCAAAGAAGAATGCTGTGCTTATATTCCTGACAATCGTCATGAGATCAATAACCACCTAGAGGTAATTCAGCAAGTATCAGCCATGACTGAACCAGGTCCAAACCCACTGACAGACTTTTTCCAGAATCTATTTGGGGGGTGGGGTTCCATCCTAATGAATATTCTGATTGCCATTTGTGTGGGTATACTCCTAATAGGAGCATGTGTTTGCTGTGGAATTCCCTGCATGAAAAGATTAATCAAAGATTTTATTGATGTATCTGTTACTGAAACTTTGTACCAAGTTATTGAGATTGAAAGATTGATCTCAGATGACATTTTTTCTGAAGTATAGATTGAATGACTCACCTAGCTGAAAATCCTAAGTGGAAAAGGTTAGGAGATGAAATGACACTATGCATACTTCAAAATAGAATAAAAAGTATTAATAGGGGGGGAAATGTTAGAAAAATGTGTATTTGAATATATGAGAAATGCTAGTTTAAAAGCAAAGTAGTATATAATGCATTTTATTCTATTAATCATATAACAGTAAGGATTAATTCATGTGTAAATGTAAGTTGTTTTGAAACTGCAGTGTGGCTTGAAGCAAAGCTGACCTTTGACCCTGGCAGATGCTAGCTTAGCAAGTTTTAATGTTTATGCTTTTCACAAGTGATTATCTGCTGGGTCAGGAAATTAAATGTGTGAAATAATGAAATCTTCTGCTCTTTCCTGTTGGAATGATTTGGCCTTGTATATGTGTTATTGAGATAAGCACGCAGCTGGTAGGAAAGTGTAACAGAGAACAAAGAAGATTATTAAAAGACTGAATCTGCTATTGTATTCGGACTGATATGAAACCTTGAAGAAATAACTTTACAGAAAGACATTATGTCTGACCAGCTGGATAGCAAGGACGTATTGTATCTAGAGGAAAAGTTTTTTTAAATATACAGCATCAACATCTTTATGAATAGAAGACTGTAAGCTAAAGTTATGTAGATGCCCTGTGACATATCACGTCAGTAAGGTGGGCATAGCTTGAATGTTAAACCTATATAAGATTGTGTGCTTCCTGTTTCATGTCAGACAAAATTCTGTACTTGTACGTTTTTTGCCTCCTGGTGTACACTAGTAAACTTTTTAACCTGAACCTCCTGTGTATTGAAATCTTTTAGTTATGTACTCACCATAACTTCAGATGTTTGGGATCCATCTCGCCTACATTCTGAATGATGGGTTCGGAGCCGATCCCTCGGCTCCGACTTGGCACGCTTATGCCAAAGAGTGAAGTCTCTTATTGGCTGAGCTTACTATATCCCAGGATGCACCACTACCAGTCCCCCAGATCTAGTTTGTCCGCATACATGCACACACGCATACCCTGCTTATATAACATCGTCAGATGAAACAAGATAAAACAGTTGAACTCAAAACCGTTCAATCTCTTCTGATCTGCAAGGCAGGGGGAAGGAGGGTGGGTATTAGGAATGTAGGCGAGATGGATCCCAAACATCTGAAGTTATGTTGAGTACATAACTAAAAGATGTTATGTGATCCTATCTCGCCTACATTCTGAATGATGGGACAGCGTCCCTAGCACCTGAATCCTGGGTGGCTCACTGGAAAACACTCCTGAGTACCGTGGAACCAAATGATGCTCGTCCTTTAGATGCCACATCCAATTTGTAGTGGGAAATGAAAGTGTGCGGGTTGGACCAAGTAGCCGCAGCACAAATTTCCGAAATAGCGAGCTTGGAATGAAAGGCTATAGAAGTAGCCATAGCTCTGGTAGAATGAGCTTTGATAGATGATGTAAGTTGCTTATTCGAAGAAGAATAGGCCTGAGTTATGCAATCTCTGATCCATTTTGAGATAGTAGCTTTTGTGATGGTTTGGCCCAATTTATTATCTGAGAAGGACACAAACAACTGGTCTGACTTACGAAGTTGCTGAGTCCTGTCTAAATAGAAACGTAATTGCCTGTGAACATCCAATTTATGGAGAGTGTATTCTGCTTCATTAGAGAATTTTGGAAAGAAAACTGGTAGCTCTAGAGATTGTTGAAGACAGAAACTAGAACAGACCTTTGGGACAAAGGACGGATTAGGCCTAAGTGATACTCTATCCTTGTGGAAAATCAAGTACGGTGGTTTAATAGACAGGGCTTGAAGCTCTGAGACTCTTCTTGCAGAAGTAATAGCCACTAAGAATGCCGTTTTCCAAGACAGATATTTTAACTCGCATGTAGCAGCCGGTTCGAAAGGGGGAGATGTTAATGCGCGAAGCACCAAATCAAGATCCCACGGAGGTGCAGGATGAAAAACTGGTGGTCTTAATAGACTCGCACCTTTAATGAACGTTTTGCATAGTCTGCTGCTCATCAAAGGAGGATCCGTGGATTCGTGGAATTTAGAGATAGCCGCTAGTTGGACTTTAATAGTTGAGACAGAAGATCCCTGATTAAACAGGGATGTTATGAATTTCAAAACCTCTGGGACAGGAGCAGTGATAGGGTCTAAGCCCTTGAGTTGAGCCCAGATAGCAAACCTCTTCCACTTACTGAGGTACAATTTGTTAGTGGTGGGTTTGTGGGCGAAGATAGAATGTGAACAACTTCCGGGTCTAGTGTGTGCCTTCTAACTAAGGTCGGAAGTGGAGGAGCCAAGCTGTCAATTTCAAAGATTGAAGGGACTGATGCCAATGTCCCGACTGATGGATTAGCAAGTCCGGAATCAGGTCTAAGGTCCACGGATCGTCCACTGCATGCTTCTTCAGGTAAGGAAACCATATCTGACGAGGCCAGTATGGGGCAATCAGAATCATTGAAGACCCCAGTTGAGAAGCTTTTGAATAACTTTGGGAAGAAGTGGAATTGGAGGAAAGGCATAAAGTAGCCCTGTTGGCCAAGGTTGTGCTAGAGCATCCATGGCTGGTACTTCCTGATGTGGGATCAAGGAGAAGAACCTTTGGCACTTGGTGTTTTGTGGAGTTGCAAATAGGTCGCAGCAGCGTCCCCATCTCTTGAAAACCTGGGCTGCTACTGTGCGGTTTAGAGACCATTCGTGAGGAGAGAGAATTGTCCTGCTTAATTTGTCCGCCAATACATTTGACTTTCCGGGATGTGGGTCGCTACCAAGAAGCGGTTGGTAGCTACAGCCCATTCCCACACTCTCATGGCCTCTCTGCAAAGGGGTACGATCTGGTCCCTCCTTGTTTGTTCAGATACCAGACCACCGACATGTTGTCTGTGTGGATGGCGATGATGCCCTGAGGAAGAAACTTGTGTAAGGCCTGTAGGGATAGAAGTACAGCCCTCATCTCCAACACGTTGATGTGGAGAAGAGCTTCGTCTGGAAGCCAGGAGCCCTGAACTAGCCTGCCCAGACAATGCCCCCTCCGCCACCGTATCTGGGAGGCATCTGTCGTCAGGGTAACCACTGGAGGGGGGAGAACAAAGGGTTTTCCTTGATCCAAGTTGGATGTCTGAAGCCACCAGCGAAGGTCCCTTTTGCATATTTCCGTAATCATGATGTGATGATTGAGTGGAAGATCCTGAAAGGACCATTGAGTTGACAAGAGCCACTGAAGAATCCTCATGTGTAATCTTGCTAGAGGAACTAAAAGAACCGTGGCAGACATTGAGCCTAAAACCTGTAGAACCATCCTGGCTGGGGCTTTGGATCTCAAGATCAGAGCTTGAACTTGGCCCTGTAAAGTTCGGATCCTTTCGGCAGGAAGAAAGACGCGCATCAATCTTGAGTCTATCTCTGCTCCTATAAACTTTATGCGTTGAGAGGGCAGCAAGACAGACTTTGACCAATTGAATGTAATCCCCAGGAAACACCCAGGAGATGGTGGCTTTGAGGTTGTCCATTAGTAGATGCCTGGTGGTGGCAGTCAGGAGCCAGTCGTCGAGATAGGGAAACACTTGGAATCCAAGACTTCTCAGGTGAGCCGTCACTACTGCCAAACACTTGGTGAACACCCTGGGGGCTGTGGTGAGACCAAAGGGCAGAGCGCAAAATTGGTAATGACTGACTCCCAGGCTGAAGCGCAGATACCTTCTGGACGCCTGATGTATCGGTATGTGATAATAGGCGTCCTTGAGGTCTATGGAGCACATCCAAACATCCTTCTCCAATAATGGGAGAATGGATTGTAACGTGACCATTCGGAATTTGGATTTCGTGACGGATTGGTTCAGTTTGCTGAGATCCAATATTGGCCTCAGGTCCCCTGTCTTTTTTGGCACTAAAAGAACCTGGAGTAATTTCCTGATCCGATCTGGTCTGTGGGGACCGGTTGGATGACTCCTTTTTCTAGCAGCTTTAAAGCTTCTGCGGCTGCTATTTCCCTTTGACTGGGTGGTGGGTCCGGGATTCTCTTGGACGGTGGGGGTGAGTATGTGAATGGAATGGTGTAACCTCCGGCAATGATCCGAAGCACCCATCTGTCCTGAGTGATTGACTCCCAGGCTTTTAGGTGCTTGGCAACGACACCCGACTGGCTCCGAGCAGCACAGCCGGGCAATCCCTCATGACGTGTGGGAGGCTGAAGAGCCACGAAAGGACTCGCGGTCTCCAGAATTGCGGGGCCCTCTGCCGCCTCTGGGACGGCGTCTCCCTGAAAAATTTCCCGTCCTCTGCCTCTGGACGGGAATCTTCCTGCTGTTGGGAGAAAAACTTGCGAGATTTGGAACCACATTTTCCCTCCTTTAGCCTTGGGGTAAGGCTGAAAGGGAGTGGAATAACGGCACCTACGGCAGATAAAGTTTTTCCCTCTTGCTCACAGCGGTAAGGGTGTCTTTCACCTTGGGTCCAAACAATGAGGACCCATCAAAGGGAGCGTCGGCAAAGGAAGACTTGAAGGCCTCCATGAACTGACACAAGCGGAGCCAGGCTTGTCACGTGAGCCACGCCTGTGCCTGCCGCTCTACCCGCCCCTTCGGCCGCATAGGAAATGAGCCTCATGGACGAGTTAGAAATTGACGTAAGGATAGCCAACTGAGAGCTAACCGACTGGGCTAGCTGCTCAGGTAGGTTACCGAGAGGGAATCTGACAAGTCCTTGACCAGATCCCTCTGAAGCCTGGTAAAATGTGCCAAATAATTCAGAGACCTTAAGGTAAAGGCCGCTGAAGTCAGGGTGCGCTCTCCGTACCTGTCCATACTCCTAGACTCCTTATTAGGAGGATGGACGGACGTTGAAGCCTCTGCCACGTCCTGTTGTGTAGCAGATGCCACCACCATGGCATCTACAGCCACGCCTTTAGTAAGGAACTCCTTCTCGGGGGGAGCAGACAAAAATTTATTTGGACGAGAAGGGACTGGTTCCACGGTATCTGGATGTTCCCACGCCCTTCGACAAACTAAATCCAGAAGCTCGTCAAGGCGGAGACACCCAGGAGGCGGAGGGCTGAGCTCCAAAGGCCTTGAGGAGCACTGACTCGTCCGCAGAGGGGGGTTTGGATATCCAGCCGCCTCGTTGTTTGAGGATCTCTAAGATGTCTGCAAATGAGACATCATCCGAGGACGACTTCGGGGACCCCTCTGCATCATCCATATCAGTGTCCGATGTAATAGACTCGGGGGAGTCCACGTGCTTCCTCTTGCATGATCTCTTCCTTGGGGGTTCCTCTGAAGACAACTCCGAAGAACCCTCAGGAGGAGGGGAACCCCCACTGGGGGTAACCTCAGGCCTCGGGGCTCCGCTGGCTATGGACAGGGGAACTGCCAAAGACCCAGTCTCCACGCCCAGGGAAGGTGCCGGTAAAGCCAGAGAGATGGCCGAAGAGGACTTGGCCAAGGCACTCCTCATGGCCCTGAAAGCCGGACCCCCAGAATCCTGGGAGTGTCCGGTCTCCGGAGCCGTGATAGCCGACGGAAGTCCCGCAGCAGCACCGAGGGAGGCTCGAACCAGCATAGGTCCCAAACATCACCCCGGGTCCAGCCGAAGAAGTCCAGCGTACCAAACTCGGACCAAGGCCCGGGTTGGAGTAAGGGTCGGAGCCGACCCTGAGATCTCCACCGGCTCCAACAGCACCTGCTCCGACGGAGCCGAAGCAGTCGGAGGAGGAATGGCAATGGGGTGGGCCAAGGTCATCGGCTCCGAAGCCAACTGGGTCGGAACCGAAACAAATTTTGGAAGACTGGGGACTGGAACAGTCTTTGGAGCACCCTGTCTATATCAGAATCCGACATTCTCGAAGACCGAGAGGAAACAGAACGGGTTCGAGAAGGCCTCTCCATCGGCCCCAAAGGGCTAGGGGACCGCTCGGCGACTCGATGAGTATCGGCGCCGAGGGAATACTCACAGCAGATTCCATCGGTGCGAGGTAGACTTCGGCCGAGGAGGAAGTGTCTGAGCGGCGACCCTTGTCGGCTCCGAGCAGCGGAGCCGGCAGGTGACCCGCCTCTCGATGCCCCAGCCATCGGCTCGAAGCCAGAGGAGTCGATACTGGTGGCATCGAGGCAGACCGTTCGACCTCGGCTCCAAGTCTTTGGAGCGAAGGAGGCCTGCCTAAGTCTCTTGGCAGTCGGATCCGACGGACTGGTCGGAACCGAAGCCCTTTTCTTTTTGGCCGGAGCAGGAGAGGATGCCAAGGCTTCTTCAAAGGAAGGTTTAATTAACCCCTTAAGAATCAATTTATTTTTCCTCTCCTGGAGGACCCTTGAGGAAAAAGCGTGACATACGCTGCATGACTCCTGCAAGTGCTTTGCCCCTAGACAATATACACAGAGCGAATGATCGTCTGTGATAGACATTTTAAAACCACATTTCGAACATTTTTTAAAGCCCGAAGGCCTAGGGGTTTGAGACATGATGTTAAACAATTCTAGTAACTTTGACAGGAAAGTAAACAACTATAGATTTACTGATGATAAACCTAAGCTTACAATTATAGCTTAACGCAAACACTTCCTGTAAATGACAGGGAACTCTAAACAACTGTAGATTTACTTGAGACCCTGTAAAGTTTTAAAGGTTGACAGTCCGGGAAGGCCCTGGATGGAGGGGGGCCGAAAACAAACTCAACCCAATCACACACAACAATTTTGACAATCCAAACGTACACAAAAGAGCGATAGCCGTTAAAACAGCTTTTGTGACCAAAAACAGCAAAAAACTGACAGAAAAGTTAGTTAATAAAAACTACTCAGCCCAGCCAGCTCAAGACCACGTCTTCGCAGGGAAGCGGCAAACGAGATCTGGGGGACTGGTAGTGGTGCATCCTGGGATATAGTAAGCTCAGCCAATAAGAGACTTCGCTCTTTGGCATAAGCGTGCCGAGTCGGAGCCGAGGGATCGGCTCCGAACCCATCATTCAGAATGTAGGCGAGATAGGATCACATAACATCTTATTTTATTTAACAGTTCTGATAATTCTGAACCTCAAAACTCAAATTCTCAACTTCGAGAATATGTTGTTGAACCATTCTCTCATAGTATGCTGTCAACTCATTAACAAAACCCATTGAAGCTTGTTGTTGAACTGCAAGCCAATCATCTAATAGTGTTTGATCCGCCTGTGCCACTAATGGTGTGACCCCTAGGTGATATTTGCTTTTGTTGGTAAGCCTTAAATAGGTGTAAATGCAATAGAGTGCTTCTCAAATGTTTCATTTCCTTAGTTAATTTCATAAAAGCCACCTTGTATTCATGAAATGGATCTTCCAACTGGTTGCCTGAGCCATTTTTCAGGGAACATGAGTCCAGGCCAAACACACCCAAGTCATCAGTGTCAGAGGATAACCCCTTAATAATAGATGCCAAATCCATGGTTCAGTGTGGAGGACCAAGCACCAATATAAAAACGTACTCCTTATATAACCGTCACTCAAGTTGTAGAACAGTTGCCCAAATAATAAAACACCAAGACACTATATAATATATCCAACTAATGAGTAAAAACACTCAGTACCTATAGCATCTCCATATAGGTGTCCAAAACCAATTGTGCTTTTGTTCCGCAAATGCATCCAGCTGATCTAAACCAAACAGGTGGTGGTACTATAAATAGCCAACACCGCACTTCGTACAAATTGTTACTAATAGTGCGTATTGCTATGTACCACCAAAAGTATCTAATCATAATATAGATGCCAATCAGTACTGGATGCAAGTGTTTTGTGAATAAAGTTCACAACAATAGATCCAAATATTTGGGCACCAAAACAATATGCAGTATATCCACCTTCCAAATGATAAACACAATAGCATAAAAAATATATAAGATCATTTGTGCTTTGTTGCACAAAATACTAATCTCAACAAAACAAATGGTGATACTATAAATAGCCAACACCACGCTCAATATGAAATATTATTATTGACGCGTATTGCTATGTGCCACCAAAAGACATCTTGTCATGATATATGTGCCAATGGATACTAGATATAGAGTCTATAAGAGCAAAGACCACAAATCAGAGGCAGTAATCCTGGGAAAAAATGTGTACCATAAAGCTTCCCAACCTTCACACCAAACCACAGTTAAACAAAAATTACAAAATTGAAAGCAAATCTAATATATAATTATAATGGAGCTAAATGCTCCAAACAACCACAGGTGGTTCTCTGACACTGAACCCAGATCGTGGCCCAGAGTCATTAATCCAAAAAGTCATATAGATCCCAATTTGAGAAATCTAATATGATCCAAAAATCAAAAATATAGAAAATATATATAATTTGATCAAGATGATATAACAATATGACAATATATCAACCTGACATGAACAATCCCACAGAGAAAAAAGGGATAACCATACATACATATTAATATGTTATTTCTAGGAAGCTGAGCAATAATACATTAATCCAAAATTGTGAATGATATAATTCTACAACAGAATACAGATATTGCTCAAAAGTCTCCCCTCAATCGATGTAAAACACATTAAATAATGTTATTCAATTGTACAATATCCAAATTCAAAATATTCAACATAGTTTGACAATATCCTGGTTGATATTCACAATAGCCCCAAGCAAACTCTAACCTTCAGTGACACCTGCTTTTAGTAAAATGAACCAAGCAAAAGACTGAAAATAGTTAAAGCCTGAGAAAGGTATAGCAGTTCAACTGTCAGTAACCCCTTGCTTACGGTACCATTTACACAAATGAACCCAGTCCAACTGGATATCAAAAACAAAATATATGTCTTTAAACGGACACATACTCAGTAGAAAAATAGTTGCCCATGAGCATGTATGGTTCAGAACAAAAATTATAAATAGTACATTAGTATAACCAGATTCAAATGCTGTTCAAAAACAAAACATTGTACAGTATCGTAAATCCCAACATGAAGTAACCCGTACACAATTATGCACTAAATATATATTGAGTCCCAAACTAAATTATGCAATGTCCAAAGGTTGTGTCCACCATAAAAAACTATGAGACTAGTATTCCCAATAGCCCAAAGCAGTTCCTAATATCTAGAGGCACCACTGGATGTAGAATGACCCCAGCAGAAAATGAGAACACGCCATAAGTGCCAAGTTCAATGAGTAGAACTAAATCATCATCAGTCTCATAAACCCAAAGGCAGTTCATATGGATAGACATAACATAATTGTCATAAAATACGAACTGCAGGCCTAAAATCCACTTGAGCTTTCCTGTGTCCCAAACCAGTTTTAACAAACGTGTTATTGCATAAAGCACAGGTTAGGCAACCCGATTGAGTGTTAAAAAACACTAAAAACTTGGAACCAGCTCCAAACTTCCAATGTACTTTTCGGATATCAACATCCGTATTTCAGGCATCCAGATGACAGCAACACAAAGATTATTTTTAATCCACAATAAATAGTCATACCTCCGAAGACCAAAGGATGCTCCACTGACCAAAAAATACGATATTATTTATATCCTAGTAACAATGAACAGGGCTGGAAAATCTCAAAAACAGTAATGATATCCATGTTAAGCCAAGGGCAACCTCCACTTCAGCTGGGGGAAAGATCAACCACACAGGATAAATGCCAACAGCGAGTCAAAGAGTAGGGCAACCGAACAGCAAACCAACCCACCAGTACGGCTAGTGCAACAGCCCAAACAACAATATACCCAAAAAATACATGGAGCTAGCACAAATCCTGTGTGAAAAACAGTGCACTATAAAATACACATAAAATACAAAATAACCAAATTCACTTCAGACCGGTTTCAGCTATGCAGCCTTCCTCAGTGAGCAGAAAAAATGTGAGATTTCCCTCCAGCAATATAAATACATACATTAGCCAATAAGCACATTATACATCAAGACAAAAACTTAATTGCCTTAATTAGAAGTACTCATTAAGGCCAGGTGAAAATAGTGCCCCTAGCTTAACAATCCACTTTTTTTCTTTTAGGTTTAATATTTCATGTAAAGCAGCCCTGTCATTTGTTTTCCTTATTATGCAATCAATGATAGTGAATCTAAAAATGCCAGTCATATGGTAGCAAATGTGTTTATACAATGCACTGGATTATTTGTGATTCCTGATATCACTCATATGTTCATTAATTCTCATTTCAGCATCCAGCTTCCACCCCCAACATGTCATCAGGAATATCCCCAAATCTCAATTTCTTAGGGTCAAGAGAATTTGTTCTAGTTCCTCCTATGATCACTTTAAGGTGGACCTGTCTGCCAGATTTAGGCACAGGGGGTATAGGGCTGGTGATATAAGTAGGCCGTGCCAGTTTACTAATCAACAGGAAAGATCTGATTTATTACATTACAGGGGACATAAGACTGACAACAGGAATCAAATAAGGTTGACAACTACCTATGGTAAGAATATGCAATCCTTTATGAATATTATCTCCAGGCATTGGAATATTCTACAGGGTGAGGGTTTCCTTGCGGATCTGTTGGCAGAAAACTTTTCTTATTCCTTCCAAAAGGGCCGATCCTTGGTGTCATTATTTCGCCACTATAAAAGGTGGCAGGATCAGGACAGGATGGTGGCTCAGAGAACCATTACAGGGGATAAATTGGTTGGTCACAGTCCCTGTGGCCATTGCTCACATTGTTCAAGGGTCATTAAAACTACGAGCTTTAGCAGTAAAAATACTTCAAAAGTGTATGACCTCTCCTTCTTTGGCAACCGTAGTACACATTGTGTGATCTATTTGGTTAGTTGTTCATGCCATGCTTTTTTTGTGGGACAAACATCTAGGCTGCTGAAAATGAAAATTAGTGAACATATGAGTGATATCAGGAATCAAAAATAATCCAGTGCGTTGTACAAACATATTTGCTCCCATATGACTGGCATTTTTAGATTCACTATCATTGATTGCATCATAAGGAAAACAAATGACAGGGCTGCTTTACATGAAATATTAAACCTAAAAGAAAAAAAGTGGATTGTTAAGCTAGGGGCACTATTTCCACCTGGCCTTAATGAGTACTTCTAATTAAGGCAATTAAGTTTTTGCATTGATGTATAATGTGCTTATTGGCTAATGTAATATATATATATATATATATATATATATATATATATATATATATATATATATATATATATATATATGTATATAAATATATATATATATATTGCTGGAGGGAAATCTCACGTTTTTTTCTGCTCACTGAGGAAGGCTGCATAGCTGAAACCGGTCTGAAGTGAATTTGGTTATTTTGTATTTTATGTGTATTTTATAATACACTGTTTTTCACACAGGAGTTGTGCTGGCTCCATTTATTTTTTGGGTATATTGTTGCTTGGGCCATTGCACTGTACTGGTGGGTTGGTTTGCTGTTCGAAGGCTTTGTGCTGTCAGAAAAAAAAACAGTTTATTTCATTTCTTTTTAAAGGTGAAACACACACTTTTATCACCAGGATCATGTAATAGGGAGAAAAAGGGCTGGCATGTTGAGCATTTACAATTAATATCCCGTTGTGCTCCTTTAAGCTCTGGAAGCATGCTGGCTGTTATATCCTGTGCATGATATAAGCCATATTACTAAGCCTACTGCAACAGTGATCAAATAATGAACATCAATATTTTTAACAATGTTTATTACCAGTAAAAGAGAGAATGGTGCAATCAAACTGGCTAATAAATTCTACAGCACTATATTAGACCTCCACCCACTATAAACCAAAATCAGGATAAATTAGAAGCAACATTTTAACAGTATTTCTGTGACTATAAACCAAAAGAGAATAACAGAGAAACACAATTTTTACTTACCCAGTTACTAAGGGTTAAAATCCATGAAGAAAGAGATCCTGTTCTCTTTTTATCAGATGCACCTTAAAGGTACATACTCATTTATATAAGAGTACAGGACATACAGAACCACTCAGTTAAGTGTTTTCCTATTAATCTTGAAATGCTTACATCCTGAACCTTGCATACTACTACAATGGGCCAATACATGATACATAATAGGATTTGAAATGTTACTTAAGGTTTATCTTAAGTAGTATTAATGAATGGCTACAAGGACTGCTTCATCATAATTCTTGTTCCCTGTTTTAGTTCGCGGTGGGGGTGCTATACATGTGGAGTCTGCATCCCTTCTTTGTTTCTACATGGGTTTTCACCTGGATGTCTGGTTTTCTTCCTTATTCAAAAGACATGTATACAGGTAAACTGGCAATGTTCAAATTTTGAGTGCATGTGTGTGTGTGTGTGTGTGTGTGTGTGTGTGTGTGTGTGTGTGTGTGTGTGTGCGAGCGCGCGCGCATGTGTGTGTCTGTGAAGTCACTGTGGAACAGTTTCAATTACTGTCAGTAAGACTGCATTGGAAGTCAATGGAATTCAGTTTAAGGGGGTGAAATCATGGGAAGCCTGTGATTATAACTGATCTTAATATGTATAGATTAAAGCTTATTTGGGTTTGTCAGGTGGTGACAATTAATTGAGGTAGTTGAGCATATTTCTTGTGTTCCATTAATGTTGAATTTCCTTTCATATTAATTGGCTTGTGGCAATGAGAATTGAAAAACTATCCCTTGTTCATTGTATATTGTTTGATGGTAACAGGTGAGATGTATATGCCCATTCCCCACAGATGATTTTGCTGGCAGCAGTGAATAAATTATATGCTGCACTTGCATAGCCTGCAAAACAATTTTATCACCAGAAAGTGGGTGTTCCCTTGCAACCCAAAGGTGAGTGCACAGCAGTATATCTTGCCAAGCAATAACTTTAATTTTTAGATTTTTTAACATAATAGCTGGAAATCGGCAAATGTGAATTATGTGAAGTATGAAAAGGGGATTCTGTGCATTTATGACCAAGGATGACATGATAGCTTTCCTGGTATAGCTGAGAATCAGCTCACCCCACCTCACAACCTCTTATTAGGAAAAAAAAAAAATGGACAAAGCCAAAAATAATTGGGGGGGGGGGTGAAAAATAGGTGCAGATTTTAAATATTGTTCTTATGAATTTATAAAAGAACAAGAGCTCTGAGTTTAAAACTACTATTTAACTGCATTGATTTTTGCATTTTCAACATTTAAGGTTTGAATATTTCCATTACATTTTGATTTTGGTCTTATTATATTACAGTTTGTTGTATTTTAAATTTTGTTTTATTGTACAGTTTTTTTCCCTGAAGTCTTAAAAGTTGTTGACTAGGGTCAGTTAGGAAACATTCTTTTTACATTCATTGAGTGAATAGGAATTAGATTTAGATAATTAGTGGGAGGAGCTGATCAATCATTTTCTTATTTAAGGTATTGACCTACATTCCTCCAACTACAAAAGTTCTGAATTTAAAACTTCTATTTGACTGCATTGATTTTTTGATTTTTTTCAACCCACCCAATTCTTGTTGTGCTTTTAAACTTGGTAGCTTTTTAAAACCTGCCCCTACTGCAAATTACACTTTGGTAGCTCCTCCAAATCCTAATTCTACTGGGTACTGATAACTCAAACTGATAAGGCACTCCCATTCAACTCTTAAAATTTGAGTTAGCCTCTGCTTCATATCATACTGTAGAAGTGGTGCAGCATAATCAGTATAAATCAAGAACGACGCAGAATTTTAATAACAAGACTGAGCACGTTTGTCTCTCTATGAAGTCTCCATAGAGAGATGAAAGTGAATCTTGTTATTAAAATTCTTTTCGATTTTACCATTTTGGATCCTCAGTGGCATTTTTTCTGCATGGTTCTCTGCTTCATACCATCCCATTTCAATTAATGTACACTGCAAGTGCAAGCGTTGATATGAATCGTGTATAAAGTCAACTGTTTGCATTTCTAACTTGGCATGGGAGCTTAGCCTTGTATTATATCTCATAGTAGTGGGAGAATTCTGAGTTGATTTAGGATCTAAGCCGCCTTTATTTAATTTCTGTTGCACTTTACTATTTGTATTTTATTTGGTCTGGTGGCATTAGTCTTGTGGCATCATTCATGGTAGTGAAAGAACTGTGAATTACTTCAGGATCTGAGCCCCATTTACTGCATTTCTACTGCATTTTTTTCTGCTTGAATTTTACTTAGGCTGGGGACCTTATTCTTTTAATATCACTCACAACAGTGACAGAATTGTGAATTGCTGGTGGATCTGAGCCTTACTTATTGTATTTCTACTGATTTTTATTGTTTGTATTTTTAGTCTGGGGACCTAAGTCTTGCAGTATGACTCACAATAGTGAGAAAATTCTAATATGCAAAGCCATGGAACAAATTATCATGGTAATGATCAACAAATATATAGTCAACCTTCAGTCACTGGCCCCAACCCAGTTGGCTTTGTCAAGGGAAGTTCATGCTTACAAAACCTGGTGGATTTCTTTGAGAAGGTCACCAAGGCAATGAATGAGGGGAAGACTGTGTATACCACCTATCTAGACCTGGATAAGGTGTTCAATATGATACTCCACTCAGTATTGTGTTAACAAACACACCAAACTGGTATAAACCCCTACATAACTCACTGGATTGCCAGCCAGCTCATATACAGGACCCAGGAAATCAGGATTGGTGATACCACCTCGATTAAGACACCAGTCACCAGCAGGGTACCTCAGAGTTCTGTGCTGGGGCCACTCCTATTGGCATCTACTTCTCAAAGGTAAAGGCTATGTCAAGGGCCTTTGGCTGACCAAGTTATCTGATGACTGCAAATCGGAAGCTAGCATAGATTCTTCCCATGATACAAACATCTTACAAGAGGGTCTAATACAGACAAATGACTGGTGCCAAAGTCACAGACTAAAATTCAATGCCAAGAAATGCATTATAGTTTCTTTTGGGAAAACTGCCACCCAGGCTCATTACTCCATTGATACGACAACACTGAGAGTTGACCCAGTAGTCGGGGATCTGGGAAAGATATGCAGTCAGTAATCTGGTTCCCACATAACCTCTAGGAGCTTCCTAACTAACATACCCCCTCCTAAAAATGCCCATGGTACATAGGGACACAACTGGGTCAGATTCCAAGGCTAGATTTATAAAGACCATGGTGGTCATTAGCCTAGTATAGAACTATGAACCTATGAATTGTGAATTACTGCAGGATCTGAGCCTTATATATACACTTATACTGCAATTATACTGTTTGTTGATTGGATTAATCTCTAGCCCATCTCCTATAACTGTACTGAGCTGTGCAGCCATGGTTTGCAGCATCCTGTATAGACACAGGCACCTACAGTTGTAATTTTCCATATCAAATGTTATCTGCTATTTCCTCAAGTATCTTGCTGAGTGTAGAGCAGCTAGTTTGAATGCTGAGGGTTGCTTTAGATCAATCCTAGACCTCTCCCCACCTGACCAACTCCAAATTATTTAGTTACAAATCCCCCTTACACCACCTCTCATATATCACAAAAAAGGGGATCCACAGCCATGGGTGTGCTCTGTTCTTCTGTCTCTGTAGCCAGCCTGATGGAAATGGGCATCCTGAGCCAATGTAGCAATTGTCTCATGTTTACTGACAAGCATCTTATTCTTAAGCTGACACAGAATGCAAGAGATGTAATTACACTATGTCTTTGGAGACAAAGATCTCATACAGATGCTAATATCTCCACAGGTTGCTAGTAATATACATACACACTACAACTACTATGGATCAGACACCTAAACTCACATATGCTGAGGCTCTTAAGTGCAATTTACCCAAACCTCAAAGGCCTGCCTTATCCTGTCCTCAGCAATCTTCCAAATACTTTACACAACACTCCTCAGAACACATACAACCACAACTCCCAATGTCTCATCCTCTAAGGCCATAAGGCAAACTACCACACAACACAATATATTGGCCATTGGAGACTCTGTTGTGAGACACACCGATGGCCGACTCACTAGGCCAAGGAAGGAGACAGTCATGGTCTGTTGCCTATCAGGAGCAAGGATCCACCAGATCACACATACACTCAGGACATTGAACCACAAGTATCAGTGTGACTCTGTCATAGTCCATGTGGATGTTAATGAAACTGAGATGCACCTCCATGAAGTATAGATGAAGACAAACATGATAGAGCTGTCAGATTATGTGTCCCAGGCAGGTATGAGCCTAGCAGTGAGCATCAGTCTACCATCTCCAAGGATGGTACCACAATATAAACAGAAAATGATTGACTTTAACAATTGACTTAGTTGCTTGTGTCATTCCACGGAGGTCTAACATTGGTCAGCTTGGAAGGACATGATTGACAGACCATGCTGTTTTGCCATAGATGGTCTGCACCTATCTCCACTAGGCTTTAGGATATTGGCCAAAATATTATGCACCCCATATTGCCTTTTTAGGCAATGTCAATCTGATAAACCTTAAGATATAGTAAATTCTACTCAAGGTAAACTAAAGGTGTTAGTGCTCAGTACTATGAGTCTCAAAAAGGAGCTCCACTCCCTGGAAAAACTCCTGACCCTGGAGAGTGTTGACATCTGTGCAGTTACTGAGACATGGTTTAAAGCTGCAGAAGGGCCCCCCGACAGTGCTATAATGCCTTCCACATGCTTAGACCAGCTACTACACAAGCAGAGATGCATCAATCTACAAAAAAAGTCAACACACATCAAGACTGGTCAAACAATATCACACACTTAAGCTACTTCATGTCCATCTAACCTTAGGCAAAGTTCCATACCATATCCTGGCTAGCTATAGATCCCTGACTATGACCCAGGATAATCATATTACATAAAGCACTAGTGCCACAAGCCACATGACCCAACTGTCAAGAAATCCACAAGGTAACAAAATAAAGAACCTTTTAATTTTGGTTCTTAGTTTTTTGGCACTGGAAGCTCCTTTACATTTGTGTTTTATAACCATACAACATACTTGAATGCACAGGAGTCACTCTCTATTCAGCCCAACATCATATTTATAGGTGATTTCAACTATCCCACCATAAAATGGAATACATACACAACAGTAACATGTAGGTTCAAAGATTTCTGGGTTTTGTTAACATAAATACCCTGGAACAGCTAGTGTGCCCACCTACAATGAATGCAAATATCCTGGAACTGGTACTCACAAATATGAGGGAATGTTGCACACCCCCTAGTGTAATGTCCTCACTGCTCAGATGAGATCACAAAGCATTCACTCTTAAAATAAATAAAAATCCCAAACTCCCAGCAAACCCCAGAAGCTTTAAGAACTTTTCTAATACTAATTATCGACTATTAAGTGATAGGATAGATAAATACCAAGCCCCCCCAACTTAGAGAAAATTGTGACCTATGCAGAAGTGTTCATGGAAACCCTGCACAAGTATGTAATTAACTGCATAGAATCAGCCATACCAAACTGAAATAAACTATACAGAACCAACTGATAATGCCAACTTCCTGGCAGATAGGTTCAGTGCTAACTTTACCCCCCACCCCCACCCCCTAAAGGGCCCATCTCTATACCGGAAGAATGCAAAGTTCCTGTAATCATGGCTGCACAGGTAAAAACTCTCCAAAGTCAAGAACATAGCATCCATGGGACCTGACAACATCCCAGGCTGCCATCTACAGGAACTACAGAATGAACTGGCACCCCACCTAAGTACCATGTTCAGTCATAGCCTCACCTCAAACTTTGTGCCCATTGAATGGCGCACCACGACAGTTATCCCACTCTACAAAGGGGGAGCCATGACAGACCCCGGGAACTACTGTCCCATTAGCCTGATGAGCCTGGTCTGCAAGGCCATGGAACGTATCATCATAGAACTTATAAACAAAGACATTGGAGATCTCCAAACTCTGGACCCCACACAGTTCGGGTTTGTAAAAGGCAGATCATGTCTCCTAAACCTGACAGACTTCTTTGAAGCAGTCACCAAAGCCATACATGAGGGTAAGGTGGTTCACACAGCCTATCTAGATCTCGCCAAGGCATTCAACACTACCCCCTACTCTGGAATTATAGTAAACTTACTAAACTAGGTATAAATCCCTATGTCACAAGATGGGTTGCCAACTGCCTTACTAATAGAACCCACACTGTGAAAGTAGCAGACTCCAAATCAGACTTCAAAAAAGTGACAAGTGGAGTACCACAGGGTTCAGTCCTGGATCCTCTCCTGTTTGGTATCTACTTCTCTGAAGCACAGGCTAACACAGAAGGTCTTTAGCTAACTCAGTTCACAGATGACTGCAAACTAGGAGCCATAATCAAAACTCCTAAATATGTGGACATCCTACAAAAGGGCCTCACTGAGACAGATGCCTGGTGTCAAAGTCATGGCCTCAAGCTCAATGCCAAAAAGTGCATTGTCATCCCCTTTGGTAAAAACTCTGTACCCATGAACTACCACATAGGTGGTAGTCTACTTCACACGAAAGTATGATAAGCGACCTTGGGACACAGGTGGACAGTAGTCTCTCCTTTGGTAATCACATCGCCACAGTGGTCAGGAAATCCTACTACGTGGCACACCTCATCACAAAAGGTTTCTCATCCAGAAAAAAAGAGGTCATTGTTCCCCTCTACTCATCACTCATTAGACCCATTATAGAGTACAAGGCCCCTTTTGGTATGTACCTCACAAGACATCTACAACAACTGGAAAGGCTGCAGAAATACCTCACAAAGAGGATTACTGGCCTCAAATAGATGCCCTACGCAGACCGTCTCAAAAAACTCCAGCTTTACTCCTTTGCATATTACCTACTCAGAGGCAATCTCTGCCTAACATACAAAGCTATGTCAAACCTAGAGCTGTTGGACATGCTCCACTGAATGAAATCCCAATCCCTCTGAGCTACACGCTCTAGGGACCTAAACCTTGTCACCACAATAAACAGAACATGCTGGAGGGATAGATTCCTGTCCCAGAGACTTCCCATACTCTGGAACAGACTACCTATCTATGTCAAACAGAGCTCCTCATTAGCACTCTTCAAGAAAAATCTTGATGACTGGATGGGAAATAGGAAATTCACCCCGGGGATCACTTCTGTGGCTCTGCTTGACAGGGGCACAGGAAAATAATTTTCTTGGGTGGCGAAAGCCAGGGTACCTTTTTAGCTAGGCTTATATAGGCCCTAGAGCTAATAGCCTAGTACCTACCTATGAACATATGACCTTAGGACAAACTCCAAAAACAAGCCTCCTTGGTGGACTCACAGTATAAATAAGTTGCACAACAAAAGAAAGAAAGAAAATCTTGTCCAAACCTAGGAAAAGCTATGCCCAACAGACAAAACAACTCCCTCATCAGTCTTACTAGTCAGGAGACTAGTCAAGTCCACCAAAGCCAAATTCAAGTTAAAAATAAGCCTAACAGACAAAAGATAACCATAAGGCATTTTTCACTTATATGCACAACGGACACGCAACAGTGTTTTGAACTAATACTTAAATTGAACTCCATATACCGAACCAGAGGATGTAGCAAATTTGCTGGCCAATAAATTTAGCTCCAATTTCACCCCCTTCTTAGTTAATAACCCCCCCCCCAAGAAATACCCTCTACCACTTCTACCCAACTATCACTAAAGAACGGGTATTCACTGCACTCTCTAAAACTAAAAACACTGCATCAGTGGGTCCTGATAATATCTTAAGATGTCTCCTAAATAGCTTGAAATATGACTTATCAGGTCCACTAGAATCTGTATTCAACCACAGCCTCCAGACAGTCTTCACCCATAGAGAATGAGGACTGCAAAAGGCATCACTCTAGACAAAGGGGAACCATCAACAGTCCCATGGAACTACAGACCCATAAGTTTGACTAGTCTTATATGCAAGGCTGTGGACCTGATAAACAAAGATAGAAGAAATCTTCAAAACACTGGACCCATTCCAGTTCTGTTTTGTCAACAGCATGTCCTGCTTACTAAGCCTGGTGGACTTCTTTGAGAAGGTCACTAGAGTCATGGATGAAGGTAGAATGATGCATCTTGCCTACTTAGACTTGGCAAAGTCATTTGACACAATTCCTCAGTCAGGTATTATAGACAGACTCACAAATGTAGACATAAATCCCCTGTGTCAACAGATGAATAACCAAATGGTTCAAGGATAGGACACATGAAGTTAGGGTTGGCAATCCACCTCCATCAAGAGGCTTGTTTCAAATGATATCCCACAAGGCATGGTACTGGTACCTCTCCTGTTCCGAATATACTTATCTGAAGCCAAGGCAAATGTAGAGAGCCTTTGGCTGCCCATATTTGCTGATGACTGCAAGCTGAGTGCAATCACTGAATCGCAGAAAGATCTGGATGGTCTCCAGGTGGGTTTGACACAGGCAAATAACTGGTGTCAGAGCCATGGCCTAAAACTCAGTGCAAAAAAATGCATAATTATATTCTTCAGGAAGATGACCACCCCTGCAAATTACAGCATTCATAATACTTCCCTAAGAGTAGATCCAGTGATAAAAGACTTTGCAACTTAGGTTGACAGCAACCTGAACTTTGGTCAACATGTGTCCATGGTGGTAAGAAAACCCTTCTACATGGTGCAACTTATAAGTAAGGGCCCATGGCACCTAGATCTAAGGAGATCATAGTCCCACTCTACTCAGCCCTAATTAGACTAATAATTGAGTACAATGACCCTTCAGTATTTACCTGACTAGGCATTTGCAGCAGCTGAAGTAGCCACAGAGGTTCCTCACTAAAAGAATAAAAGGTGTAAATAACACGTCCTATGCAGACTGCCTTAAGGCCCTGTCTCTGTACTCAGTCTCCTACAGACTACTGAAGGGCGATCTATACCACCCTACAAAGCATTCTCTGATCCAGCCCTAATGTATGTACTACACATTCACAAAACAAATAGCACTACAATTACCAGATCTAAGGATCTAAAATTCAGCTGTGACATAAACAAAACATGTTGGAAGGACAGGTATGTGTCTCAGAGATTACTTCTTCTCTGGAACAGAATCACGATTAATGTAAAGCAGAAATCTTCCCTATTCAAACACAGTTTAGACCAATGGATGAGAAATCACAAATTCACCCCTGGTTTGTCACCTGTGTCCCTTATGGAAAGGGGCTGCTTATAGATGCCCTCAGGCAGAGCATATACCAAAGCCGTTCTAGTTCCATGGGCATTGATAAACAGGAAAATTGGGTCATGAATGGCTAGGCTTAAAAAGGCTCTAGGGCTGTCAGCCTAGTAACCTTAATGTTAGCATGCATTTGTTTAAAAAAATAAGAAGTCTTAAACTTAAATGTCTGACATTGTTGATTTCATAATGTTAGCGTGCATTTTTTTTTAAAAATAAGAAGTCTGAAACTTAAATGTCTGACATTAATTGTTGATTTTTCATTCCTTGACGATTAGCCAGAAATCCACAAATTTTATGAGGAAGAGATCAAAAAGCTTGACATTCTGTGAAAATCTGGACAGTTGAGAGGTATGAAGCCCTCTAAAATTGAAAACAGTCTGCTAGAGGCTATGATTGTAGAGCATACGGCAAAGCAATTCAGTTCATCCCCTAATAATCTCAAAATCTATCTTAAACTAAAAAAAATAAGAGTTGCACTGGAAACAATGTGTTCTGAAGCAGCTGAGAAAATGACATTGCTTGAAAGAAAAAGAGAGAGAAGGAGAGATATTGACAAGACCTACATATAGATTCTGCTGGCAGTGAATTATGAGATGACAAATGCTAGTACATTTACTTGCAGCCATATCTGTTTCACATTCTAGCAATAGTCAACTTTTCTTCTAGTGAAAAATTATGATTCTTCCATGGCAGTCTTAATTTGCTCTGAGATACAACTTAAAAATTCCTTGTAGGCTCATAAGTGAAAGATATTCCATTAAACATTGAAACCATATTGCACTGCTATGCCTCAGTAGTATTTAGAAATTATGCATTACTTGTATGTGATGTAAGATACACAATATAATTTTACTAAGCATAAAGAGAATTTGTCTACAAACCAACAATTAATTATTGTATTGAAGATGTTTTTACTACATTTTTTCTCCTCTTTTCATTCGTCATGCTGGAAGGTAGATGGGAAAAGCCTGTTCAGTAACATCAAAGGTTTGGTCCTTGACAATGCCCTAGATGACCCAGGCTGAACTCGCATTAGACGTACTGAAGGACTCAGCCAAGGATGGATGAAAGTGAACCTCTTCTAATGTGTCACACACCCCAGCAGGAGAAGTGTCCAACCACAGCAAATTAATTTAGGGAAAGGTCCAGAAGTGTAATTTCTGCACTTATGATTCAGGGGAAACATGCTTACCAGGAGTACAGTCAGCATCCTAGATGGGAGATACAGGTACCTGTAAATATGTGCCAATAGCAGACTTAACATAGCAGGCATTTAGCCATGCTTACTATCAGTGGTAATGTGAAACACGTTCACAATAGTTGCTCTAACTGAATAACACTCATAGTCTGCAACTTTTACCTCCCTCCCTCTCCCAGTGTCTGCAATTGCAAGATGGGGGGGGGGGATAAATGGGCCTATAGAATATGGGGTCCTGACAAACAGGGGTATGAGGTCAACAAACACAAAAAAAGTAAATCAATCAAAAATTGGTCTGAGCCCAGGACAGGAGAATGCTTGGCCTTCCAATAAGCCTATTATTCATTTATTTGGCTGCATTTTAGCTGTTAGTATGATAAGAAGTTTTAAACTCAGAATAGGTTAGTAACAAAAGGAGAATGTAGCATCTGTGAGATGACAGCTGCCAGTTTTTAAACATGCAAAATAACCCAAGCATTCATGCAAAATTTGGCAACTTCATTAAAGAATATAGGGCATGAAGAAATTCAGTTAGTTCCCCCTTTATTATTATCCCTTAATGAAATTTGCACTAGAGGGGGGAGAGAAAATTAAATTAAGATTGGCAATTCCAACTGGTATGTGACAGATTTGTGTAGAAAAGAAAAAGAGGAAGGATTGCAAAGGCCAGGCTGAAGGTTCATAAGAAACTGGAAGGATAGGGCATACCAGATTCCAGGTGATATGCGACTGCTATAAATATTGTGCAAAGGCTCAGATGCTTAGAAAATGAAAAATTGTCATGGGCTGCATGGAAAAAGGGCTGGAAGGCTGGAAATGGGAAGACAATGAGCAAGGTACTGACAAGATGATACATGAGCTGCTTTATTGCAAATTGCAATTTTTAGTTGAAGGGAACAGAATTAATAGAGATCTATGGGACAGCTACTCAAATGAGCTGGAGGATAAACTGGAAGTTTGGGAAAAAAGGGCATTAAGAAGGTGGAGACCTAAGAGGTGGATGATTAATTGAATGGATATCCTTCCCCATCTTCAAAATAAAGTAAAATTTGCAGAAACGGCATTGGTTGTTGTATAGGGGGATTATTGGAACTAGTAATCAGAATCCTTAGAAGATTCAACATAAGAACAACATGAAGCCTAATTATTTAGGAGGAGAAATATTAGATTATGAGGTAGGCCTAGCTTTAGCAAAAAGAGGAGTTAGGTAAAAAAGGGAAGAATTGGAATCATTTACAGGCAGCTGGGGAAGTGGGTATGTGCGTGTGCAGGGATTAGTGGAATAAACACAATATATGGACAGAAGTATGGTTCTGGGAAGTTATATTAACAATCCTGGAGATATTACATGAGGCTAGTCCTATTGGGGATCAGTATAGAGGTATAATGTACAGGTCTACAGAAGTGCTCTAAATATACATTGAGAAGGATGATACCCATCCACAGAGTGTTGGAGATGTGGGTAGGGAAATGCTGATCAGATGCATATGCACTGGACATGTAAGGAGGCTGTACCACTATGGAAGGGCACAAGAGAAATCACTGAGAAAATAAATTCCAGATTGAAGTAACGTAAGCCTTCTTGGGGTGTATAAAGGAAGGAGATGGACTACAGATGAAGGAGTAAAACTTCAACTGCTTACCAGGTAAGTGAGAAGGATGGTAGCTAAGGCATGGAAAGTGGAGGGTATGGAAGCTTATACAGAAGGAGGAGTAAGGATGCAGAAATTATGGAGAGGGCATACACAATGACTGGCATGAAGATGTAAGGAAGGTGGAGGGTAAGCACTGGGTAGACAAGTCAAATAATACAACAAGAGAGAGTGATATAACAAGAGAAATGCTAGTTACAGTTGAATAGGAGTGGTTAGAGACAAATGTAGGTGCAGCAATTGCTAGAGGTAAGGTACTCCATACCCAAATGGGGGAACTTTCTAAAAATTGAAGGATGGAGAAAAGTAGTATGTGGAACTTTGAATCTGGTGATTGATACATCATGAAATGTCAAGGGTGGGAAACTTTGGGGAAGAAATATCATAGCACAGCTAATGGGGATGGGGCGATGTGGCTATGCTTGAGGTAAGAAAGAGCAGAGAGGCAAACAAACTATGTTTGTTGAATTAGGATATAAATTACATGTACTGAGATTATCAGCACCATGACAAACAGGTTGTATAATTTGGTAGGTAATTGTGAAATACATATTATATGTGAAAATGTCTAAGTAAAACAGTATTGCTGAAAATTGTACTACATGTCAAGCAATAAAAATGATAGTTAAAAAAAATAAGAATGACATTTCAGCTTTTTGTCTGTGTGAGACAAGTATTACATTAATATTCAAAGCCTAGCTTATTCATTCTGTAGTGAACTTGCTTATTAGCCAGTTGCTATGGAGCAGATTGCATTACAGACCATTTTAGGTGAAGAATCCCAGCAACAAATAACTGCTGATGACTTTAAGTTACAGTGATCCTGCAAGTAGCAAGTCAGTGGATCTGGTTTACTTTATAATTAGAAAAATGAGACAATGGAATGCCCTACATACTATGATATAATTATGACAGTCTCAGTAAGAACTTGCTAATACATTTTAAAGGCGGATAAATCTGCCAAGACTGAAACAAAGACAAAAACTATATGATTGTTTATTTATTTTATAAATCTGTTAACTGGGTTAAGCCCACGAAACACAAATGTCCCTTTTCAGGGATGACCTGGGAGCACAGTCTGGTTAAGTGACTTGTTCAGAGTCATGCAGTAGGCAGCAGGAAGTGGAAGGAATCAAATACTGTGCCTTAAGTGCAGGATGCAAGTTCATTAACATCTCAGAACCTTAATCATCTGCATTAACTGCCAGAAGATGCTTTTTGCCTCCATGCCTGTCAGCTAGTACTCTCCTGTTGTATGTGTTGAGACCATTCATTCCACTCCCCCATTATTGCTGGGAGGGTCAAGTCTCAACCAGAGGGAGTGGTCATCTGTGCAACTATGAAGGGGGTTTGCTCCCCTGCACTGTACCTTATCTTCATCTATCACCAGGTCAGAGGAGCACTCTGCATCTGACTTCACCCACACCAATTAAGGTCACCTGCGTTAAGGATGGACCTTAACTGTCCTGAAGTCAGACAACTACAGAACAAGTCACGCCTTTTCTAGTGTCAAGTAATTTTATCAAAGTGCTTGAGGGAATTTTTGTATAGTCCCTAACTCAGTGGTCATGTCAGCCTGAGGGCGCACAGCTCCTTTAGTGCAGGACCTATTTGCAGCCATGCTTTAACTCATCCCTTAATGTCTGCTATAACTACATGCACTGCTTGGTAAGTGGTCTTGCTGTTCTGGTGTTGTCAACCATGTATGTTCACTTTGGTTGAATGTCCAGACATCACAGTGGGTAAAACTGCCATTGCTCCATTCCAGGACAGGTGAGCTAACATAAGCTCCTCTTTCCCATCCTCCCTTCTACAGGTATTCAGTTGTCTGAGACACTTCTCAAACTTGAGTCATCTGGGTCACAGTCAGGGCACCATCCATCTGAACCATGCAGCTAATTAGAAAGTTATATTTCTTACAGCACCCAGTTATCTAATTTCAGCCAGCTCGGTGGTATAGAGGGATAGAGCGACTACAGCTCAAGCAACCTGGGTTTGAATAGCAGCTTAGATCTTTATAGGAGCTGGTCAGAGATTAGTGGGAATAAGTGATCATTTCCATCCCACCCATTCAGGGAGCAGGGAGGCAACTCTGGCTTGCCGCATGGTAGACACCTAGCAGGAGCACTGGGTGTTGCATCCATGCGGCATGGGCCTAGGGAACATGTTATCATAGTGCACAGGCACATACCACAAGGATTCTGCATGCATAGGCACACTTCTACAGGCCATAGCATGCAGCAGATGTCAGACACCTGCCAAGGAGAGGGGGCTGCTTCTCCAGGTGACATTAGGCCATCCTGCAGGACAAGCAAGATGGTCTACTCCCTACCAATTAACTTACATGACTTACATGGTACTACCCACCTTCTACTTTACACCAGCTGAAAGGGAGTCTGAGGATGGTCATGTGGCAACCACTAACACTCTGCCTTCATGGATTTTAAGACTGCTGTGGTTGGTCTCTTTTCTGGTTCCCACAGCATTATACTTCACAGGAACCACTGTAGATAGATCGGGTAGGAAATGGCAGAATCAGAGTAGGACACCACAATGCCAAGCTGGACTTCAGTAACCTACAAAGAAAAACAGCCCAGAAGATTATGTAAGAAATAACATCACATTTAAAGATCAACCATAGTTACAGTGCATTACGTTTGTAAAATGATTTGCCAGCCTTGAACAAGAGTTGACAGCATTTTCATGCCCCATTTTTGAATAATAATGCTTTCTTTTATCTCTTGTAACAATGCTAGCAATACTAGATTACTGTTTTTTCAGAGATACTGACTCTGGGCACGTAGGCAGCATTTCTCCATTGACATTGTAGAAACAATTACAAATTCACCCTTTGTTCTTCATACACAAATGATTATGTCCTACCTCTACACAGATGTTACATTTTCGACAGTGTACAGCAAGATAAGGCACATATGACTGGCATGTCTTACATAATTTCTGCTTCACGTAGATAGACTGGACTGAAAGGAAAAAAGACAGAGAGACAGAAATGAATATGTCTGAAAATAGTCTCCCCACTTAGCAAATTATTAAACAGTTCTATGTGTTAATTGGAAATGCATTGACTCTTCACTGCTGTCTACACCAGACTAAATCTTAGGCTCTGAGATGAATAACTTGATTTGAACTTTTAAAAATAGGGTCTATGTTAAATATTCAAACTTCCAAAATGTCGAATACCATATGCTTGAGACCATATGGCTGATATTTGGAAGTTCGAATATGTAACAAAAACAAAAAAAAAAAGAAACACATACCTAAACAGTGCAAGTAGGGGAGCAAGCCCCCCTGCACCCCCCCACACCCCCCCCCTACTTAACTATACCAACTCCGGGACCATACTTCAGTGCAGAAAAGGGAAATTCTCCTATTCTGCACCGTACAACGCCATTAAACGTCAATCTTGAACACTTGAAAGGTCTCGACCATATGACGCTTGACAATTCAAGCGTTCATTTAATTGACATAGACTCTAAAAATAGACTAGATACTGCAAGAGAATACTCTGGACTCCAAAGAGAACATTTATATATTAATAAAAATAAAATATTACCCTAAAAATGAAAAATTGCAAGATTGGCAATTTCATTTTTACTTAACTTTTTATCAATAGATTAGTGTTTCTTTCAGATTTCACCAGTTTCAAACTGCTAAGTATCTAAATACATAAACATCTGAGCTCTCCAGCAAGTCTACAGAAAATTACACTAAACATTATTCAAACTACTTTATCAAACTAAACTTTTCAGGTCAGTGTGGACAAAAGTTGTCCTGGTACCATTTGCTGTGACAGTAAATATATATGTTTTAGTCATTTTGACTAAGAAAACAGGCACAGGAACTCTCTTTAGTGAAATAATTCAGGTTTCATATTTTGTGTGTGTGTGTGTGTGTGTGTGTGTGTGTGTGTGTGTGTGTGTGTGTGTGTGTGTGTGTGTGTGTGTGTGTGTGTGTGTGTGTGCGTGTGTGTGTTTCATTTTTAGAGGAAAATGTGACAAGAAATCATAATTTATAGCATATTGTGTGCTTGTGCATGTGTACAAATGTTACCCCAGGCAAAGGCTCCATGGTGATCCTCCTGCTGCCCCTCACCCCTCCCAATCCTGACCAACCCATGCCATCCAAACTACTTTTTGTCTCACATTATCTCTTATTCTACATTTTTTTTTTCTGCATCATTTGAACACACTCTAAATGGCCAATATTGTACTGTAAGAACTGTGGAAGCAGTAGCATAGCTGAATGAAGACAGGGATTCAAGATTGTCAAACTTTAATGTTTTCCCAGGCTGAGACTGAAACTGGTCATTTCTGATCAGTGCTCTATCTTGGTTAACAAACAAATAAACAAACAGACAGACAAACAAACAAACAAACAAACAAACAAATAAAGTAGTTCCTGACTCACTATCCCCCTCCCTCCAAAAAGATAGTCTCTTATATGGATCTCTTACATACATCCCTGTAGGTTTAGGCTGTGATGAAAGTCAAGGCACAAATCATGTATTTAAAGTGACCACTGTCAAAGGAAAGAATAAACAGTACAGAGTAACATATTTCAGCCTGTTGCTGTCACATATATATAAACAGCATGCCTCCTACAGCTACCCCAAAATGATAGGCATTAGTATGCACATCTCATGTTTGATTGTGAAAAAATTAAAACAAACAACAATGACAATACAGTAGTCCAACTTGTTTCTCCTAAGTAGTGCACTACCTTAGACAAGATATAGTGACCTTCTATGCACACTACAGTGGTCTGTGAGGAAAGTAAAGACAAAATGATCACAGCATCACCAGGCCCTCACACAAAGCACAGTGACCTTTTTTGCGAACTTCTGAGAAGGACCAGTTTTACACTAGGCAGGGTTCAGAGCAGAAGCCACTACTAACCCTGTATCAAAATCCACTTATACAGCCAGGAGGTTGGTAGCACAGGACCACCAAATGTTCAGAGGTTGTGGTTCATCTGTATTGCATTTTCTGCCTTGTTTGTGAAAGATAATGACTTGCTAATTGTTCTTTTTTACTGCATTTCAAAAGAGTTATGCATGGGACTGGCAATATTTTGCTTGTCTACAGATAGAATTTAGTGATATTTTAAAGACAGGCAGATTTTGGCTCTGCCCATGCCAAGCCAGGTCTATCACAAGATGCACAAACATACACATTGCTTTCTCACCAACAGGCAACATGGAGGAATGCCTATTCACCTACAACATGTCTTTGGAGTACTAGAAAAAAACAGAACACATGGATAAACCCACAGAGAGACATGGGGGGGCTATGCAAAGATAGCCACCTATTGTGTGTAGTCCTGCGGTCTGACAATCATGGTGAAAGGAATTATGTATAACTTGTTACTTTTAAATAAATTGCAGCACCCCACTCTACACACACACACACACACACACACACACACACACACACACACACACACACACACACACTTAAGATATAACAATGATTGTTTTACATAAGCTTCTGCAAATACATTGTATGATACTTCTCCTGATTAATGACTGTTTAACAGTGATAAACAACAAGGGTAAGTCACTTTCACCAACAGATGGCCTATGTACACAAGTACTGCAACTTTACTGACTATGTACACTCAGATGATTGACAGTGGCACAAAATGGTCAGAGGAAAGTATACTTGCTTAACACAAATGTGCACTAGTCTTGCAAAACCAGACTGCTTAACTTGGTCATGACAACAGAATCAGTTATTTTCATCCACGGACAGCCCCCTATACCCAGCAATCATAGCCACATTGTTGACTTCTACATCTCAGATGTCTGATTATGTTTAAAACACTAGTTATTCAAAACAGGTTCTATGGCCATTTAAACTCAGAAAATGACAAAAAGATCAGTCACTTTCATCCACAGACACCCCAACACCCAGCAGGTATAGCCACTTTGCAGAATTCGACTGAATATACCTCAGATGTCTGTGACAGAAATATTTAAAAGTTACACAACATTCAACTTTGTTTCACAGAATCTATAGCCACATACTTTAACTTGAAATCACATTAAACCTGCAAAGCCAAAATAATGAGCAAGCAACAGCTGTCAGTCATTTTCATCGTCAGACAGCCCCCATACCCAGCAGTTATAGCTAGCTGTTGTGTATGTCTCATATATCTGACTGAAAATAAATTAAAATAAATGAATAAACTACAATAAGAGTGAAACTTTCAATTAGCCAGCCACAGAAGTACTCCAACATTTTTCCTAGAAATATTATCCACTGCCCATGTCTGACTGACTGCCAGGATTAAAGAAGCAAAATTTTACCTCACAGCTTATGACCACTGAAACATTCTTTCCACCAGTGCTGTTTGTTTTTTCACCATGGACATGCCTACCTTGATATGTATTGAAAATATGTGGTATTTGTCCAAGTCCCACCCATGATCAATCTGATTTGTTGTGTAGATCCTGGGTGGAACAGAACATAAAGCTCACAAATTTAATGGCAGGATAGTGTAAGTAGCACATCCCTGAGAGATACTAGCAGATGGCATGAACATATGGTGTGCTGATTATTTATTTTTAAGTAAAAAATTATGATGTCACATTTCTTTACTATGCATTAATAAATATCTAGCCATTAACAAGTAAGCTTTAGCGCCCTCTAATTCCCAGTAAATCTAAAACTGAGTTGGTGACAGTCCCCATCAGTTATAGCCATATTATAACTGTGTACGCCACAGATGTCTGACTGCAGTGAAAGAAAATAAAAGTAATAATAATGATGGTAATAATAATGGTCACATTAATACATTATTCCTTCTTACTTCATACAAAAACACAGTAGCTTTGCAAAGCCAGGTTGGTTACTGTTTAAACAGAGAAAATGACAAGAGCATAATTTATTTGCATCAGTAGAGAGCTCCTACTAGCACCTAGCAGTTATAGCCTCTGTTGTGTATATCTGATTGTGATAACCTTGGTCTAGTATATGTCAGCTTTGCTTGATACAAATAGTAGCCACACATTATTTCACACAAAACACATTAATACTACAAAGCCAGAATAATGTGCAAACAACAGTTATTAGGTATATTCTCTCACAGACAACACAAAAATCATATATATTAATATAATTCACATAGAAAGTTAATAGAACAGATTTTGTACCAGAACAAATTTTCTGAAGAATAATAAGCAAGAGATTGTTTGTGTCTTTCGGCTTTTCCCGGTTAAGGGTCCCCACAGTGGAACTCCGGTCCGCTAATGATTGGCAGTAGATTTTTTTACGTGCCGAGTTTGCCAGCCCTGACGCCCAACCTTCAACGAAGGTATGCCCATTCACGCATGTCTCCACACAGAAGGCGGTCTACCTGAGAATCGAACGGCACAATGTCTTGCTGTGAGGTGACAATGCTATAATTGACTGTAAATCTTGGTGAGTAACCAGAAAATCAAAAAGGTTATGAGTGACAGGGCAAAATCAGGAAATCCTGAACACCATGAATAGCATATTCCTCCATTCCTTGACAGCAGTCCAGTACTGTTGGTTACCAACCAGTAATATCGTTAAAAAATACCTCACACTACTGCAAGTACAACAGCGGCTTTTCTTTGCAAAGTAGATATTCCCCACACTTTCCCTTCAAATATGTTGATTTCCAGCTCCATTCTGGCCACAATCTATCTGATTCTTCATCACGGCCAAGATGGAGCAGGAAGACATGAAATGTAATGGCTATGGGTATAGCAGCTACCCATCCCCTCCCCACCCCCCCCAAGGCTCTGTAACTGTTTTAATTTGGAAAATAGATTATTTAGTCCACTAACTTGTATTTATTTTCTTAAAATAAAGAAACACTCACTTTCTCTTTTACAAAATGAAACAAACAAATAAATACATATTTGAGAAGTACCTTTAGCAGAATAGCACCCTAGGCAACCTCCTAGGCCATCTATGCATAAATATAGACATTTGTGTTATACCGAAGCATACAATGAAGATAACTCAGTAATTGCTTTGGGGGGGCATTAAATGCCTTATTTCTGCCTCAACATTTAATAATCTTAAGAATTAAGTATTTACATCGAATTCATTAAGTATGCCTACTTAACTACACAGAAGACTGAAAGAAAGAGGAGAGATAATATCTTTTCAAATATTATCCACTTGGTTAGGGCCAGCTCTTTAGCACAGATGGGTAGATTTATGACTAAACCCCAGATGATTCTGGTACCCTGGGCATTGAGCTGAACCAAGGGAGGGATGGAAGAGAGTAGTCAAGGTCATCTCACCCTTCCTGCATAATGTAGTAAGTTTACAGCTCCACTGCAGAACTACAACCTCAGATAACAGCTGGTGCCATGCTCCTATCCTCTGGGACTTGAGGAGGGGGGATACCCTGGTCAAAGAGTGCATGTAGTCCAACCAGGCACTCTGGATGTGTGCAAGTCCACTGCCAGCCAAAAGGAGAAGTGATGTCAGGACTATTAAACACATTTCTTAATCTCCAACAGGATGAATGACACCATCCCTCTCTCACACTCAACAATACCAGGAGAGCAGAGAAATGAATTGACCAACTGAGATGGTGGCCTGATGGCAACTGTGGGAAAACAAACAACAACAATAATTAAAGTAAAAGTTAATCATGTGAGAGACAAAAACAATGATTTAAAGCTAACATTTTAAGATATTAACCATTGATAGCAGTGTGAAAAGATGTCAGCCTGGAAGCACTGAAAATGTCAATTGTTTAAAATCTGGTTGTCATATAATGACTTTGCATTATATACTATCAGATATGCAAAACTTTTTTTCATTTCTAAATAAACAAACAAACAGGAATTCTTCTGAATGTGGTTTGTCTCTCAGCTATGAACATACTAGTATCTCGGCTACAGAAAAATGTTTTTTGAAAAATAGTTTTGTACAGTATAGCAAAAAATGGTTAAAGACCAACCCCACATATTAAAAATATTTATTTAGAATTTAGATTAAGATTTGTATTAACAAGAAGAATCTTTCAATGAAACAGAAGTGCTGAAATCAGAGTCATTTAATCCTAGCTCCCAACCTCTCAGTACCGGAGACAAAGCCAAACATTTTCAGGAACAAAAATACCCAAATAACAAACACCTTTTAAATATTAGTGCCCCAATTTAGAAAGTTGTCATGAAAAGAAAACATAAATGAACATACATTTTCTGAAGTAAAAGAGGTTTTCAACTGTAGTGAATGTCATTATTTGTTGATTATACTTCACTCCCCTTTTCTCACATCATCACAGATTTTATGAAGTCACAGCAAAATTATCAGCTAAAATAAGAGACTTCCCTGAAAGTCACGGACAGTTGGCAGGCATGATTTAAGCAATGTCTTTCAAAAATGGCGCTTTTCTCCACATTTGTAGAAAAAGTTTTTCCAAGTAATGGCAGCCTCGTCTGTGTTTTATATACATGCACATATATAACATAGCAGGAGTATGGGGGCCCTGTTCCCAAATGGAGGGTGCCTGTAATAAAACATCAAAGATTTCTGACTGTGGTCATCTGATCAAAATGTTGAACATTTGAGGTAGAAATGTCAATATTCTTTGGGAGTGATGTACATTCTGGTCCAGTAAACACCAGCATCACAGGTTTTCTTTTCAGCTCAGGTACCAGAGGCCTAATTTTGTGACAGGGTGGTAGGAATAAGCAATTTATGGCCAGAACTTCTGTCTTAAATGAAGAGAAGATGTTTAGCCAATCCACACCTACCTGCTGGTAGAGGGAAAAGCCTAGATTTTAATTCTTACTAAAATGGTCAGTGCTTTCTGTATTGTCTACTGTTATGTGTAGCAGCATGTATAATGCATCATGTTAGGGTACATTTTTAGGGAGGGTTCAGCTCTACTGGGTGATATGCATCATTTCCAACTTTCTGATGGCTAAACATGTTGCAATAGTGACATTGCAGCACTGCAACTGATGAAACAGAAAAGACAAACTTACTTCATAACTGTAGAGTGTTTTAGTCCTGTATTGATGGAATATATACCAGTCAGCAATGCAGTGTTATGAAGAGCAATAATGGTCATTAACAGAACTACTACATAGACTCAAAAGCAAAATAATAATTTCCTGACCCACCCACTCTAGGTTTCCACACCAACAGTTATGTGTTTGAGTGCATGTGTGTATTTGAAACCAACTCTTTGGTTTAACATTCAGAATATCGAACTGTAGTAATGCCGGAACAAGGAATTGAATAGCCATATGGTCAGAGAATGCTGGCATTACTTAGCAGGAGATCATGGTTCAGCGGGGAGTGGGGATTTTGCACTTTCCCCAGTGTTGTACAATCTTGGAGTTGGTTGCAGCATTTGCATTATTTCTATATCAGCTTTTCTGAATGCCAGTACAAAAATTAAACTGCTTCTGTGCTCTGAACTGAAGTTCACTTTGCTTGATAACCTGGTTTTCCTTCTTAAGAGAGAAGTGAGGAGAGACAGATTACAGAGAAAGCAGAGATTTTTTTTTTTTGCTCCTCATCTTAGAGTTGTAGTGTGCCAGACCAAGGAGCAGAGTGGCACTGGACACTAGATAAGTCAGATATGGCTTCACTCCAGCCCCCAAGATGAGTATGCTTGGTCCAGTATATGTTCTGTGAGCCATGATTCAGTTAGAAACTACTTGACCAAGATGGAATGAGTAAAAGCTGGAATGCAAGTGTTGTCACTAGAGATAGCATGAGGACAGGAAGTACCACAGGGTTCAGTCCTGGGTCCTCTACTGTTTGGAATCTACTTCTTTGAAGTACAGGCTAACACAGAAGGTCTTTGGCTAACAAAGTTCACAGGTGACTGCAAACTAGGAGCCATTATCAAAGCTCCTAATGATGTGGACATCCTACAAAAGGGCCTCACTGAGACAGATGCCTGGTGTCAAAGCCATGGCCTCAAACTCTATGCCAAAAAGTACGTTGTCATCCCTTTTGGTAAAAACTCTGTACCCATGAACTACCACATAGGTGGTAGTCTACTTAACCCTGAAAGTGTGATAAGAGACCTTGGGACACAGGTGGACAGTAGTCTCTCCTTTGATAATCACATCATCATAGTAGTCAGGAAATCCTTCTATTATGGCACACCTCATCACAAAAGGTTTCTCATCCAGGAAAAAAGAGGTCATTGTTCCCCTCTACTCATCACTCATTAGACTCATTATAGAGTACAAGGCCCCTTTTGATATGTACCTCACGAGACATCTACAACAACTGCAAAAGCCACAGAAATACCTCACAAAGAGGATTACTGGCTTCAAACAGATGCCCTATGCAGACGATCTCAAAAAACTCCAGCTTTACACCGTCGCATATCGCCTACTCAAACGCGATCTCTGCCTAACATACAAAACTATGTCAAACCCAGAGCTGTTGGACATGCTCCACTTAAAGAAATCCCAATCCCTCTGAGCTACATGCTCTAGGGACCTAAACCTTGTCACTAGAATAAACAGAACATGTTGGAGGGATAGATTCCTGTCCCAGAGACTTCCCATACTCTGGAACAAACTACCTATCGATATCAAACAAGCTCCTCATTAGCGCTCTTCAAGAAAAATCTTGATGATTGGATGGGAGATAGGAAATTCACCCCAGGGATCACTTTTGTGGCTCTGTTCGACAGGGGCACAGGAAAATAATTTTCTTGGGTGGCGAAAGCCAGGGTACTGTTTGGCTAGGCTTATATAGACCCTAGGGCCAATAGCCTACTATCTACCTATGATCCTATGAACCTATGACAGACTTGATCTGGACAATCACTATTCATTTAACCAAGTAAAACTCTCCCAAAAGAAATTATTACTTATTTCAGGTGCTCTCTGATAGAGTAAACTGGCCATTGAAGCTGTACAATCCAGATTGTCGGACAGTCCAAAAAGTATTTTCAGCCAATGTGTGATTTAGCAGCTCATTTATTTTCTGCAAAGCTTGCTTCAATTAAATTAGTCTGTATACATACTGCACCTGCAGGGGATGCAATTAGTCCTGTGTCATTAGCTTCAGAGTCATATGACTTCCTACTTCCAAGTCACAATGGCTTCATCTCTCTCTCTCTAGTTTCCGTCATATGCACAGCTGCCTATGGTTTGGTTCAGTGCCTTACCAGGATAGTTTTGTATTTGTTTAGTCCTCACCTGTAGCATTTTGTAGTTGCCTATCTTTTGGAGGGCGTTGGTGGGTTCTTCTTCCTTATTAAAGGAGACTCTGGTCACTCCCATCCTGAAAAAGAGTGGCTTTGATTCTCATGATCTGGACATTGTAGGCTGATCTAAAACATTCCTTCTTTTGAGTAAGGACCTGAAGAAGGTCATTTCCTTGTAGCTGGACTCTCATATATGAGAGAAAGATTTGTATGGCCCTTTCCAGTCTGGCCTTTAATCTAGACATAATGATCTCCTTACAGTGAGGGATCAGCATTGTTTTCTGTCCTGCTCTGATTGATGTTTCATCTGTTTTTGTGCCACTGTTGCATGAAATCTTATTGGATTGTTTGCAATCATACTGCAAAATCACATATTTGGTTCTGGAGTGGTCTGCATATTATTTGTGGTATACTGTATAGTTCTGTTCTGGGCCATTGTTATTCACTGCCTACATGCTTCCTCGTGGAGATATGATATACTGGAAAGCTTTACACTATCATAGTTATGTTGATGAAATACAGCTATAACTCACCATTACCCAGAAATGTGTGCCCAAGTTTAACAGACTAGCCAATGACTTACAATTTATTCCTGATTGCACCATAGCCAATTGTTCGAAGCTCAGTACCATGAAGATGGTAGATATGACTATATATGCCACTTTGATGGACTGCTCCAGTTTTATCCCCAACATTATTTGTTGTGATGACAAACGGAAATTCATGTCAAGGGTTTGTAGGCAGTACATTCTTTGATAAATTAACACTAGAAGACAAGGTCTCAGTTGTTTCAAATCATCCTGTTTCCATCTCAGGAACATTGGCCTCATTAAGCAGTTAAATCCTCCTGCAGATCTTCACATAGTGGTACATGACCTGGTATGCACTTGATTGGATTATTGCAATGCCCTTTGCCTAGGACTGCCTTACTATGAACTGGATCCCCTGTACCTAGTGCAGAACTCTCTGCAGCTTGGTTTCTTAGTCTGGTTTCCTGATATCAACATATGCTGGTTTGTGCATGAATTATGCTGGTGGTCTACTCCTCAACGGATCATTTTTTAAGTTCTAATCATGGCTTATTTGGTCGTACACAGTTTGGGTGCTCCTACCTGTGTGGCTTTTTGTTTTTTTATTAAACATCTCAGGCCCTGTGTTCAGCCATCCAGAGACTGCTGGCTGTTTCAGGGGGCATAGCCTAAATACTCTGGCATATGTTAGTTTGCTAAGCAAGCTCCATGCCTCTGAAATATGCTGCCAATGTGAATGGAATAGTCTCCAACAGCTGATGGTTTTATGCTCATTTGTTTCTCTGAATATTTTATCAATATCTTGTCTCCATTTAATTCATTACTTTATTCTATTATTTTACCTCCTACCATCTCCTTTATTTCTGCCCGTGGTTAACATTTAAACAAGCCAATAAACTCAAGCTGAAGTTGAGTTGTGGGTGTTTCCTGAAGTACGTTTCACAGTCTGCAACTTAACGATGGGTTTTTGAATGCTTTCCATGTTGTCTTGTTTTGGTTCTGTTTCTCTGTTTTATTTTTTGCTACAGTCTGCTTAAATTTATCTTTATGAACGTTTGCTCACAGGACTTCTTCAGAAAGGATGAGCTTTACTGGGCAAAGACTCTTACAGAACAATGCAACCCTTAACTTGGAAGGAAAGCTCATGCATTCTGAAATTAGTTTTTATAATGCCTCATTATGTGCTATAGTAACAGTACATATTTATGTTTAAATCATCAGCTTATAAAACTGTATCCCCGAACCTCTCACAAAATGCCCTCCTTTTTAAACCTTGCTCAAAAGCACATAGTAGATATTTAATATAATTTGCAAAATATCACATGTAAAACAAAATATTTGCTGCATAGCATTGGTAATTCCACTGATAGTAAGGATTTTGGCTCATCATCTATAGCGGCATGCTACATACAGTCTGCCTAAATATGATCTATACATTAGTCCTTTCAAAGCATAAGAAATATTTTTTCCAAAAAAACTCTGTAAAAATGCTATTTTTGAAGGGCAAGGAGCCCACAAAGCACAGTTGTGTAAGTAAACTTACCATAACAGTAGGTGTTTGAATGATCATTGCTGCAGCAGCCTTAGTGACATGGGTTACATCCTGCAAAGGATATAACAGCAGGCCAGCTTTCAGAGTTATAGGGCATCTTCCATGTGCCCTAGCCTGAGGGAGGCTGAACACTGAAAGGATAAGGCTAAGAACAACAAAAAAATAAATGTCCACACCCTGGCATAAAAAGCACGCCAAATCAACAAGGGAGATGGTGGGAGGGCGCAGCTATTACAGCAGTGATCATTCGAACACCTACTGCTATGGCAAGTTTACACAACTGTACTATGACAGACATAGTACACTTGTGTACTATGACAGACATAGTACACAACTGTACTATGCCTGTCATATTGATCACTGTTGCAGTGATCAATATGTATTGATTACCCCTGCTTACTACATTTATGGAAGTGGAAGGAGAATGGTTCAGGAAGCCCTGGAGGATGGTCCTAGCAAAGCCTGACCTGGACATGGAGAAGGAGTCAAGTTTATAGTGCTTTGTTAAAGTATGTACAGAGGACCAAGTAGCAGCTTCTAGAATACAATACTTCCAGAATCCAACCCTTTCCAAAAAGCCATAGATGAAGCCAAATCCCTGAAAGAGTGGGCCTTGACCCTGCCTGGAATAGTTTTAGTATGCCGAGTATAACAAAAGGTAATAGCCTTAGACATCCATTTGGAAATAGTCTGTTTTGACACAGGTTGGTCTTTTTATCTTCACAAGAGATGAACAATTAATCAGACAATCTGAAAAGTTTAGTTCTGTCAAGATAGTACCAGACTTATCTGTGGACATCCAACATATGGAGTATCCTTTCTCCCTCAGTTTTAGGTTCGGGAAAGAAAACAGGGAGATGGATTGTTTGGCTTAAAGTAAACTTGGATGCAACTTTAGGAATAAAAGAAGTATTAGTTTTCAAAGAAATCCTGTCCTTTTGGAAAAAGAGATAGGGTTGAGATACTCTTCTTGCAGAGGTCAGTGTAATGAGTAAAAATGTTTCCATGTTAAGAACCTGAAGTCACCCCAGGTTAGCTGTTCAAACAGAACAAGTGCTAGCTTCTCTAACACAAAATTAAGATCCCAAATGGGCCACCAGTTTTCTTGGAGGCGTCTTGTGCAAAAACCCTTTTCAAAAATATGTTTAAATGAAACTGCAATTACAGAGGAGGATCCATGGGCAGACATGCTGAAATGAACAATCATGACCCTTGACAAATGAATATGAAAGGTCATAGGATAGTAATTCACACAAATATTGTAAAACCAGAGAACAACTAGCCCTGAATAAGTGCTGGTTATATTGTTGGCACCAACAAGAAAACTTTCTCTATTTGCTATTATATGATTTTCTAGTAGCACATTTTCTTTCCTCCATTAGTACCTACTGTACATCCTCAGTAAACAGGTGTTTAAAAGAATTAAGATCTTATTATCCAGGCAGTCGACTGAAGTTGATTGTTCTTGTGTAGGTAGATCAAGTCTGTGCAGAAGCTTGTAGTATTTGCCCTGGCCATTTCCAAAAGAAAGGAGGACTACAGTTGCCTGGGCCAGAAAGGAATTGGCACCTTGATCTTGAAGGATTCCTTCTGAATTTTCTGAAGTACTCTGTTGTCGCCTCACAGTAAGATGTTGTCCTGTTCGATTCTCAGCTAAAGCGTCTTCTGTGTGGAGATATGCATGAATGGGTGTACCTTCGTTGAAGGCTGTGCATCAGGGCTGGCAACTCGGCACATAAAAGTCTACTGCCAATCATTAGCGGACTGGAGTTTAGCTGTGGCGACCCCTAACCAGGAAAAGCCAAAAGACACAACTCTGGATATTATTGGAAAGGGTAGAAACACATACAGGAACATTCCTGTCCATGGAAAAGAAAAGGCATCTGCCTTCCAGCACTTCTTGCATAGAGTCCTGGAACAGAATCTTGCCAGTTGATTTTTCAGAGAGAAGGCATAGAAGTCTACTTGAGGAAGTCCCCACTGATGGATCACATCTTGGAAGACCCTCTGATCTTGTTTCCATCCATGAGGGTTTGCCATGACCCGCTCAGCTTCTCTGCCACACATTTTTGCTTTGATGGAATGTAGGCTAATTGTAGAATGAGATTGTGCTGTGAAGCTATATCCCATGCTAACATAGCTAGTCTGCAAAGGGGGTATGACCTTGCTCCCCTTGCTTGTTGATGTATCACATGACTGTGGCATTATCTGTAACTACTTGAAGAGGTCCCAGGGACCAAAGATATTTAGTGAGTTGATTGCCTTGATCATGGCAATCATCTCTTTTATATTTTTGCGCCTGCATCTGTCCTTAGTGTCCTTGGAGACTGACTGCTTTAGAACAGGGAGGTAGAAGGGTAGACCCTGGGTTGGAAGATATCTGTTATCTCTACCAAATGATTTCTCTTCGGACAAACAAAGTGTGCTGGACCTGAAACCAAGGAGACTTCAAATACCACTGTGCCTTTCTCGTGAGGAGTCTTGCCAAGGATATCATGAGAAACATAGAAGCCATGAGACCCAAAATCCTGAGGTATTTCCTTTCAGTGACTAAAGTTTGAGTGGGAAAAACTTAAAATCAATCAAGATATAGATTTTTTTCTTGTGGAAGAAAAGCTCTTTCAACTGAGGTGTCTAGTTGACATACCTGGAACACAGTTCTGTGTGAAGCAGTCAAGAAAGACTTCTGAATGTTCTATTGAAATCCCAGCTTGCATAAGAGAGGTCTCTCACCCAAGAAAGAGATTCCTAACATTTTGAAAAAAGACTCTGAGAAGATAAGCAAGTCATCTAAATATGGAAAAAAGTGGATACCCTGTAATCTGCAATGAGCTATAAATGCACCTAGATACTTTGTGAATACTCTTGGTGAAGTGGATAGTCCAAACCGTAAGGCAGAGAATTGATAAGGTGATCCAGACACACAAAACCTTAAGAAACGTCTGAAATCTGGATGAATATGGATGTGATGATAAGCATCTTTTAAGTTTAGTGTTACCAGGAAACTTGAAAGAAGAAGAAGAGGGTTGTGAAGGGACATCATTTTGAATTGGGGCACTATCACAAACAGGTTTAGGAAAGAAAGATTCAAAAACTGTCTTCAAGCATTTTCTTTCTTTGGCACTAAGAACAGCATTTAATAAAAACCATTCCCCACCTGAGAAGAAGGAAATGGTTCTACCACTCCTTGAGACAACATGTAATGTAGAACCAATGGAAACAAAACAATCTGATCTGGAAGATGAGGAAAGACAACTTTGGAAAGGAGAAATTTCCTTCCACTGATATCTGTAACCTTAATGAATGATCCTCAGAACCCATTTGTCTGAAACTATCTGTTGCCAAAGAAAAAAAAATTGACACTCAGACATTCTAGAAGAAAAAAAAAGCACCAGAGTGGGCGGGTGTCACAAGGTCTTTTGAATAGTATTATAACCACAGGAAAGACCAGTGAAAAACAGCTCTACTTTCCACCAGAATTAATTTATTAATAAAACCTTATAGTGTCGTCTCGAATTTATTAATGAAACCTTATAGTGTCATCTCTAGTGCCTCGGCTGTTGCCTTACAGAGTAAAAAACATATCCATTAATACATCCACATTATATACTCTCTTAACATTTCATACTCCAATAATTCAATTAAACAATTAAGTAAAACTGCTCATAATTACTAATAAAACAATCAATTTATAAAACCCTGCCAATTACACTCTTTGTTAAGCCCCCTGGGCTGCAAAGTTTCATATTTCATGATAAGAATAGCTATAGTATTCAGACTTGTTTGACTATTCTTAGTTTTGGGACGTTTGAGGACTTTTTTGAATCCCCTTGACATTTCTTCTTAAATGTCTGTTTATCTGCATTTTGTTGGAACTGTTTGTTCTGCTTAGAAATTTTGGAAAAGGATGGCTGAAAAATCTTACAGATTCCCTAGATCACCCTAACCCCTTTCATCACACATTTTGTTCACTTCTGCAGCAGAGGGGTCAGAAGCTAAATCTCTTTCCAAAAGGGGATTTAAAATGTCATTTTTAACATTATCTGAAAGGTTCCGAGAATGCAGCCATGCAAATCTCCTCAAAACAGTACCAGTGACCATAGCCCTGTAAGAAGTATCAACAGAGTCATGCACACCATAAACAATGAGCAGTGACCTGTGCAATAGAAGAAACTAAATCATTTAAAGCAGATGTTTCTCACAATAAGAAACTGCAGATAAAACATTCCTTCTGGCATATGAGCCTGACAATGCAAAATTCTGAAAATCAGAGTTGCAGAAGTACACACTTTCTCCCATTCTTGTCAATGATTTACCCATCCTTATCAGAAAATTGGGATTGGAATTAATTAAGTGTTTAGCAGTAGTGGAATCAACTAAACCTATAGCTGCTGGGTGAGGTTTGGGAATAGAGTATAAAAATTAAAAAAACTGAAGAACTTTATACATCCTAGCTGCATTTTTAGGAAAACCTGGCTGATTATCAAGAAAAATGCAGGCACTTACGCATACATCCTCTAAAGCAGACAGAACAGGAGGAATAAATATAAGTTCTGGAAATTCCTTCTGTAAAAAGTCATAGTATTTTCTGAGGACTGAGAAACCTTAGTGTTTGCCTGCTGGAAAACACAGGCACATTCTTGTAATAGTCTCATAGAAAGAGACCCCCCCCCCCACCCCCGAGACAATCAGAAACTGGGCTCTCCTCTGAATTTGAATCAGAAATCTATGGAGAAAACCATGTATCTGCCCTTGCATCTTCCTGCTCAGATTTAGAACCAGAAATTGCTTTATAGGAAGGATCAACAACTGTAATTAAACCACGAGCTAGGCCCACTAAACTACTCCTGTATAACTAATTTTGAGGAGGAGTAGACGCATGCTTAGTTTTCTATTTCTTCTTGACAGGAAAAGTGGGACCAGTTGTTATCCTAATGGCAGCAGAAGCAGCTTCCCCAGGGATGGACACAGCATTCTGACACAACAGGAAAGTCTTCCCTGTTCCCTCTCCCAGGACTGACAACAGTGGATTTTCATTAATCACTGAGGCGACTCCAAAAGCCACCAAGGATGTGGTTAACCCTCAGTCCATAATGGCTGTAGGTGCTACTCTAGAGGGATCAAGAGTAAAAGATGAGGGGTCTGAGGTACAACAAATGGCCACAGCAGAGTTACCCACCTATGGCTGAGGCAAATTGCTAGCCTCTTGTGGTGGCAAAGTCTGTTTGCTCAACTTTTTCTTATTTTTGGCTGGAAGAAGGACCAAATGTCAGATCTGTAGTTTGTTCCATGGTCAAGCCGAAATGATGCATCTTTCCTGGGGAAGACAAACAGCAAATGCCAGTAAAATTTTCAAGTCTTTAAAAGTCCCTTTTTTACAGAAAGATATAGTAAAAAATCTTTGCCAGCCTCAAAAAAAGAAACACAATTTCTCCACAGAAAAATGTCTTTCGGTTACTTTACACAATTTTTAAACTGACAGGAAAAAAGAGCACTCCCATTTAAAAGTGCAATACAGTCTCATGACAGTCCATTAAAACACAAAACTCCCAGCTTTAAAATAACTTTACTGAAGAGGAAATTGATAAAATACAAACAATATTTGGAAAATTGAAGTTTTTTCTCCAAAGTGAACTTATCTGCCCAGCAAACGAGTATCATCAAGCTGACTGTTGAGCCTCAAATTTATTTTATTTATTTAACATTTGTTTACCAGGAAAGTCCGACTTGGAATGAGTCGATTTTCAGCTGAGGCCTGGGTAAAAATGCTCCAGACACATATCTCTGTAATGTGGGAGGAAAGCCACACAGATACAGGGAGGACATACAGACTCTGCACAGAAGGCATCTCAGCCAGGAATTGAACCACAGAACCTCTTGCTGTGAGGCAACAATGTGAACCACTGCACCACTGTGCCATCCATATTAGCGGATTGTACTCTTTGGTGAGAGAAAAGTTCTGAAGGGATTGGCACCCAAATTTGTCTTTTAGTCAGCTCAGCTAAAGCTGCCTGACAGTTTTGGTGCATGGAAGATGGCCTAAAGCATTGAAAGCTGTCTGGCTGTTACATCCTTGGCAGGATGTAACCCCCATAGCTAAGGCCACTGCAGCAGTGATCATTATGAAGAGCATCATACATGAGCAAGAGGCATTTGGAGAGGCTACATGTAGGCAGACAGTTAAAAAGGGAAATGTTATATTTGACAACATGAGTATGAGTTTTTAGAAATAATAGCTATTAATTATAGGAGGTCCAGAGGAAAACCTCCCTGATCATTAGTTTAACTATGCTTGTTTTTAAGTGTGTTTATTTAATTTCAGGTTTATCAACAGACTTTGAAGGTTAGATTTTATATGACTTCAGGCTTCTGAGATTTGGGATTTAGGAACAGACACTGCTGTCATTAGCAATTTGTTAGTTGTCATGTATTGCAAATAATACAAAATATAACTAATGCTGAACAGATTACAAATGATGAAATCTTTAAAGAGAGATAATGGTATTGAGAGTATTACACTTTTGTTTAATTATATTACAACAGACTGGTTAGGCAAAGTTGCTGTGGTGGATTCTAAAAATACAGAATAAATTTAATGCAAGTAATAGACGTTGCAATTTAATTTAATGACACAAAAATATATCTTACCTTTACTTGAAAGGCCAGGATATGTGAAACAGGCCAGAAAAAAGGTTGCCAGTGTTGCAGCAAAAAGGACTACAGATGTAATAAGAAAAGCGATAGACACATTTTCAGTTAACCAGGAGCACCTGCAATTTCAAATCCATACATGTTAAAGGAAAGTTAGGTGTTCTAATATTCTAGATGTCATATATTTAGCTGGTAAATATAATTGTTGTAATGCAAGGATACTCACGAGTCTAACTAACATTGGCTAATAGAAAACAATACAAATATATACTATATTGGATAACTGCTATTTGGGGAACATGTTAATGGGTGGGCTTCCTTTGTCAACTTCTGATTAATCTGTCTACCTGTACCAGGCCTACTTTGTCCTGTGTCTGCTACTTTTGTTGATTTGAATATGTGCATATTGATGGAAACTTAGTAAACAAAGCTAACAAGAAAGATGTAAAGGTGTAGAGCTGGACATCTGTCTCTGAAGGTAATGAGCTTCTACTTATACAATGTATAATAACTTTAGGCAAAGCAATTAACTAACTTGAGCTCATGGTTCTCTCTATTAAATGAAACAAAGTATTCCAGTAAGACTAACCCATTGCAAAAATAAAAAAATAGATTGAGTGTATAATTCAACACAGTCTCTGAAATTCAAAATACTCAAGATGTGATTAGGTCACCATGTGCCAGATGAGTAACTCTGTGCATTATCTCACTTCTCGCTGTTTAAACTTACCTGAGCTGATCTAGTTTAGGCAGAAAACTAGGGTTCCAGAACAGCAGAAGAGAGTCGTGAAACAATGGCTGTGAAGTAGAAATTATTTCTGAAGAAGTGTTCAAAGCACAGAATTGTAACTATTGTTTTCTGCCTCCACTGGTTGCATGACACCACGAACAATGACAACAGATAAAAACAAACTGGGCCATTCAGTCCGATCCGATCCCCACATGTTGTTTCAGTTGTTGATCCTAGGCAACAGCCACGACCTTTCCGAATATCCTTGTATCCACCCTAGCTATAAATGAATTGCACAACTCCTTTTTAGTGCTAGTCTTCTGCAGGAAGACGTTTGTACGTGTGCTGCTCTCTTTGTGAAGATAAATGCTTCTTCCCATCATATTTGCAGCCATGTCTTTAAATTGCACATGCAGGTTCCTGCATAGCATATATTCTGAACGATACTTTTGTTCCACATTCCTTATTCTGAAAACTGCCCCTTAATATTTTTTGGAGGGGGTGGGTATTGAAGTACTGAACCTCTTGAGTGTATTCCTGGCTTGTCTAACTTTTGGTAGGTACTTAAGTTTCTAGCAATCCCTCCACCTCCTTCCTTCAGGGTTATACACATTAGAGCTTCACTACCCTCTCCCTAAATGGCTTCTGAACTACCTTGCTTCTGTCTATGCCCTTAACTAAGATGAAACCTCCACAATTAGGTAGGATCTTAATTGCTTATCCCTGTAGAGGGACAATGGCTCCCTTTTTACTGTGATATTTCATATTATATACATTCACTATACCACCAGCTTTCCTTGCTCCCATCCTACATCCCTCAGTTATCTGCACATCATCTTTTAGTAGTATTTCAGGACCTTTCCTGCTTTTATTAATGTTTCTACATTCCCTCCAGTTTTGTAGACTCTGTCCACATCTGTTGCTTCCCACGTGCATTATTTTGCATTTTCTGTTGTTTAGATCATTACCCCTAGCCTAATAAACTTTTTTCAACATTTCTATACCTTCTTAAATCAGCTGTGATGTTTAACTTCTTATCATCATCAAAAAAGACACCCTCTTCCTTCTGTATGTTTAGGAGCAAATCAAAGAAGCATAAAAAATTATTGTTTTAGCACTGATTCCACAATTGCAATGCTTTACCAGCTTTTTATCTCTTTCTATAGCCTACTTTCAAGTCAGTGCTTAATCTATGAAAATATCCTCTGATCCATTCCACGTCTTTTACATTTGATTACTAACCTTTTGTGTACTAATATGTCAAGGACTTGCAAAACTCTAAGCAGTTTAAGATTATAATCCTTTCAGAAAGTCTGCTGCAATTGTTAGTCAAAGACCTCTTTAACAATCTGTTATCATATACCTGTTATAAATCTTTACCTGCAATGAGTATTTTGACTCACTGGCTTCTAGACACTTGAAAGGTATTGCCATCAACATGGATTTTGTAATTTTACTTACAAATGAGGATAAACTAACATGCTGACAGCTTCCAGCCTCTCTCCTCCTCCTCATCGCCTGTGAAGTGTAATCACATGTGCCTTTTCAAGTCTTCAGTAACCCAACACTCTTCCTTTCATTTGTTAAAAAGGATACCCTTGTATTACCAGTTTCCTCTCACTTACCAGCGATAATTGAGAACACTGGACTGAGACGGTGACTTTGCGTAATGGTTGAAGTGTTATGGCAGAAACACATGCTCTTCTGTCATGATATTTTTAATCACAATCTTAAAGACACTATTTGTCAGTCAAGTGTTTTCCATTATCACTAAAAATAATATTTTTCTCTTAGTGGATGCAACTTAAGAATGTACAAGTACGTGTGTGTGTGTGTGTGTGTGTGTGTGTGTGTGTGTGTGTGTGTGTGTGTGTGTGTGTGTGTGTGTGTGTGTTCAAGGTGTTTGTTCCTCCTCTACAACAGAAGAAGGAGACTGATGCAGAATAAGGTAAAGTCCCAAGACTTTATCAACCTCAACAAAAAGCTGAGATCCCTCATCAAATCCTCTAAGCTAGCTATGAAAACAGAATTGCTGCAGATAGTAAAGACAACCACAAGGCCTTCTATAGTTATGTAAAGAATCTCCATGTCAATACCCAGATTTGCTCTGAGCTAATGCACAATGGTACCTCCTATAACAAGCCAACAGATATTCCCAATATACTGGCCGACGGATTCAGTGCCAACTTTACCCCCCCCCAAGGGACCAGTCACAATACCAGTAGATTGCCAGTGAACTGGCACCTCACCTGTGTGCCCTGTTCAATCACAGCCTCACCTCAGGCTTTGTCCCTACCAAATGGTGCACTGATACAGTCATCCCTCTCCACAAAGGAGAAGCGACTACAGACCCTGGGAACTATCACCCCATTAGCCTGTCATCTCTTCCTTACGCTCTGCCACCAAGCTTCTAGCAGACTCCTTCAAATCCAACAACAAAGCTGGGAATAGTCTATTTGCCAACTGTATTGCACCTGTCTGGAACAAACTTCCAAGGGAAATTACTGCAATGACCTCATTAAATACTTTCAAGAAGCATCTTATAATCTGGCTAAATTCCCAATGGCTCTGCCCTTGTACTAACCCTGATTAAACTTTTTTCTCCTTTTCCATCTTCCACACTGTCTAATCTTAACTAACTTTCTTTAGCGCTGTTGTTTTTCCATTTTTACTAATAATGTGAGAGAGTGAGGAAAAAAAAAATATATATATTTATTTATTTTTTTTTACATATATATTTATTTTTTCCTAACAATGTAATTACTTGTACATTTTATTCTTTTGTATAACAAGCATAATATCTTTGTCCTTTTGTGAAGCTTTTCTCCCCGGGCCTCTACTTAAAATGGGCATGTATCCAGCTAGACTAGCCCGGTCAACAAATGTAAAATAAATAAATAATAAAATAAATAAATATGGAGCACATCATCATGGACCTAATAAATAAGGATATAGGGAAATTCCAAACTCTGGATCCCACACAGTTTGGTTTTGTGAAGGGTAGATCATGGTTGCTCAACTTGGTCAACTTCTTTGAGTCTGTCACCAGAGCTGTGGATGAAGGCAAGGTGGTTCATACAGCCTACCTTGATCTGGCCAAAGCCTTTGACACCATTCCCCACTCAGGAATCATAGAAAAACTCACTAAGCTAGGCATCAACCACTATATCACTAGGTGGGTTGCAAACTGGCTCACAGGTAGAACCCACAGTGTGAAAGTAGCTGACTCCAAGTCAGACTGCCGACCAGTCACGAGTGGAGTCCAACAGGGCTCGGTCCTGGGTCCTCCCCTTTTTGGTATCTACTTCTCTGAAGTCCAGGCCAACACGAAGGGACTCCGGCTGACAGAGTTCACAGATGATTGCAAGTTGGGAGCTATTATTAACTGCCCAAGTGTTGTTGACATCCTACAGAAAGGCCTCACTGAGACCAATGACTGGTGTCAGAACCATGGCCTTAAGCTCAGTGCCAAAAAATGTGTCATCATCCCCTTTGGAAAAAATCCAGTTCCCATGAATTACCACATCAATGGTAGTCCACTGAACACAGAAGGCATTATAAGAGACCTGGGAACGCAGATTGACAGCAACCTCTCTTTTGACCACAACATTGCCACTGTGATCAGAAAGTCATTCTATGTGGCATATCTCATTACTAAGGGTTTTGCATCCAGGAAGAAAGAGGTCATTGTCTCCCTCTATTCTTCCCTCATTAGGCCAGTCATTGAGTACAATGCCCCATTTGGCATGTACCTCACTAAACACCTGCAACAACTGGAGAGGCCGCAAAAGTACCTCACAAAGAGGATCCTAGGCCTTAAACATTTGTTCTATATGGACAGAATCAAAAAACTCCAACTATTCTCTGTCTCTTATCACCTACTTAGAGGCGATCTCTGCTTGACTTACAAAGCCATGTCTGACCCAGCACTGTTAGAAATGCTACATCTAAAGAAATCCCAATCCCTCCACACCACACGCTCCAGAGACCTCAACCTCATTACCACACTCAACAGAACATGCTGGAGGGACAGGTTCATTACCCATAGACTGCTCATGCTATGGAATAGATTTCCCATACATGTCAAGCAGAGAACCTCACTGGCTCTCTTCAAGAGAAATCTCGATGAGTGGATGGGAAATAGAAAATTCACCCCAGGGATCACTCCAGTGGCTTTACTCAACAAAGGCACTGGGAACTAAGGTTGGGTGGAACGATGCCAGGGTAATCCTACTGGCTAGGCTTGTAAAGGCTCCAGGGCCATTAGCCTATTACACACCTATGAAGCTATGTGAGGCTGCATGCAAAAGATCATTCCTCAGAATGATGTGGTTTTAAATATATCATACACAATAACTGACTTTTTTTTTTAATTTTTATTGTTTATTTATTTATTTATTTTATTTCATTTTTTTGCCGGTGTTAGTTACCTATGTTACTACTGTAGTTTTACTGAGTGAAAAAATTTGATTTTTCTAATGTGCCCAGATTCACAGATTGTGACCATACAGTGTGGTTGAAAATGGACCCAAGTGATTTATTTTATCTAAGATCTACCCATCTACAAACACAGAAATTGTGCATACCTCTCAAATGTCTCCACTTCTGGCTCAAACATTTAATCTGTCCTTCCAAAAATCAGATTCTTTAAGAAAATGTGGTGGGTTACTGCCATCGAATAATGATAATCAGGCAATAATCGAGAATAATGGACAGAGCTCCAAGTAACGCAGTGCAGTACAGAAACCGCATCCGAAAAATAAATGAAACAAGGCCTGCCTGCAAATGGTCTGCTATGATCCGTGTACTGCCTCTATAAACACAATCATTTGTAATGAAGAACACTGGACTGAATCTAACTCGCATTCGTATTCATAGACGCTAGTTATGCTCCCCATTATCACCCACTTATCTAAGAATTCTGTGATGAATTAAATCAAGTTATACTGTCTTGTGTATCCAGTGATAATGCAGTACACTGTACCAAGCATACATTGTGGTCAAAAATATAGATATAGCTTACCACATTAATAAGCTGGTTTTACACATTTGTGAAGCAAAATGTTTTGCATCAAAATTCAGTTCATTTTCTGAATAATATGTATGAGAATCTAATACCTGTCATTACTGAGTGTACCACAAATCAATCATTTTACAAGGGACAGGGCAAAAATCTGAGGCAAAATCAGGGATGTTAAAAAGTTACTAGAACAAGTTTTGATCAGCAGGCGATTTTGTAAAAGATAAAATGTATGATTATGAGTTAAAGGGGAAAAATAACAGGCCGAATCAGGGACCTTAAAGAGTAAATAGAGAAAAAGGTTTTGTATCATGATGCATTTTCTGAACAATAAGTATGACACTCAAATATCTGGTATTATTAAGTTATTTTAATTCCTAGTGATTTTCCTGAAAAAATATGAGGCTAAGGTAAAATATGATGCAAAATCAGGACATTCTGCAAAATTGGATAAAAAGAAGTTATGTACCTACCATAACGTTCCATGTTAGTTGTTTTCTTCTCGCCTTCTTTCTTGGTTGGGTTCGGAGCCGATCCTCGGCTCTGACTCAGCCATCTTCAAAAGCTCGAGAGCTGCTTACTGGCTCAAGGCCCCCCTATATCCCATGATGCCTGGCGCTAGATACCCAGATCTCATTTGGTAAGTCTAACTGCAGACATAATAATAAAGGAATCCTATCCTAGAATGCATAAATCCTACTGGAGAGACTACCAGTCAGAAAGGAATAGCCAGAGAAGACTCAGCCAGTGAAAAATCAAGAAGAACTCTTCTCAGTCTGCTAGGATAGGGGGATGGAGGGTGGGACGCAAGAAAGAAGGCGAGAAGAAGACAACTAACATGGAACGTTATGGTAGGTACATAACTTCTTTATGTTAAGTTGTCTATCTCGCCTTCATTCTTGCTGGTTGGGACAGCGTCCCTAGCACCTAAAATCCTGGGTGGCTCATCGGAAGACTCTTCAGAACAGTGGAACCAAAATCAGCTCTGCTCCTGGAAACCAAATCCAACTTGTAATGTGAAATGAAAGTATGAGGGTTGGCCCATGTAGCCGCAGTCCAAATAGATTCCATGGGCAACCTAGCCTGAAAGGCCACCGAAGTAGCTAAAGCTCCGGTGGAGTGACCTTTTGGTTTAAATGGCAATTCTTTATTCCTCAGTTGATATATGAAAGTGATGATAGAAGTCAACCACCTGGATAAGGTTACTTTGGAGACCGGAAGACCTTGTTTACCTACTACAGGAAAAGTTTATCTGATTTTCTAATGTCCTTGGTTCTATGCAAATAAAAGCATATCTGCCTGTGAACATCTAACTGATGCAACTTATATTCCTCCCTGTTGGAGTGGTTAGGGAAAAACACAGGAAGGTCTATGGATTGATTCAAGTTACTCTCTGAAGAGACCTTAGGAAGGAAGGACGGATTAGTCCTAAGAGCAACCCTGTCATTGTGGAACACGAGGTATGGAGGATGAATAGAAAGAGCCTATAGTTCCGAAACTCTTGTGGCTGAAGTAATAGCTACCAGAAAAAGGGTTTTCCAAGATAAGAACTTCAATGAACAAGAAGCTGCAGGTTCGAAAGGGGGTAAAATTAGAGAAGCTAAAATCAAATTTAGATCCCACGGTGGTTGAGGATCTCTCACTGGGGGCCTGAGTAGAGTGGTTCCTTTGAGAAAGGCTTTACATAGTTTATGAGACATGATATTGTTATCCGACAGGCCAATGTTAAAATTTGAAATTGCAGCTAACTGAACTCTAATTGTAGCGGAAGCGGACCCATCATGGAAGAGTTCCACAAGAAATTCCAAAATGTAGTGTACAGGGGCTGAAAAGGGGTCTATACTCTTAGCCTCTGCCCAGGAAGAAAAATGTTTCCACTTACTAGCATACGTTTTTCTAGTCGTAGACTTGTGTGATGACAAAATGATTTAGCGCACAGAGGGGGAGATATCTGGAAGCATGGCTAAAGTTGGAAGTGGAGCAACCAAGCCGTGAGCTGGAGAGAGTGCAGGGATTGGTGCAGCCCACCTGATTGATGAATCAGGAGGTCTGGAACTAGGTCCAGAGTCCAAGGCTGCTCGAGAAGATAGTGATGCAGGTAAGGAAACCATATTTGTTGAGGCCAGTAAGGAGCAATGAGGATCATTTTGCAACCCAATACGGTAGCTTTCTGAATTAGCTTTGGGATTAGGGGAAAAAGAGGGAATGCATAAAGAAGTCCCTGAGGCCAATTGTGGACTAGAGCATCTCTGGGGGAGTGCCCGGGAAGTGGAAGGAGAGAGAAGAAATTGCTGCACTTGCTGTTCAAGGGAGTTGCGAAAAGGTCGCAGCAAGGTTGGCTCCATTTGCGGAAGATTTGGTCCGCAACTACCTGGTTCAGAGACCACTCATGAGGCATGGGAATTGCTCTGCTCAGTCTGTCTGCTATGACGTTGGACCTCCCAGGGATGTGTGCTGCAATCAGAAACCATTGGGAAGGGATTGCCCACTGCCAGTGTCTGAGTGCTTCTCAACATAGGGGGTAGGACCTGGTTCCGCCCTGCTTGTTGATGTACCACACTACAGACATATTGTCCGTTTGAATTGCAATGGTCCTGGTAGGAAGAGAGTCCTGAAGAGCTTGCAACGCTAAAGCACGGCCTTCATCTCCAAGACATTTATGTGCAGAAGGTACTCGTGAGGTTGCCAGGTGCCTTGGACTGTTCTGCCCTGATAATGCCCCCCCACCTGATCAGGGAGGCATCCATGGTTACTGTAGCAACTGGAGGGGGGAGAACAAATGGTCTGCCGTGGAGCACTGATGTGGAGACCATCCACCACGCAAGGTGCTTCTTGCATGCTTGTGTGATCATAATCATGTAAGACATGGGAAGTTGCTGGAAGGACCATTGGGTGAAAAGAAGCCACTGGAGAATCCTCACGTGAAAACAAGCTAGAGGGACAAGTATGATTGCTGCTGCCATGAGGCCCGGAGTTTGAAGGACAAACCTGGCTTGAATTCTTTTGCATGCTAATAAAATCTTCACATGCTGACGAATCACTAACACCCTGTCTGGTGGGAGGCTCGCTAACATGTCTTTGGTATTGAAATTTGCACCTATAAAGGTGATAGATTGACAGGGTGACAATGCAGACTTTTCTAAATTTATTGTGATACCTAGCCTGGAGCAAGTGTCGATAGTGCAGTCTCTGGCTCACAGAAGGTAGTCTGGTGGTAGCAGTGAGGAGCCAGTCATCGAGATATGGAAACACCTGGAATCCTTGCCATCTCAGGTGAGCAGTAACTACTGCCATACATTTGGTAAACTCCCTGGGGGCTGTGGTGAGACCAAAGGGCAGAGCTCTGAACTGATAATGGCTGGCTCCCAGCCGGAAGCGAAGGAATCTTCTGGAGCATCTGTCCATTTTGATGTGGCAGTACGCATCCTAAAGATCTATAGAGCACATCCAATTGTCCTGACCCAGGAAGGGCAAAATGGACTGTAGCGTGACCATCCGGAACTTCGTTCTTTGTATAGACCTGTTCAGTCTGCTGAGATCCAGAATGGGTCTCCAGTCCCCTGTCTTTTTTGGTACCAAAAAGAACCTTGAGTAAATTCCGGATCCTTGTTGGTCTGCTGGGACTTGCTGGATGGCCCTTTTTCTTAGCAGTTTTGAGACTTCGTGAACTGCTTGGTCCCTTAGATTGGGTGGAACGTCTGGAAGGGACTTGTTTGATCTTAAGGGGGTGCAAACGAAGGGGATTCTGTAGCCTCCGGATATGACAGACTGTACCCATTTGTCTTGTGTTATGTCTTGCCAGGCTCTTGGGTACAGCGATAATCTTCCCCCGACTGCCTCCAGAGGTGGGCAGCCGGGCAACCCTTCAGGGATGCTGGAAGGGCTTCTTAGAGAAAGATTCTCTGCTGCCCTGATTTTGCGTACCCCCTCTGCCATGAGGGCAGCGTCTGTTATTGTTCCCTCCTCTGCCCCTGGATAGGAACTCACCACGTGTGTCCAGCAAGGCTCCCTGGGATTTCCAGAACCACATCTTTCCACTCTTCTGACCCTTAGGATATGGTCTGGAAGGAGTGGAAAAATGGACTCCTACGGCAGAGAGTCTTGCCTTCCTGCTCACACCTGGTAAGGGTATCCTTCACCTATGATCCAAAGAGAGAGGAACCATCAAAAGGGGTGTTGGTTAAAGATGCACTGAAAGGTTCCGCAAAGTTACATAGCCACATCCAGGTGTGCCTCCTTAGGGCCACGCCTGTGCCTGCGGCTCTACTCGCACTATCGGCTTCATATGAAATGAGCCTCATGGAGGAGTTTACCACTGAATTGAGAGTCACCAGCTGGGATGCTGCCTTAGCCTGGGCTCCCTCAGCTGATGGATCTTGGAGGGTATCTCCAAGCTCTTTCAGGAGATCCCTCTGAAGATGGGTAAAGTGGCACAGGAAAAGGTCACTGAAGAGAACATCCGCTTCCCATATCTGTCCATCGTCCTGGACACCTTGTTAGGGGGATGGACAGATAAAGAAGTTTCAGCCAACTCCTTCTTTGTGGCCGCCGCTACCACCATGGCATCAATGGGGACACCTTTGGTCAAGAACTGTTTGTCCTGTGGTGTAGTAATGAATTTGGCAGGTCTTCTAGGGGTCGGTTCCACTGTGTCTGGAGCCGTCCATGCCTTCCGAGCCACCACAGACATTAGTGGGTTGAAAGGCGGAGACACACAGGTGGTGGAAGGTCGGGATCCAAACGCGTCCAGGAATACTGACTCATCCTCGGAAGGGCTTAGGGCAGTCCAGTTTCCCCTCTGCCTAAGCATCTCAAGGATGTCTGAGAAGGAGACATCTTCAGAGGGGGATCTTGGGGACCCTTCCGACTCCTCTAAGTCGGTATCCAATTTGACAGACTCGGGGGAGTCAACATGCTTCTTTTTGCATTTCCTCTTGTGAGGTGGCTCCTCTGAATGATCAGGGGAGGCCTCAGAAGAGGAGGATACACCCAAGGGGGTGTCCTGGAGCACTGGATCCCCACGCTTGGGGTCTGGAAGGGGGGCAGAGGCTGACGCAGGCACCCTAGGGGGAGGAGCCAATGGGGTTGCTTGTGGGACTGACTCGGAGGCCAGTACACTCCTCATCACTTCGAAGGCGTCCCTGCCCAGACACAGAGAGGGCTCCAGTTCCGAAGAAACCAGAACCCCTCCCCGCACCAAGGGGGATGGCTCCAAGGCAGATGTGGGAGCCGAGCTCACCTGAGCCGAAGCCCCGAGGGGGAGAGCGGGGTCGGACAAGGGTCTGATGCCACTCGCCCACTCAGAGCTGACAAGGGAGTCTCGGCACCCAGATCCCTCCAGGGAAGGTACCATGGAAGGGATTGGAGCCAATGACGGAACCGAAGGAGAGGGTATCAGAGCCGACAGCTCCATGACTCGGACCCCATCGAACTCCGGCTCTGAGCTCATAGGATGAGTCAGAGGAGGAATATCTACAGCTGTGGATTAAGCCGACACCTGATGAGGGGGGCTGGACAACATTTTGGCTAGGGCCTGTGATTTTAACAGCCTACTGACCACTCTTTCCAAGTCATGGTCCGAAAGTCTAGAGGACCGAGAAGAGTGGGATGAGTGATAACTACGCTCCGATTGGAGCAGAGGCGACTTTGGAGCCGAACGTATCGACTCCAGAGAAGGAGACCTGGATCTTTTTCGACTCTCAGATGGCTTCAAATTACACGTCAGAGCCGACTGGGAGTGAGGAACATCGGTTCCAGCCGGAGCTGAGATGGATTGTATGGCTTCACCCAACGACGGCCCCGAAATGGGAGCCAAAGGTTTAGGTGGCCTGGAAGATTTCACGGGCTGAGCCTTTGCCGGTGAATCTTGGGGTTTAAGCAAACCCCTCAGAATCAATAACAATCGCTGCTTAATGCACTTTCGAAACATGTTATTGACACCGATGCCTCCCATACTTTTAGTTTTAGAGTCATCAAAACTGTTCATCCCAGTGTTAGAGGCAATGATTTATCTACACACACCAAGTACAGAGAGGATTGTTGGATCATTATGCTCCATGCCGACAGGGGTAGTGGGTTAAATGAGAGGGCGTCCATCAAACCTGCTTTAAAGAAAAGGAGACTTCATAAATAAATAAATAAAGATTTCAGGTGGCCCTCTGTATATTATTATTATTCATGTAAGCATGAATCTATATAATGCACTACCTATTTATGCATATCTATGTATATATTTTTGTATATCTTTGTAATATATTATTTGTGTTTTATTTTTTCTATATCCACATTTCTATTGAGTTTAGTCTATTGAGTTTAGCTTTTTACAGAGATGTATCTTCTAATGATTTTAGGTTTTTATTGTTCTGTTATTTTATCTGTCTTTCATGGTTTAATTGATGTAGGTTGACCAGTGGCTGTTTTTACTATATATAGGGTGTGTTTTTAGTAGTTGTATGATGGTCTGATGAAGCTATGTTGTGAAAGCGCTTACCTAGTCGACTACAATTAAAGGTGTTTTTGTTTTTGAATTCAGCTTTATTTATTTGCTTTTGAATTGATTTATGCCCTGAACTACTGCTGTTTATCTGAGCTATTGAGACTGCAAGTTGTTGATTTGAGTCCTGAACTATTACCATTTATTTGAATTGTTGAGACTGCAAGCTGCTTATTTTCATCCGTTGCTGGCTTTGTTATTTTATAAGAAAAATACAATAATAATAAAGTTTTATACGACCTGAGCCAGTAGCACAACCTCGCAGCTGAAGTGGCAAATGAGGTCTGGGTATCTAGCGGCAGACATCATGGGATATAGGGGGCCTCAAGCCAGTAAGCAGCTCTCAAGCTTTTGAAGATGGACAAGTTGGAGCCGAGGATCGGCTCCGAACCCAACCAGCAAGAATGAAGACGAGATAGACAACTTAACATTTAGTACTTCAGAACAGCATCTGATAGAGGTTTTCCTTGTTTTCTAAGTTTTCATCTTGATGCAAGTTTTCATAAATTACTGTCCCTGTTAACGTTTAGAATGCTACAGTAGCAGCACACAGCTGTCAAACTATGCTACTCCCATAACATTCTAAGCAGTATGCAAAAACACTGTTGTAGTCCAGTGTTCTTCATTATCTTTGTACAACCTTAATTTTCTAAGGTTTCTGAAGCAGCTATATTTTTCATTACAAGAAATAGGATTAACCCCTAATTCTACTCAACGGGCCTGATAAATCTCACTTCTCTTCCATCGTGTTTTTCAAAATTCATTAAAAAATGCAGTAGCTATACTAGTACTGACAAAACATGTCAACAATTTTATTTTGCTATTTTGTAGTTACCTGTAAGGCCATGTAGAGTAACTAACAACTCTTCATGCTCTGAACACAGTAATACTAATGCATAAGCAATTAGGAAATTACTGTTTTCATGAAGTAACTCTGGAATATTTTTTCCCATTTTCTGAGATTAACTTTTGGTACACATGCAGAAGTGAAACTCTGTAGAGAGCAATGCAAACAAAAGCTTAAAGTGATAATTTCTACTCCACATGGGACTTTTTTATAAAAAATACTGGCATACTTTTTACTTACGGGACAATGAAGAACCCAATGCTGATGCAGACAATTGTGCAGATTGTTAGGCAGGCACAGAAACTCTGAGCACACTGGCACAGTCTTCTATGCATTTGATCCAGAAACTGTTCTGTAACTTGAAAGCATAAATCTTGGTTAATGGATAATACACCCCCTGTCTTCCTTCTTCCTGTTTCTAATAACATAAATAAAGTGCCTTCACCAAACACTAGGAGAATCTGATTTCTTCAAACATACACAACACTTGCCCTGTGTCATCCACTACAAGAAACGTTCCAGTAATGAGACATTCCGTTACCATGGAAACAAAATACTAACTAGTATTTCAAAATGAACTATGAAGCACTGCTCCAGATAGTACCATGAAACAATGAGTTTCAATAAATTGGCATAGCTCCTACACATTTGTAATTCATTCCAGGTTCCCTAATACTATTAATTTAAAATGTTTGTTTTAGGTTTCTTAAAAATTGTAGTAGAGTTACACACAGGCACTCTTTTTAGAGTTTTTCAGATTTCAGCGATGATTTATATTAGGACATACCATCATATTTTGCACAGTGTTTAGCACATTTCTTAACTTTTATTCTATTTCTGTACTTTTTTCAACATTAAAAAGCTTAATGATAAAGTATAAAATTTGAAACTCTAATGTCAGGCATTACAAACTTAATATTAGTGAAAGACAGCCATGCAGATTCAGCAAAGGGGCCTCCGCCCCCTGCACCCCATGCTATACACAGTTTTAAGTGCTTTTCAGTCCTTTTTGGGGTGCAGTGGGCTTAAGTCCCCTACATACATTACTCTATATGTTTTTTATATCTCATTTGCTTAAAATCAACAAGCAAAAAATAGGTCTGACAGTATAAAGTTGGCCCACATCACACCAGGGGCAATGCTTGCTACTGTGCATCCTGATGTGTCCTAATATAAACTATCTCTATTTTCTCCATTAATGTTTCTTTTAACATTCGTACCTTCTTGGAAGAATGAAGCACAATTTGTAACACTGCTGTCTATTAAAATATTTTCTATCAGAAATGTGTTCACTAGTGATGCTGTGTCTATATTTTGATTATGCTTAAAAAAATTTGACCTAGTAAGACAATCTTTTTCATCATGACTGTAACCTACGGAAAAGTAATTTACTGTCATTAAGTGTTTATTAACTGAATATCATTTTTTAACAGAACACCTTTTATTATCAAAATGAGTTTGAGATAAAATAAATGATTGAGAAAAATGGTAGCTATGAGCCACAAGGAGGATTTACAACTAAATTTTACTAAACAAGGTTAGTATCAATTCAGAAAAAAAATACTAGGTAGGTATAAACAACCTGCTCCTCAGAGCATGTTTGCACTTAGTGATGGAAATAAATGATGCATCTAACTAACAAAGAGGCTTGCGCTGTGATGCATCTGTGCGAAAACACCAAATCATTAGAAGTTTGTTGAGAACTGACAGCAGCACCTTCCATCTTCACTGTTTTTTGTTGTTTTAATGAAAATGGCACCAACAAACTTATCTGTGCGATGAGGTCACGTGGGATCACCTTTGTCAGGCATAAGTACAAAGTCTGCCCCAAAAGCAGGGAACAGCAGATAACTGATGTAATACAGTGAAATAACTTCAAATTTTTCTCTTAACCCTTTGGAAAAGGTGATACATTCTTCTCCATAAAGGTGGGAAGTCAACTGAGCTCTCAGACTTCATGTTTATGGCCATACTGTCTCCAGTCTACAAAATCCTGAAGAAGTGTGATCCATTCTCAACTCCTCAGCTTCTCACTGACAGCTGCCTCCTTTCTCATACACAGCACAGTTTCTGTCCTCTTCATAGGACATGTACAGCTCTCTTTAGTTTTATAAAACCCATCTACTAATATCGAAACTCTGGGAACATAGTCTCAGCACTTTTCCTAGATTTATCCAAAACTTTCTACATGGTATCCCACCAGAAATTGCTCCAAAAACTAGCTTGCTTAGAAATGCATGAAACTTTACTATCTTAAAACTACTCTAAACTAAATTAAACAACTCACGCAAGAGATTTTATCCACCACAGAGGCCTGGCTTTCTGATACACAGTTGTTCCTTAACCCTAAAAAAAAAAAAAAAACTGACCATATTTACCTCAAAGCATTCATCTGACTACAAAAAATTGTTTCAATATCACTTCTTCTAACAACACTAACTTAGAGCTTGTAAGTCAAACTATGCTTCAAGGAGACACTATTGATGAAAGTTTAAAATTTGAAAATCACATAAAACAAGCAATGAAAAAGACCCACCAAAAGCTAGGTGCTCTATATAGAGTCAAACACTACCTCACAGATAATGCCAGAAAAAGTATTGCTCAATCCCTTCTCGACACTATACTACTTCATGCTCCCCCATCTTGATTAACCTACAGTCCACTCAACTCTCACTCTTAGAACAGCGCTTTAATAAGATGGAAAAATTTGCCGCCGGTCATCATCATTATAGGAGCCATCATTGTCTGGCCTAGAAAACCTTCACAGAAGGTATACTGATTTAAGCCCATGTGGCTGCTTCATAAATGTTTTGAGCTGAAACTTTTTCAAGAAAGTAAATACTGTCAGTTGCTCTCCTAGTGAAGTGGACCTTAACCTGCCCCCTGATAGTTTTCTCTTGTGGAGAAAACGAAAAAATCAGTGTAGCTAACCATTTAGCTAGCTTATTACTTAACCTATGAATCTATGAACCTATGGAGAGTGCAACCATGCAATCCTTTATGCCAGGAATGCTAGTCTGCTTAACAAAGTTCTTTGCTTCAGTCAGTGTAGCTTACTTGCCTTCAGATGCAAGATACATTTTTGTTTTAGGGATGGTGTAAAAACCTTGTAGATGAATGAATGATTTTGTTCAAAGTCAGTTCTGAGACCGCTTGGGCATTAAGAAGGGGTTAGTCCAAAAGTGCACACTGTAACTTATAGAAGATTTTGTAGAGATCTTTACACATCAGATCCTGTAGTTCTGCAATTGTTCTTGCTGAGTTTATTTATCATGAATATGGTCTTCCAGTATAGGAATCTGACTATAACCATGCTACTTGGTTCTGACTCTTATGAGATGAACATCCCTTTAAAACCTAAATATGTCTTTATACTGATAAAATAAATGTAAGCTGTCATAAAAAAGGACAGACTAATCTGAGAAACACTGAAGAAATGTGCTTCAGGATTTCAGTAAATGTGCTATGAGTCTTCAGGTGTGTTAACCAAAGTGAAGCATTCTCTCAATGAAAACTGTTATTCACATCTGAATCTCTTAACTACAATTATGGGACTGGATCCATGTTACTATAGTTCCCCTAAATCCATTAATTCTATTGGGGACTCCAATAACTCTGCTAATCCTGGTCTCCTAATGTGTCAATATTGTTGGGTCTGTTGTATTTGTTAATCTTACCTGGCCCTCTGACATTTTTACTTGCAAGGACTCCCCTAAACAAACTCTGCTCCCCTGTTAATCTGGTTTGATACCCTGTTTCATTTAATTCTACTAACAGTCTGACTTAAACCAACAGTGCACTCCTCAACTTTGATAAGCCTGCTGGAATCCCCATCTTTATTAATCCCACTGAAATCTCTTCACAACTTTTACCCTGATGGAAGGCCTCTGATGTTGTTAGTGCTGTCAAGGATCACAAATCTGTTAACTCTGGGGGGGGTCAGAACAGCAAGCCTAAATGGTGCATCAGTGATGGCCTCCTGTAACTTGTACTCCTCAGAGAGGACCACATGACCAAAATATAAAGAAATATAAAGAATTATTTGTTACTGACTGAGTCTCACTGGCTACTTATGTTAAGTTCATATGTAGCACTGGGTTTAAATGGCAAATCCATTCATGTTCTAAAGGATCAAGTAATGTCAGCAGACCTTTACCACATTTTTAACAAAGTTATTTACGTATGAGAAGTGAAGTAGTGGATCAAGGACAATGATACTGAAAATCACTTCCTCAGGACTATTTGCTTGAAGCTGATCTGTAATGTGTGAGGAAGACTAACTTTACTGTTATACTTGAGATATGAATTAGTCTTAGGGATAAAGTTAGAGTCAATGCTAGGACTCATGTTAGATTTAGGTATAGGATTATGGTTAGGAGTGTACTTAGGACTGGAAATAGGGGTATATTGTAATGTCCATGGATGGTTCTTGTTTTTGTTTTTTTGTTTTTTGTTTGTTTTTTAGGAGGCTTTCACTGAATGCATTTAATCACTTTGTATTTATTATTATAGCAATAACCCACGCCTGGGTGTGGGTAATGCTGGATTTACCCACGGTTGGCGTGGTTTGGTCCCGAGCCCGAGGACCAAACAAAGACAACCATGGGTAAATCCAGCATTACCACACCCAGAAGTGGTTATTGCTATTATAATGACATTATTTAAGAAAAGAAATAATTACTTTTCTTAAATAATGGCATTGTATAATGCCTCTTTGCTGCCCTTCCGCAGCTGTCTGGTTTTCCACGGCAGTTCTGATGTACTGCATGCCTACGCAGTACATCAGAGCTGTGGGCAAAAGCAACGGAGAACGCAAGATCTCCATTGCTTTTTACTGTCTCGCTATGTTAAATGGGTTTAACATAGCGAGACAGCTTTAAAATAAGCAACGGAGATCTCCGTTGCTTATTTTAAAGCTGTCTCGCTATGTTAAACTCATTTAACATAGCGAGACAGGTTAAAAAAAAAGCAACGGAGATCGCAAGATCTCTGTTGCTTTTTACACACTGTGTCGCTATGTTAAAGGAGTTTAACATAGCGAGACAGCTTTAAAAAAAGCAACGGAGATCTGCGTTGCTCTTTTAACATAGCGAGACAGTGTTTTATACTAACGGAAAAAGTCCGGGCGACCGGACCTTTTTCCGTTAGTATATTGAGGGATTTACAACGGGCATACTGGTTGGGCTGGCCAATCAGCGTGCACGTTTTAGAGGAGGCATTGTATAATAGTACTTTGTGCATGCTGACTTGATGAAGATGCTTTTACAGATGTGACTAATGGCAAACTGACCTACTACTATTTATATGTAATAATATCTTTAATACTGTATGCATTATATCATTTGATTTTAATTACTGTGTTCCTTTCATGGTATCTGATGTATGCCATTAGCTGTTCCACTGCTGCTGTTTACAAAATGTATCAAACAGACTCCTGATTTTTCTGCAGGCGAGTGTGATTTGAAAGTTACTCAAAAGCTAGGGTATGGGTCAATAGGGGATGCCTTTCAAATAATGAATTGAAATTGCAGTTGGTATTAATCTGAATGTACACAAACTTACCCATAGCCTCCATGCAGGTCATACAGCACCCTACAGTCTCTTAGTTATTAAAACTATCTCCAAGGCCACAACACCTCAGAAGAAGGAAGCATTCTTCCATGACCAGCTTCAGTTCCAAGTTCAGTTCTTCTAACACCCTTTCAATGTAAACTTCATGGAGTTGTCACCCATGTAATGTATTAACAAATGGACTGCTTTAAGGTCTAAGATACTTGTGAACTAATCTGCTTGCTGGGAGTCATGTGGTTCTTCTTGCCCAGAGAGATGATACTGAGTTTGCAAATGGAGTGGACACATCCAAACATTATCTCATGTGTGCCTGCATTTTGCCATTAAGTGTGTGGTCTATGATACCACTGAAGAATTAAAATGTCACAGTCTCAGTGCAGAGTATTTCTTAAATCCAGGAAAATTAAATTTGGTGATTTAGGCCTGTATCATATGCCTTCCTAATGGGCTTACATGCCATTTTTGATAGAATATTGTTCATATTAGTTACTGTTTGAGGCAGTTGGTGAGGTTTTGTTTTCTTTCTCTGTTTCTCACATAACAGACTTCCTCAGAAAAATCAGAATAGTTTTTGTCTGTGTGTTCTTTTTTTTCCCCTCTTCACCCAGGTCTAGAGACTGCAGAATGAGAATAATAAGGCAAAGGGATGTGAGGGGAAGACCCCCACCCCACAAGAGCATGTCAGGGATAAAACACACTTTCATGCAGTTTTCATAACATTGCAAGTGTCACAAGAATGTATGTGATCTAAATATCAGTTATGAGCAATATTTTGTCAAGGAATTATGACTGAACTCAGAAGTGTTGAGGACACATAATGGATCCTTTATAATGATCTCTTAATAATATAACTTTTTAACTAAGTGCTAAGAATTACTTTCCAAACTTATGTTGCGTAAAACTTCTGTTTTGAATTTGAAATAGTGCACCTGTTTATTATAGAAATTCCTGCATATGTTCTATACCCTGTCACCATTTTGATCCTACCACAAAGGTCATTGTTACAGACAATGACAGAAAAATAACAACGAGAGAGAAAAAGTTAACATTGCAAGTATACAACATCTAAAACTGGAAAACATATAATATTAATTAATTAATAACACATTATGCAGCTGAGTCAGCTGAATGGGGTAATAATAAAACTAGCAGAACAGACTTCCATGAGGGCCTGATAATATACATGGATGACAAATAAATAATACCAATCGACATGCTCTTGTAAAATCCTCTTTAAAATGTTTAATGTCAGCTTAGCTGTAGGACTTCTTGAAATATGGGGAACTACAGTGGTGATAACCCTTCAGAAGGACACTGCTACCGGAGACCAGGGACAGTATAGATCTATTAGCCTAACTAGTTTGATTTGCAAAGTCATGGAATGTATTATATCTGGCCAATAAACTATGATCTTAAAAACCTCATCTGGCTAGATCCACACCAGCTTGGCTTTGTCAAAGTAAGATGATGCCTACGCACTTTAGTTAATTTCTTTGACAAGGTCACAAAGATTATAGACTGAGATACTTCTGTTTGCACAGCTTGTTTGGATCTGGCCAAAGCATTCTACGTAAAACCCTGTACTGCCGTCATTAATCAGCTAAGTGCATTAAAAACAGATCCTTATGTGCTGAGCTGAATAGTCAACTGGCTGAAAGATAGAACTTATAGTTAGGGTGGCGGGCACCTCCTTTGAAAGTACAAAGGTAACTAGTGATGTACCTCAGGGATCAATACTGGGACCCCTCCTTTTCAGCAGCTATGTTGCCAGTTTCCAGAATGGGAATCAGGACCTTTGGGTAACATCATTTGCAGATGACTGCAAACTGAGCATTATTGTCAAATCTCAAATCTCTCTAACCATTGTGAGAGACTGGTGCATGGAAAAAAATTAAATAAAAAAGTGTAGCGCTGTCACCTTTGGTAAACTACTATCTCCCTGAATGTACTTTATAAGCAACACCCCACTGCAAAATGATAATGTAGCCAGGGATCTTGTAACCTTGGATGATAATTCCCTGTCTTTTGACCAGTATGTAACACAGGAACAGTAATCAGAAAACCCTTCTATTTAGCACAGCTAATATCTAAAGGCATATCATCCAGGTCAAGACAACTTAGCATATCTCTGTATGCAGCCTGAATTAGACCAATCACTGAGTACTCAGGATGTACCTTTCTAGACACATTTTAAGCAACTGGAAAGGCCCAGATGTTCCTAACTAGGAATATTGTTGGTCCAAAGTCCCTGAATTATTGGGAAAGGCTCAAAGTACTATCCTTTACTTGATTTCTTATTGAGTCCTGTGGGATGATCTATGACTATATTCTATGCCATTAGGGACACCATCCTCTTTCATCTCTTGTATCTTCACAAGTCAAATAGCTCCACTAATTCCAGAACTAGGGACATAAATCTCCATGAGTACATACATAAAATGCAATGAAAAGGCAAATGTATTGCACAATGCCTACCCCACCTCTGGAACTGCCTTCCCCTGCAAATTAAACAAAGTGACACCCTAGCATCCTTCAAATTAAACCAGTATAATTATTTGGGTACCCATAAAGTAACTCCAGGACAGACCTGCCTTGCCTTTCTTGAGAAGGAGTGTATAACATGACAGTTGGCATTTGCAAGGTATAAATGATGCTTACTTCAATAGATGTGTAACTACAAGGATCATTGCAACAGTTATCATTCACACTTCTTTGGAATTATCCATAAGAGGATGTTTCTTCATGTGCTCTGACTAATAGAGGCTTGGATGTCTCCATAGTGGGACAGATGCCCTTCTCATGCTGAGGATGTCAAACACTAGCAAAACAAAAAACAGGTAGAGCAGCTTTCTGCTTCATGTGAATACAAATGTCACTAGAAGGTGTGCCTGTGCAAATCAGTCATGTGAGATGAATCTCATCAGGCTAAAATATATGATCTGCCCAAAAGTGAGAAAAGGCACACAAATAAAATAGCAGACTATCTCATAACTGAAGAAAAAGGCAAGTTATAACTGAATAAAACTGATGGTCCCATGGTACTGGTGGGAAGGGACCTATACTACATCGGTGATCTTTTTATTTAAATATCTACTGCTAAAGTGACTGAGATCATGCAGCTGTACTACATTTGGCATGTAGATCACTACTACAGCATCATTCATAAAACCTGCATGTGTATCCTAAAGTAAGATGCATCCCCACTACAAACCAAGACGGGAGGAATATGCATACCCTCCAAGACTACAGTGTCTTCTCCTACTCTGCTATTTAAGTGCATCTAATTTACAATGCTTAAGAGAAGGAGCTAACCAAAGTCCTGGCAACTGATTCACAAATGTTTTGAGCTGTGACATTTCTGAAAAAGTCAACACTGATAGCTGCTGCCTTACTGGAGTCAGCATTAAACTGCCCTTTCAATGTTTTTTCATGGTTGTCATCGGAACCAGCTTTAGGTAAAATGGAGTCTCTCCCACTCCAGATTACTTTTCTTGCTTGTTTTATCACATTTTATCTTACTCTTCAGCTTTCCCCTTTATCCTTTCAACACATGCTAACCGTCCAAGATTGCACTTAATAACTGTAAAGTAAATAACTGAATTAAGCCACTTGACCCTTAGAAGTTATGGGGTTTTAGGTGCCTTGAGGTGCATTTTAGATTTTCCCCAGTCTTTTGATTCAGTGGTAGCATGAACAAAAATTATTACTAAGGAAAGAAATTTAATCTTATTTGCTTTCCTTTAAGTAAGAAATAAGTCGTATTCCAGGCTTAATGTTAAAAGATGACAAAACTGCAATTCTGAATAAACTGTGATGACAGTGCTTGTGGAGAAGCCTTAATCGCACATTGGAAAGGTGCTTGCCTCCCCACCCAGAAAGGAAGATGCATTCTGTGTACCCTTCTTCCATTAGAGTGGAATGAAACTGAAGGAACAAATTGCCACAGCAGTTGCTGATCCCACATATATGTACAGCATACCTGCTTTACCACACTTTTGAAATAAGACACTATTTGTGAACTCATCTGATGTCAGACTGGGATGAAAGTGAAAGTGCAGACGTATTTCAACTTGTTGCTGTCAGACATACATACACCACATTACCCCTGCCCCCAAAAGAAAGCCATCTATGTATACAACAGATGTTTGACTATGGGAAAAGTAAAAAATAATGATCACAGGAACATATTTGTAATGTATTCCAGGTTGTTTGTCTGAGACAGTACAGTGTTGCTCGACAAGTTATAGCACCCTTCTGTACACAACCCAGAAGTTTGATTGTGAGGAAAAGTAAAGCAATCATGATCACACTGTCCCCAGCCCCCACCCCACCCCCCACAAAACCTATAACAACTTCCTGTGTACAAATCGGACCAGAGCCAGTGTCAGACTATGTGGGTCCAGACAGATATCCTACTAAGCCTATGTCAAAATCTTCTTATGCACCTGCAATGTAGGACCCTGACAAGCTCCTAGAAGATGTGAGGGTCTAAATACTCTGTAATGCATTGAATGTCTTATTTTTGAGAAAAGCAATGACTCATTAACTGTTCTTTTGTTTCTTTTTTACTGCTACCCAAAAGAGTTATGTATGTGCCAGCCAAAACTTTGTGTCTACAGATGAAAATCTGTGATTTTTTTTTTCAAACACACACACACACACACACACACACACACACACACACACACACACACACACACACACACACACTCTCTCACTCTCTCACTCACTCTTTTTGACACTCTCCCTGACAAGCCTGGTCTATCTCATGTGCATGGGCCCAAACAGAAGCACACACAGCACTGTTTCCTACAGGTAAGTTGGAGGAATAGCAATTAACCTAAGACATGTTTTTGTAGGAAAACAGAGCTCACGGATAAACACATACAGAGACAGGAGGGGCATTCACATTCAACAAAGAAGGATCTACAGCCACAAACTCAACCAAAGAGTCAAGTTCTGTGAGATGACACACTACTCACTGTACCTTAGTAACAGTCATCAGTATCTCTAACACACATCTTACCCAAATGACCAAAGATAGCCATTTGTTTTCAATATTGTTGTTTAGCTATAATAAAAAATGAAAAGAATTATTGCCAACATTTTACTCGTCCATTCTCTACAAATAATTTACTGCTGATCTGGGCATTTAATCACTACCGGCTTTGATGTAAGTTATATCCCAATTGGCCCAATCCCAATTTTTCTTTCTTGCTATATATAATTCTTTGCCCACCCTTGCTCTTAGCTTCTCAATGTGTAGCACACTGTTAGTTTTTGCTATATTGTAGCCAGTGGGTACATCTCTGAAATTCCCCTTCCAGGTGACTTAAAGCAATTGTTTACTTTTTAGAGCTTTTCAGCATTACTGTGTTTCTATAAATTGACCATGTTTACAGAGAGTTGCCATTACGTGACATTAGCTGCACTCTGAACATGAGTGCACTGTTAATGGTTTTGTTTTTATTATTGTACCTCCCATGTTACTCTCTCAAACTTATTGCGGTTGATCTTGCCATGCTTGTTACTTTTAGGCTTTGCTAGTTACTCATACCTTTTTTTTGATACCTCGGTTACTGTGACCTCTTGCACCTAATACCCCCAACACCTGTTGACTAATCTATAACTATTTATCTAGTGGCACTCACCTTCATACAAGACATAGACCCACAGGACCAAAATGGAATGTCTAGTCTTTTATTCCTTGTCTTGCCAGCCTCCTAGCAGTTTTGTGTTCTTAGGCAGTGTTGGAACTGCCAAATGCTCACAGGTAATGAACTATTACTGGACATACATGACATAATCTGTGAGAGGTGTATCTGTACATCATGGGGCCCACCTTCTCATCAAAACAATGAGAAATGACCACCGTATTAACACCCACACCTCATACAAACAATCCAAACCAACATACACTGAGGTTGTGAAAAAGTCAATCCCCAAGCCACTTACAACCAGAAAGATACAGTTTCAGCAGAAATCTAAAAACCCAACATCATCACCTTCATACAAACAGACAGTCACCAGTGGTAGACTGAGCAGTCTACTGCCAATAATTCCATAAGTACAGATAGCAATATCCTAGCAGCTGGTGACTTACTGCAAGGCACACTGACTTCAGACAAGACAAGGACAAGATGACAGTTTTCTCTCTCTGCACCAGGATCCACAATGTTACAAGGGCTCTTCTCTTCCTCACACTGGACACATATACATATGATCTCTTGATATCCCATGTGGTGTGAATGACATGAGGCTTTCAAACCCAAAGGGACGCAGAGAGACAAGCTGGACTCTGATGCATGTGTCAAATGCAGGCAAGGCTCACATCCAGAGTGGAATCTTGCCTTCACTGAGAATGAGGCCTAAGTAAAAAGATATAACGATTGGCTTCAACAATTTGCTAAGTACCTGATGTCATTCTGGGGAAGGGAGGGTCCAGTATGTATTAGCTTTGTACAAGATGGTACACAGATAAACTTGCTTCTCAAAGGACAACCTGCACCTCTTGTTCTATGGCTCCTGCCTGCTTACTTGCCAAAGCCCTTGCTGCCCTCATAGTGCTTTTTGTACAGTGTCTGGCTTATGAACATCCCAACATGCCAGAAAAAACTAAAGCAAACTTAAGTTCTAACTATACTGAGGTTGCTGTTCTTAATGCCAGAAGTCTTAAAACTGTCTGATTTTTGAGGATCTCCTGCAACTTAAGTACACCCATGTCTGCATAACTGAGACTGTGTTTCACTGTAAGTAACAGCATTTCCTTCTCACCTAGGTTTAAAGCACTTACCATATATTCAGACCTGAGGGAAATTGTGGGTCACCTTTGTATTTGACAAGAACCATAACATCTCTAAGTAAAATCCTTGAGATCTCAAAACCAGCTTAATTGAACTCCAACCATAACCAAAACACATTATCAATTTATGGCCTTCTATAGGATGTCCTCGATGTTCCCAAACAGCCCTCAGAGATTCCTAAATGTATTCTCTGAAATACTCTTAATAAAAAAATAGTGCTGGGTGATATCCAGCCATAAACTACTTCATCTATACCTTAAAAGCTGGACATGCCCAAATATTTCTGAACTTAATAACGATTCCTTAGAACAAATAATAAACCAGTCCATCAAAAGGGGTAGCATTCTAGACCTTGCCTTACCAACATAGGTTCCATATGTGCCACTCCAATATTATCACTGTCCCTGGTTAAATCTGACCACAGACTAGTGACTTTCTCCTTTAAAGTTTCAAACATCCCTTAGTGAACAAATCTGAATTGAAGGGTTCAAAGAACAAACCTTTTCAAATGTAATGATAAACTCAAAAATTGCTGATAATATTACCAATCCCAATGCAGCCGCAGCTGCTATGTATGCATCAGAGTTCTAGTCCCACCTAAAAATGTATACATCTGGCAGTGTCATAGAACCAGATATATTGAAAAATGTAAAATCAATGAATAAGCACTATAACAAAAGGATAAAAACTTCTAAAGTTCTATAAAAAAACTACATTTATCCACATTGAAAATTCTATCCAAAGTTCAGCAAACAACTGAAAATTACTATCAGGGAGGTCAAAGCTAAACAGGAAATGAAGCTAGCAACTGAAGCCAAAAATAATTATACATTTTCTGCAGTTATATCACACAATTAAGAAACAATACCCACCAGTGTTTTGAACTAATACAAAATGACACCACCCACTCTGATTGAAAAGACAGCCGATACACTTGCAGATAATAGTTTAGTGCCACCTTTACCCTGGAAATAGTTATTATTCTGCAATCCCCTAGTCCCTCACACTCTGTTGTGCCCTTTCACCAGTGGGTCCCTACCACAGACCTGGTGGACTATAGATCCGTCAGCCTAACTAGTCCAATCTGCAAGGTCATAGACTTCATAAACTACAATGTCAAAAATCTCATATACCTTGACTGACAGCAGTTTGGTTGCGCCAAAGGGAGGTCATTTCTACTTAATTTAGTAAATTTCTTTGAGAAGGTCACAGAGACAGTTGATAGTTGTCATTCAGTCTACATAGCCTATCTAGATCTACACAAGGGATTTGACACCATCCTCCATACTGATATTGTAAATAACCGTTACTCAAGAAAACAAAAACGATACACAATGGTTTGAGATCAGGTCGGGAATGTGCCTACCTACAGCTTATATCAAGCAATAACTAAGGCTTTTTGGACTGCTTGATATTAATGCCATAATACATCCCTTTCTACTAACACACAATAAAAATAAGAAACAGAAAACATATATATCAAACAAAACTCAGGATGATTTGAGATGAGGTCTAGAGTCACTTGGATGGTTAAATAAGATGATCACTCAAAAACAGGCAGAGTGACTTCCACAATGACTTCACAGAAATCTAAAACAACCTTAATAAAATAATATTTTAAATGACACAGTTGTGCAGTTTCACAAAAATGGTTTTGGCAGTAAATGAACTACTAAGATGTGTTATAGGGTTTTGGGTGTTTATCATAGCAACAAACTTGATTTTGGTGATAATGTTACCCAAATAGAACAGAATGTATACATTATTCTAAATTTGATGACCAAGTATGTTGTTTCTTCTTATATGGTTCTTTGATGAGCCCTTGTAGAGTGTTGCAATTCCTTTTGTAATTAAACCATAGCAATAAAAGTGGTGAGTGAATGAATTCAGAGGAGACTTATAAAAAAGATTCATGGGTACTTACAAAGCATGCTGTTCAGTAGACAATTGAAGATCCTAGCACAATTTCCCAGCTACCTCAGAGCACTGAAGTTCTCACAACAGGCACCTAAATCCTTGGGAAATCAAACCTACCAACCTAAGAAGCAGCTTATAGCCTTAATCCTGTGTGCTAATAGACATAGTTTTTGAGTTACTCTAATATCTACCTTAGATTGTAAAATGACAATACTAAAACTGAATCTCCACTCAGTCTTATATAGATTCTAAGGTAACGTGATCATCTTTGTAATTTCTGAATGCCTCCTTACTAAATGTTAAGTCACTGCTCATGAAGTACAGGGAAAAACTGCAGATTTTGCGAACATAAGAACTAGCCAGAATTATTTATTTTGTACTTAACTCTTTTCTCACATTGGCTGCCAGATCATCATCATCTTCATCATCATCAACCCCCTTTTTCTTATTTTCTACATGAGATTGTTGTGTCATGTCAACTGTCGTTGTCCCTCTTGATTCCATGCTACTCCCCTACCATTTTGACAGCCATGTCTGACTGTCTGAAATCTTCTGTTATATGATCCATCCATCTCTTTGCTGGATGTCTTCAGTTCCTCTTGTCTTCTTGTCTGTCACAAATCTTTTTCTCCAGATTGTCTTTTGATTTCCTGCACATGTGCCCAAACCACTGTAATGCATCCTCTTTGGCCTTCTCTTCAATTGAGGGTACTTTGGCTGTCATTTATATGTAAGCATATAATACAAGGATAAGCGGGAGATAAGTATTCGTACCTATCAACACCCTAGCTAAATTGTTTTCTTCAAAACACAAGTCTGTCACTAGGCTATACATTTGACTGCACTTACACTGCAGTGGAGAACCACAAGCAAGCCAGCATCTCCTGCTCACTTCCACCATATCTCTAGCTGGCTCATTCTTTCTAGCCATTTCCCCCACAAACACATGGACTCATCTTGGCTGGACTGCAGTTAAGATAAAAACTGTAACAACAGAGATTCAGTATGATAAGCACCTCTCCACCAGGGAGTCTGCATGATGCAACACATATAAATAACTTTTCTATTATATTTCTGTATTTATATACACTTTGTTGACTGTATTAGTCCCATTAGGTAAGTAGAGTCTTTTCAGAGAAGAGCCAAGAATGTATTCATACTGACTAGAGGAAATTTGGCCAAGGCACTGGAGAATTACCCCTAAACATTTTTGTTTTTCAAAAAATTCCATGCAATCGTTTACATTCACATAACCTACCACCAACTCAGGTAGATGGGGGCCTCAGTTTAACATCTAATCTGAAGAAAGGCATACCCAGGAATGCTACTGCACCACAGTGTCAGTACTGGAAAATTAATCCAACTACCTGGTATGGGAATAGAACTCACAGCCTTCTGATACTCCAGCACAAAAGACAAAAGGCAAGTGTGCTACTGCTTTACTGTTGTAGGTGTATCAATAAAGCAGTCTTGTGTGCTAATAAAAAAAATCATGCATTTTTTCTGTATAGCTACTCTCCACTTTGCAATCTTATTTCCCATTGGAACAAACTCCCTTAAGATATAAAATATGTTTCACATTTAATATCATGCAAAACCAGCCATGACACACTCAGAATCAAAGCTCCCTGACTGACTTTGGCTTTGAATTCAGCACCAGAAACATGAATCTTATTGATTTCAAGGCAGAAATAGTGACAGCCCCAAGTGAGCAGTGGAATGGATGATAAGAAAGAGAGATATTGGTAGGCGGTGACAATCAGGAGTGGGGGAAACAAGAAATAGTAGACCATCAGGGATGGAATGGATACAGTAGAGCAGACAAATGAAAGACAAAAAGAAGGGGATTTGAAGTTAGAAGTGAGTACTAGATAAGTGGAAGTACTGAGCCTGCTATACCTGATCAACACAATTGGTCGTGAAATCTTGGGGGGTAGTCACAAATAGCTTGCATAGTACACAATGCTGCACAAAGTGTTTACATTTGCTTTTCTGTAGTGCATTTATGTGTTGCTGAGCAGTGAAAGGTTCAGCAATGCATGTAAACGAGGCAGTCAGAGGATGGCAACTATGAGGACCACTAGATGTCTGCTGCACTGCTCGGAAGGATAAACTGACTAGTACAGCAATTCAAAGACATCCATACTAGGCAATTCCTGTGCACAGCAATGGAGAAAAAAGAATGTGGTGTATGTAGCAATTTAACCTGAGTAAACTTATATACTTCAGTGTAGAGCATCCATTTTGATTTGTCTGGATTGCCAATCCAGTTAAGCAGTGTAATCAAGTGTGAGTGTATGAGAGGCTGAGTGCAAGCCCATTGTTTGTGATGCATACGTGGACATGTGGGTCCACATGTGCATGCAAATGAGCTTGAACTTGTGTTTATGTGTATATGTTTGTTTATATTTCGGTGTGTGTGTGTGTGTGTGTGTGTGTGTGTGTGTGTGTGTGTGTGTGTGTGTGTGTGTGTGTGTGTGTGTGTGTAGGGAAAGTATGAATGAATTTTGCTTGTAAATGTTCATGAATACTTGTTGTGAGTAAACACGTGTGTGCCTGTGTGTGGTGGATGACTTCTGCATGACGTGACCTATGGCTGGAATGGATAAGAATATCATGGATGCCGATAGTGCAGCTAGATGATTTGTGTGTGTGTGTGTCTGTGTGTGTCTTAAGTGTTTGTACAGTGTATATGACTTGGTGCCCCTGTCTAGTCTGCTACATAACTGCTCTACAGTCATGAACATTCTCTTTAAGCAGATGCAGCACTGCATAAATGTGCAGGAGTATGAATCACTTAATGAATGAGTAGCATAACTTGGCTTATCTGTGTAGCAAAAGTTGCACAGCTGCACATTTCACTATAATTAGCAATCACAGTCTCAAACATGTGGCACTGACAGCACCTTTTATTGTAAATATTAACCACCAAAACAAGCAGCATGAAGGTGGCATAAATCCATCTTTATATTCTAAGTGGGGCATGAACCTTGCATCTACCCCCTTATTTATATTTTAACTTCAAAAAAACAGACAGGCTCAGGATATCCAGAAAAAAAAACAGGTATTCCATTGCCTATGATGTCTTCTTAACGCAAAATTTATTGAAGTAGTAATAAAACAGCATTTTCGCTACCAGCAAGTGTAGTAGCTTCTTCAGAGAGCAAGGTAAAAATAAGCAATGCAAATTACACATACAAATAGAAGAATTTGGTGCCAATATGCAATAATAAAAAACAATTAAGTGGTTGAAAAATACGTCATTTCCCTTCTTACTAAACCAAAAGTAAGGTAACATTGTATAGTGAAAGATAGGGAAGTGACCTAATCAGTCCAGAAGAAACTTTCTAAAACAATCTTTTTACAACATTGTTAAGAATAGTAACAATTCGATAGTGCATATAACTTGCAAATGTACCTTTGTGAATATAAAAATACGGTGTAAAAAAATGCACTTAAAGAAAGTGCACTATGGAAATACAAGGCAGAGAAAAAATGTTCACAAAGTGTAGCATCAAAAAAATACATTAAAATACTAACCTTAATATAAAAGAAACAGTGTTAATCACTTGTTAAATAAATATACTACATCAAAGTAAATCAATTAATATATAAAAATATATATATAAGAAAATCAAATTGTGTTTAAAAGCTATTATCTAAAAAGTAATATAAACACTAAACACATTAACACGTATCTGATAAATAAACTAATGGAATAGAAAGAGTATATTATTTATACAACTGATAAAGCATTCTAGATATGTTTTATCTTAAATAGCTTTTAAGTTTGAGAACACAAGAAATGTTGCAGTTTTCATTTAATCCAGTATCTCACTACTTCTATGAAAGGATACTGGCATTCTCTGCACTGAAAAAGCACCCTATCTTACTGTGGAAATATGGCATCAAAGTTAAAATGCAAATGAGTGTGGGATAGGGGGTTATGGAAGGCACAGGGCTTTATGCTATTTCCCCCTCCATACAAGCAAACAAAGAAACAAATATTATGTTTTGGGTGTTTTTGTACCATTATCCTTACTCACAAGATAATGTGCATCTAAAGTGTCTTATGATGTTATGTCCATTTGACATCTAGTTTTTGTCAGTTGTGTTTTGGCCAAAGTTGCATTAATCACTAAGGATGCAGCAGAAAGGAGATTATCTGGCACTTTAACTGCCAACTCAGGACCAGGTGTACAGAGTAGTAGAATAAAACAGTGAGTGATTATGGGTGAGGCCTGGAGGGATGAGGACTTACTTATCAGTGATGTGCTCTCTTTCAACCGCCATGGGATAGCACTACTGAAATAGAGGATGGACAGGTAAATGAGGGATGGCTATGTCCTCAGACTACACCTTTCAACTTATAAGCAAGGACAATGGCATCTAGGTCCAAAGAAATCATCAGTCCACTGTATTCAGCCCTCATCACGCCCATCATTGAGTACAATGCCCCAGTCAGTATGAACCTGACCTAACCAGGCACATGCAACAACTGGAACGTCCACAGCGGATCTTCACAAAAATAATACACGGATATAAGCAGCATGTCCTATGCAGATCACTTCAAAGCCCTATCTCTACAGGTTGTTGAGAGATAATCTATGCCTGACATATAAGGCAACCTTGGATCCCACTCTGATGGACCTTTTTGCATAGTCTCAAAATGAATAACATCAGAATTACTTAATCTAGGGATTTAAACTTTGTTTCCAACATAAACGGGACATGTTGGAAGGAGAGGTGTGTGCCTCAGAGAATTCTTTTCATTTCTTTGGAATGGGCTTCCCATGCATGTGAAGCAGACTTCTTCTCTAACCCTATTCAAGAGAAACCAGTCAATGTGAAATTGGAAATATACCCTGGGTCCAGCACCTATGTCTCTAATGGAAAAGGCACACTGTAACTCTTCCCCTAGCTTGCATATACCCCTTTATATAATGTCTAGGGCACATAAACCTGTGGGATATATTTTGGAAGCTTAGCTAGACTTATAAATGCAAGCACAAACACTTGTGGAATAGATTAGGGATGTCCTACTAGGCATATTAAGGCCCCAGTGGTCATTAACCTAGTATATGCCTATGAATCTATGAATGTAATATGGTCAGGGTCATCTCAGCAATATTAAAAGCCTAACCAAAAGATGGCCAAGGTGGAATTACTATTATTTGATAGTAAAGCTGAGGGTTCTCAGACTTAAATGGCTATGAGGGAGCACATTCACTCAAGGGCCAAAGTCTCGAAAACAAAAAATAAAAGTACACACTGTAGCTTAGAATGTAGTGTGCTAGCTTCTGTCAAACACAATTTGTTTGAGGACTACTCGAGGGCTGAGGAATACAAGTCTGAGATCAATGGTTAAAGGGACAATAATTTATAGATATAGGAGTTTAATGCAAGAAAATAAGAAATGGACAAGGTGTGACTACACACACACACACACACACACACACACACACACACACACACACACACACACACACACACACAGATACACACACGGACACGGACACAAACTCACACCCATAGTCACAATAAATCTATCCCCTAACCTAACCCTAAACACACACACACACACACACACACACACACACACACACACACACACACACACACACACAATTGCATTCACACAAATTTTATCTCCTTCCCAACCATTACCCTAAAACACACATACTCGGACACCAATTCCCAACCTCAGCACTTAACCTTCATCAGTCATTCAGAAATCACACAAGTAGGAATTCAAGCAAACATCCTATCACTCAGTCTGTGAAAAAGTGGAGTGGGGCAGTTCAAAGAGAGTGGGATGAAAGAAAACCCTCTATCAGCCTCCTAATGGTAAAGCTGCTGGCGACAAAACAGGATAGTTGTTTTATTGATACCCTCTACAGTATGCTTATTGCAACTGCCAGGGATGATGAATTAGTTAAGGGAAGGTTTAGGAGGTGGAACAGAAAACATCTGGTGGTTATGATGGGGAAACATAGTCCACCAAGTCTGACAGGAGCATACCATCATTTAAGGTGAGCAAATAAAAAAAAAAAAAAAACATTACAATCAAGATATTCAACCTAGTAGAGTTCATACAGAAGCTAAAAAGTCATCAGCAAGAATGGAAATCCTGAATGTAGTTTTCTGCAGAAAAGATAGCAGATATAAAATATAAAGCTAAACTGCAAGTAGAATCTTATGTGGTTCTTCTTGCCTTGTAATGTTGTCATGTTAGAAAACAGAATTGATACAATCATACACATCTTCTATTGGTTTGTAATTTTCCATCAAATCAAGTCTGATTTTTTTATACATGTGTTTATTAAATCACAACTAAAATTTACCTGTAACAGACGTCCCCAACATCACAATAGGGATCTACAAGTGAGGGGTCTTCTGTCAAACAGCAACCACACAACGCCATGTTTTGCAATAGTCATGAAGAAGAATGAGGTCTGGACAAAGGCCAAAGTCTGGGATTATTGGGTGGATGACTTTGGGCAGAAGCGAGGCGGCAAAGTGTATAAGAAGGACCTCACCAATGGTGATATGGATTGACAATGGGTATTAAGGGAAGAAAAGCCCTTCCTTATGTATGTAGATAAAAGAAAATTAGCTCTTAGAAAACCAGAAGTAAAAAAGTGACAAGGGAAAGGCAAGAATTTTAAATTAATGCTTTTTGTGTTCAGCAAGGCAGAGGGGAAAAGGTAGGAGTCTGAAAGGACAAAGTAAAAGAAGAGGACAGATGAGATAACAGATGGAAAATGAGAAAGGTATGACCATTCTACCAATGATATCAAAAGTGCTGCAGCAATACTTGGTAAGACTCTGGGCTGAGCTCCTCAATGGGTTATCTTAGACAAATGTGTCGCTCTAGGTTAATGGAAGCAGAAAGTGGTGATGCCCATCTTCAAAGGTGAAGCAATAAGCATCCCAGAGAAGGATTCATCCTGCCCCAAAGACACAGTCTGCTAAAACATTGGATGGAGAGGTATTCCATTAATCAAAAAAAGAAGGGGGTGACATAGGAATACAACTGCTGCAAGGCAACAAAATAGAATGTACTGAGATTATGTGACGATAGAAGGAGTCAAGGATTATGAGTCACAACAAACTACTTATCAAATTCAAGTATGGATTCATAGCAGGAACTTCCAGTCAGATTAAATTGATCCAGTTCAATGGCTGACTTATCATGGAAGGTAGACAGAGGCACCCCTGCAGACATGATGCACCTGAACTTCAATAAAATTGTTGACTCCGTCCTCCATTGCAGATATCTTTCTTAAATTGATTGTGGATATGGGGGGCAAGAACAGTTAATAAACAGTGCAGGCAGGTGGAAATTTGGTAGAGACAGGGAGAACAGAGTGGTCGTAAGGGAAGAGTACTGAACTAGAAAAAGTTGATATGTAGTGCCCACAGGGATCTGTCTTAGGCCCAGCCCAATTTCATCTGTTAATCTCTTACCTCATATGGAGCATATTAAAACTGGACAAGTCAAGACTGGCAGAATAGTATCTGAAAGAGAACAAATGTAATGAGAGACCAATGCAGGCTGCAAGCACAGTCTGAAAGGTAGCGGCTCTATTTCAATTCCTCAGATTAACCATAGTGCACCTGAAAAAGTAAGTAAAGTAGTATGTACTTTGGTGGATCACACTCAAAACTATGAACAGAGAGAGGACAAAATATGAACCAGTGGGCACCATGCAGGTGGCAGTAAGAACAAAATACATGTTAAAATATAGAATCAGGGGCATAACATCATGGGACAGAAAGGCGATGATGCTCCTTTATTAAATACTTTTATGACCACTGCTGGAATACCACAAGTAGTTCTTGAGACATTAGGCAGCAAGGATGTCATACTGCTGAAAATTGTGATAAATAAAGGAAAGGGGAATGCTGTATGAATAGACTTATAAGAAAGTTAACTTGCTTTAACTTGAGGACAGCACAGATGAGGGTGTACTTAAGGCATTCAAGTATGAAAGTAAGAGATTGTACTGCAAAGACAAGGGAAGCAGGTTGTGCATGAAAACCTAGCTTGGATTAGATATTAGGTGTTTCTTCATTAAGAGACTAGCAGATAGGTGTAAGTGAATTGAAAGAATGACTGTAGAAGTAAAGACAGCTGGGATACTTGAAAAAAATTTCTGGACATCTGAAACAAGAGAAGGAAAAAAGGAAGGACACCTGCCTTGGATTAGCTGTACTATTTAATAAGACCAGCTAGATTTATAACCTATGTTATATTCAGTTTGATTCATTGGGGTAGTTATACAGTATCCACAATTCAGTGATTCAGAGCTGGAATATAAAATACAGGGATTACAGACAGTCTCCTCTGCAAGAATGGATGGGTGGATTTGCTATTCATAGAAGAAGTGATTTGTATACTAGTTCACTAACTGCATTCTTGGCTAAAGGGCTATGCCAGCAAGGCATGTGACAAACTTGATTTTTATAAGTGGTAGTGAAAAATACATCAATTCACATGCAAACACATATGCACACACACACACACACACACACACACACACACACACACACACACACACACACACACACACACACACACACACACACACACACACACACACACACTATGGTGATTAAATAGATGAAGTACTTTAAAAGCTTCTTCTCATTATACTGTGGATTTCTACTGAAATTAATCAGGTGAAAACTCACTGGCATAGGAATCTAAAATACTTTATAATATGGCTGTGTTAAAGTAGTTAGGAATACAGAAAAAACCTGCTGAAGCCTGATCCTCTTACACTGACTATTTTTATGTTTTAATTTTGCATCATCACCTAAGCTGCATGTCTTGGTGAGGGTCATGACAGTAGTAAGTTGAGAAGAGTAGTTCAGACTTCTCCAGCAGGTTTGCATCTCATCCTGTGGGATCCTCAGGCATTCTCAAGCAAACAGAGAATCAACATCTATTTGGCTCAGGTCTGCCCTGGGATTTTTTCATAATGGTTGTTACCTTATAAACCTCCAAATGGATGCACAAGGGGGCTACTTCAGATGATGTCCAAACCACTGCAACTCACTCAATAGGGAGGAACACTGGCTATACTCAGAGGTTCTGCAGGATTGTTGAGGTCATTGCTGTATCATGTATAGTGAGCTATTACCCACTGAAGTAACCTCACTTCTGCAACTTGCATTCATGACCTCATGTTTTCTCTGCTACCCCAGCTCATGACCATAGGTGATGATAGGGGCACGGAATAACCTGTAGAATGTCCTGCAGCTGAGCTCTCACTTCACCACCATGTCATACAATGCCTGTTGTACTGCCCCCACTGTACCCATAAGCATTTACACTGATACACCCATCCACTAGGTAGTCTTTTAACTTTGGCTACTCTCACAGGTGAACAGGATCCCAAATCTAGGTTAGGTGGTCTCTCCTCATTTGCAGAGAATAAACCAATATTTCCCAGGACAGAATCATAATCTCTGATATAGAGTTGTGGATCTTCATTCCAGCTGTTTTGCAATCAGCTGGGAGCTGCTCTAAAGGATGCTGAACATCACAGTCATTTAAGGCTAAGTAGACATCAACTGTCAATGACTAAAATGTAACCCACACATCACCAAACTGGTGCACTTTAGACCTGGAGCATACCTTTATAGCACGTTCATTAAAATAAAAACAAAACAGGCAGGTAGATTAGATTTAACACCAAGAACACAGACACAGCTCTCATTCCTCAAATGATAGGAATTAATGCATTCAGAAATGGCCTTGAAACCCCATAGTTTTGCAGCATCTCCCATAAGACATTCACATAGTCATGCACCTTCTCCAAGTCCATGGATCCCTACTGAACTCTCAGGACTTGCAATGTTATATCCTGAAATCCAATTCCAAACAAAAAAAAATGCAAAAGAAGAGGGAATATCAAACATCACTCTCCTCCATTAACTTGCATTTTCCGTTAGAGCAAGACCTCTGTCTTCCATGATATAGAAAACAGCCCCCCCCCCCCAGATTTATATATATCATCTCTGAGATCATCATACCTCAGAGAAAAGGAAATATTCTAAGAAATGTCAGTCTCACATTTAGTACATGTAAGCCTAGATTTTTGTTCCCTCAGTCTCCACATTCCAGGACTCAACACTGTGTGGCCCAACATTTTGAATAGTTACCCCATAAAACATATATAAACAGTACTGCCATTCTCATGTGCATTTCTCATTGTTCCTCCTCTGTCACAGGCTCAGATGTTGGAGGAAGCCTCGTCTCCAACACCATGGCTTATGCTTTTTCATGTTAGCTGAGAAATGTGACTCAATTTTCCTGTCTTCCACATTTTTAACCACACCACATATGATCATGTCTTTTAATTATATTTGCTGTCTCAGTTTTTCATGCTCTTCATTCATTGGATTTCTGCTATAACACAGAGCATTTTCATAGTAATTTGGCAGTGAATAACTGTTTTATTTTGCCCAGTTTACTAATTACTGGATAAGTTACAATTATAATTATATTTATATTTGACTTCCTTTGAAAGATGTCTTGCATCGAGCTATTGCCTTATTGAATTTACTTACAATAGATCCTGTCAGCCTCCTGAGAAGATTATTTTTTATTCATTACTCTCTGTGGCAATAACACATATTCACATTTCTGGATGGTTACAATGCTTTAGCTGTTTATTTTCATATATTCATCAGTTTTATTCTACTTCTGTGTATATTAACTTCAACTGCCTGTTTTATTTTTACCTGTTCATTTTGCCTTCCCATATCAATGTACTTGTCTTGCTTTTACATTACGTCTGGGTCTGAAAAAAGGTCATTTGGGATCAGTTCCCTACCAAGGTAAAAAATAAATAAATGCATTTCAAATAAAAAAAGATACTATTTACACTCAGTCCAGTGTACTGATTAATTTCATTAAATATATTTTCATGTAGATCTAATTATTTCCATTTTCTATGTGTCTTCAGTGGTATATCATCCCTGCCATGCAATTAACAGACACTGTTCTTATCAGAAAACATAGCTATGTTTGATATAATGTAATATATAGAAAACAACAAGTGACTCAGCTCAGATAATAGCACAATTCCTAGCACACATGCGGTATTTAATTTATTGTGTTGACAGCTGATCTGGGCATCTGGCTGTCATCTTTTGGAAATAATCACACTATTTGGTCAGTCTGTAGGTAAAAGCAACAGGGCTAACAAAGCCTCAGTTGGGGGGGGGTCTATCTCCTGTTGAACAATATTAAACAAGATTATGATTCTGCTATACATCCAGCTTTTGTCTGCCAGAACTGAAGGAGATGTGAAAAAGTTCACCTTTCTCAAATAAATGGAACTGCCTGCCACTACTTACATGCAAGACTTCAAAAGAGCTTTCAAAACCAGACATTAAAATATCTTTGTCGAGGACTGGCCAGCAGACATTTTTGTAACTTTTTGACTATTACAATGCAATATTTCAAAAACTGTCTTTTATAGTAGTAGTATGAAATATATAAAAATTTTACAGTTTCAACATTAATAGTAAATTTTAATGGAGGGCCTTTCCTCTATAAAACTGATGAGTTTTTTTTATGGGGGGGGGGCAAACATGACTTAACTTAGCTGTACTACCAGCGCTTTCAAATGCAGTGTTTTCATGGTCACAAAGCTAAACGTTTCTGCAGCTGTATCATTTACCAGACAATATCAATATGTGAGCTTAGTAAATGGAGGAATAGACAAGATATGTGGTCAATGTCTTACCTTATGAGGACATTAAAGCCATAGAAGTAGAAGAAAGGGAGTGACCAAAAGTAGACAGACAAGAGTTGGAAGGTGGAGATTAAACAGTGTTCAAAATCATTTTATGTAGGAAAAGTCAGTGTTTTTTGGCTATATTTTAAGGATAAGCTTGCAAATAAATTCCTGGAGGGAAGATGGCACGCAAGTACAAAAAAATCCACTGGTACAGGTAGTAATGGTTTCCTGTGGTGAGAGACTGAATAAAAACTTCCTTGTTTTGCATCGTATCTTGGTAATATTACTATTGTCCTGTTATTCAAAGTTGCCTTTGAGTATTCTAAAGATATCGGGATGCGTTCCAAAGTAATATTTAATATCTGATGCCCCACGCTGGTAACAGAGTGCACAGTACCAGCTGTTTATTCTTTAGCTGCCATGACTACAGTGCTGTCTGCCACATGGCACTATTTTGTTGTCACTCATGTACAGCTAAATGGTTTTATAGTGTAGTATAAATTACATTTGTTCATTGACTGGCTAATGTTCAGTTTCTTATGTCATTTACTTCTCAGTGTCACTTAATATATATCTGTTTATTACTTAATATATATCTATTAGGTTTTATTATGCCTGATCTGTATTATACTACAGAGATTAGAGAATTATTTTGATATGGACTTTAACACAGGGAGACATGAATTGTTAAACATGAGTGTGCTGTGCAAGACAAAACAACCTTACTCTCTTTACATGAAACCCTTAATTTTAACACAAAACCCTTATGTTTTATCTTTCTTTCAAACCATAACAGTGATCCATATTCTGCCTGTGAATGAAAAGAAAATTTTTATTGCTTATCAGATAAGAACGTCTTTAGGAATTTTGGATCAAGTATTTATAGCCATCTCCCTGTTCTTTGTGTACCTGAATGGACTGTACGGAACATATTTCTGTGTGCCTCACATGAGAGATTGATTTACCTGAATGCCAGTTCTAAAAAGTTGTATGCATAAGAATATGACACTTTTAAATTTTAAAGCATTAAAACTGCTTCCTGTTATGTGAGTGTCACTATTGATACCTGGTATTTTTAAATTATACTGACAACATTGTCTACACAGAATATGTCATCACAGTCCTCATCAAAAGAGTCATTGTATATACCTTAATTTTAAAGCATTAAAACTGCGTCCTGTTATGTGAGTTTCACTATTGATACCTGGTATGTTTAAATTATACTGACATCATTGTCTACACAGAATATGTCATCACAGTACTCATCAAAAGAGTCATTGACTATTTGCAAATAAAGTTTACTTTCTAGGTCACATGACCCCTGCTGATCTTAATGATACTGTACCACTGTTATTCTATAACTGCTTATCTGTTACAGTCTTTATGTACTTTAGTCTGATTAGTGACCTTGTGATGAAAGCTGTGAGTTAATCTGTGACAGATTTCCAAGCACTGCAGATCTTGAATTAAAGGCTGTAGTTTGCATTGTGTAAGCCAAATATTGTGGAGCTGGTGTAAGTATACCAGAGCTAGACCTTTATACTTTGGCCATGAAACATAGTAGTTACTGCAGTTGTATTGCTCTGCCTTTCATGGAATACAAAAAAGAAAAAAAAACAGTACTATGGGTTAAACCATTCACAACATGAAATCCAGAATTAGATTCATGAGTTAAATTATCTTGGCTGTTTACACAACTTTGAGATGTGTCATTGTGACACTGATAAGTAAGAGATGGTAGTGTAGAGGGTACTGGGAGATCCATCTGGGTGATGGACACTAAGAGATCAATCAGGGTGTTGGACACTAAGAGATCTATTGGGGTGATGAATAGGCTGTCTTGTGGGACTACCTTTCTTTCCATTATTAAGGTGGCTGGACTGTCTTCCAGTGGTCAGTTGAGCCAGACAAGCATGCTTATGTTTGTTGGAAATATGATCATGTCCTCTTTAGCGAGTAGGAAAAGGGATAAAACAAAAGAAAATATCATACAAGGTACCCTACATTTAGATTGGCTGACCCACTGAATCATTATCATGGTTGTGACTACAGTAGCCCAAAGTAAGATAGATAACCTCAGATACATAACTCCAGATTGACAGCTCTGAAGTCATATTTAGTAATACTAGTTTTTCTTACTGTGAAATTTAATTTAATTTGTACTGTGAAATTACCAATTGTATATTTTCTATTGTGGAGCTTTTCTCCCCAGGCCTCTACTGAAAAAGGGTACAAGCTCAGTCAGACTATGCCGGTCAACAAATGTAAAGATAAATAAATAATAAATATTTCACATGGGGAAAAAGTTTGCACTCTGAGGTGGAGGAATGGAGAATCTTCTCTAAGGGTTATGCATATCTCTACATACACACTGCTGAGCTAAGAAAACTATAATGCAAGGGTGAAGACAGGACAGTGATGTTGCTGTAACTCACAGACCATAACACAAGAGTAAAAGAAGAGACAAACTGTTAATCTGAATCTAAAAAGTTTGAACACCATATAACATGAATATTTCTGCTATTCAAGCCTATTCTCTAGAACCCATTTGTTTATCTCAGTCTTCCCATGAATTCTAAGCAACCAGGGAAGGAAGACCAAAAGCCAAGGTTCATGACCATTATCCCACAGAGAGTATAGAGGCTTTATCCCTAACTTCCTCTCCATGGCAGTCTGCCTCATGCATGTCCCTATGGAAGGCCCAGTAGCACATGCATACTTCTGCTCATGCATCCAGTCCCTGACTAACCTGACACATGCATACCTTGTCACATGTGCCCAATCCCTGACTACCCTGACACATGCATACCTTGTCACATGTGCCCAGTCCCTGCCTACACTGGCACATGCATACCTTTGTTCATGTATAAGCTTATTGGTGAAGCTGTCAGGTGGTTACACACCAATCAGTCCATTGGTAATGCTAGACATGCACGAGCTGTCTTTCCTCTTCTACATTCATTATAACTTACAAGCTATGTTTTCAAACCCTGGCATCCAGTGTTCTGTCTCCCCAGCAGTGACATATTTATGGCTGACTCTGAGAAATGCATTACAGGAATTTGGCCCTAAATGAAAGCTACCTACATATTACACATAGCAGATAGTATAGTTTTTTGTTTTTTTTTTCAGAGCCACAGCTCCTAGAACCATGAAAAAAACAAAACTGCATTTTCAGCAGTTCTGCGCCCAATTGTTAAACATTATATTTACTTATTTATTTTTTTTATTTATTGACTGAGTAGATATTGTTAAACATTATATTTATTTATTTATTAACTGAGCAGATGGACTGGTCCAAAGACCCACAGTACATTTTAAACTGTATACAAAATGAAGAACACATAAAACATTAGCAGATTCCAAGACAAGTTACATTTACATGAAAATGAAGTAATATTTAGCCATATAACACACAGCAATATTACTGAAGCAATACTTAAGAAAAAGGCTACTGTTTATGTAGGACCATAGGATACAGGCAACATAAACACAGACAAAGAAAAAAATTGAAAAGAGCTCAGAAAAAGAAGGATTAACATTTTTTACATTAGCAAACATGTCTAAAGCACCTATACTTGTATCCCAAAGTAAGATGATCTCTCAGTTTCATTTGCAATCCAGACGATGCATCATCACTATGAACTTCTGTTGGGAAAGGGATTCTAGCAAACTCAGATTACTTTTAAAAAAATATCCTTTCAGCAATAAGACCATAAGGAGGTCTCCTTAAGGTGTGTGCTCCTACTTTATGTGCTGCTCCAAGTGACAAGCTCAGAATTTTAATATATAGTCCGTCCAGTAGTAGGAGGCAGATCACCATGTGGATTAATTTCCATGTGAGGAAAAAAAATAACATAAGAGTGACAGTCACAGGTAACCAATATGCCATTCGTAACAGCAAGCAATACTGATTCCTATATTCTGCCAGGAAGGGGAACCTGCAGATGTTTATAGCAGTCTGCACGACACCAGTGTTACACCTGACATTCAGAGCAGCTATGGGTAATGCATATTTGATTAAGGGTATGAGCATTTTCCCGGCTTTGAGAGTGAGAAGGATGAATTTGTTGTAACAGAGCTTTGACTGGTAAGTACTCTGCCAACTGAAATGTCCACATGAAATTTGAAGGAAAGAGACTGAGCTGACATCAGACCTTGGTATTTATGCCAAGTTATCTGGTTAAAGGGGTTGCTTAAAGGATTTATAAAAAGGATGGGGGACAACAACTTTCAGTCGCTGAGTCATCATGAAAGTCATAAGATTTTTTTAATTAATTGTTTATTATACACTTAAGCCAATGCCATAGTACAGCAGTCTTTTTGTTATTCTTTGTGCAAGACTGCTGTAGTTAGCCATAATGTGTTGTTACAATAGTATTACATCATATTTATATATATATATATATATATATATAGAGAGAGAGAGAGAGAGAGATGCATTTTCTGTAATGTATAATTAAGATAGTCATCTGTATATATGGTTGTATCTACTTTAGGTAGGCCACATGAGGTTGTTTAGGAACAACAAGAAAATTATTAGCCCCAGGAAAAGTCTTGAGGAATACCATCGAAAAAAGTGCTGAAACTTGAGAGACAGTGGGCAGTATGGACATGTGCAAGGTTCATACAAAGAGACAGCTGCAGACCCGTTTTAAATTAGTTAAATTAGTCCAGCAACAAAACTCATCTTTTCCAGTTCTCAGAGAAGAATGATGTACAGACTAGACATTTTTCATAATATCAATGAAAACCCCATCAGTGAGCGAGCATTTATTGATATTATTAATCAGCAACCTTACAGATAACTATTGTAGAGCTGTTTGTATTATGGAAACTATATTATGTATTGGTTAGCAAGCATATTTGACATAACTATGGAAAGAAAGATAAGACTTTACAGCAGGGAAGAAGATAGTATGTTTGATAGAGCTATAAACAACATCTGCAGGTTCCCCTTCCCTGTAGTTAGTGATAAGTTAAAAAGAAATACAAGAGGCACTGCTATAACTGGAGGAGCTTAAGGATGATGCATGCAAGTTGGGTCACCAGAAAGTGGAAGCTTGGATGTAGAGAATGATGTATTAAGAGTTACCTGAGTACATGAAATTAGAGATTTTTGCAGTACAAAATTCCTTGAAGAGACCAGTGAGTACATACATTGTGTAGTAAATACAGTGCTAGCAAAATTCAAGAGGCCCTTGACTCACAAAAGCTTTCGTCTCTAATTGAAAATAGAATAGATTCATGCCTGGTTAAAGGACCATTATAGACAGTGAATGAAAAAAAAAAGAAACCAATTATAGCTTGCAATAAAGTTATTCACAAGCCAAACTTGTCAACACCTTATCAACTACTTATTACTAAATGTATTTTTTTTTCTAACCCTAAATGCCCTAATAAGGTCAGGAAAGACATCCTATGTTCTGAACAGTAGTAATCATACGTGATAGATTTTTAACTTAAAAAGACAAGAAACTGATACGTTTTTATTTAACCCCAGGAAATTCCCTGGATTGAGATAAAGCTGCCACCACAATTCTCTCTTTCTATTCCAAAATCAACCCTCAGGGACCATGCAGTTCTTGTCCACCTTTTCAAGACAATAAATTTAAACTTGTGATCTTGAAACATAGATAATGCCTAAATAGAGCATTTGCACCTTTCTGTTTACTTATACTATAAAAATGTTCATAAATATACTTTTTCAGTCTCATTTCCAAACAAGGACACATAAAAAACTGTTTTCATTAATAAGAGGAAGCTGCCTTGAAGATTTTTTGAGAGAAATAGTAACCCAGTAGATTATAACTGCAATAAAAACATGGAACCTACAAGTGTGGAAGCTGCAGCCAATGTAACAGTATCTTAGTAGCAGATATTGTTAAAGTTGGAGATATTTTTAGGGAGGCTAGGGGATTTTTTAACTGCAACACTAAAGGGGTTATATATTTAGCCCAATACTCCCAATGAGCCAGGTTTTACATTGGTAAAATTGAAAAGAAGTTGAAATAGTGTATGTACAAACATTTTTATAGTAAAAGTAAACAAAAAGGTACAGACCCTCTACTTAGGCACATATCTACTTATCAAGATCACAAGTTTAAATGTATTGTCCTGGAAAAGGTAGAAAAGAATCCCAGAGGTGGTCCCTGGGGGCCGATTTTGGAAGAGAGGGAATTGTGGTGGCAGCTTTATCTCAATCCAGGGAATTTCCCGGGGTTGAATAACATCATATCAGTTTCCTGTCTTTTTATGTTAAAAACTTATCAATTATGAGCACTTCTGTTAAGAACATATTATTACATATGATTGTGTATTTGGTTAAGATATTTTTAGAACATTTTTTTTAGGATTTTAATAATTCATTTGGGTTGGTGTATATTTATAAGTGGAACAGGTAACTTTAAAATCTGCTTTATATGAGAGATTTTTTTCCTATTGGATTAAATGTGTTACATGATTTACTGAAATATTTAAAAGTTCATTTTAAATTAATCTAATTATTCTGATGAAGTCCCAGCTTTTGGGACAAAAGCTCTGAATGTTTCTTTATTGTGTGGACTGGTATGGATTTTTGCAATAAACCAAGTGGTGATGTGACTCTGTCTTGCTACTTGTGGTTTCTTTTTACTGGTTTCACTCTCAGGTTTATCATCATAATTAATTTGTCCTGCTATGAACAATAAAGTGTAAAGCAAGCAGGTGAAGAAAAGTATAAACATGATAATGGTGGGTTATAACATCAGTCGCCAGCAGTTATACACATAATAGTAATATAAAAACATTAATTACAACTTTGATATACTAATGAAATTGAACCCTTGACACTATGCAAAAAGCAGTCTATAGTCCAGCTCAGTATCTCTGCATACTACATAGGAACTGGTAATTTACAAAGTTAAAAGAACACACTTGAAGGGACAGTGACAACAGATTGAAGCATGACAGAATGTAGCATCATGCTTCACAGTAATGACAACTGCAGTGTCCCATAAGGTATACATTACATGCGGCAGCCTAATAAATGTTAGTATAAGTGTCTCACAATACTGCTTTCAGTCTGTATTTCTGTAACACAGTGGGGTTAAGCACATCTGCATGAAGAGAACCATACTAGTATAGTCTAAGGCAAAAAACTTACCAGTTTTTGCAGTCAAGTCTATAATGCCATTTTTGTACACTTCTGGTTCACACCTGTGACTCCTTATGGAGTCTAGACCATTTCTGGGCCTAACTTCTTTAACCTAAGTGTCTTATCAGCTAATAATAGGCAGTATATGCTGTGGTGGTGCAGTGGTAGCATTGTTGCCTCACAGCAAGAGGTTCTCCCGTTCGATTCTCGGCTGGAGTGCGGGAAGTGCCTTCTGTGTGGAGTCTGCATGTCCTCCCCGCGGTTGGATGGGTGTTCGAAAGACATGCATAAATGGGCGTGCCTTCGTTGAAGGTTGAACGTTGAGCTGGCACCTCGGCATACGTCAAAATCTACTGCCAATCATTAGCCGACCGAAGTTCCGCTGTGGCGACCCCTAACTGGGAAAAGCCAAAAGACAACAACATTAGAAAGTACAATGAGTTATTAACAGAATAACATTAAGGTTGTTAATCTAGGATGTTCTGCATTAGGGAAATTAATCAATTAATTTGTCACTTAATATTCATATTTATGTTCTTATTTTCAATACTGAGAGTCCTTTATGTCATTGAGGGGGTATTATGTGAAATGTTATGTGAGAGCCAAGAAAATGCATTGTCAAACACTGTATTCAAAATATTACAAGTTGTTTGTTATAATTATAAAATTAAACAATATTTCCATAAGTACTTAATGCTTCAAAAAACAAGTGACAATCTGTTGCTAGACATCAGGTGAAATCTTGAATGTTCTTAAAAAAACTGTCTTTGATATCTACTCTATAAGTTTCATATCTTTAGAGATATTCAGTTTTATTTATATTCAATTACACAATTAAGCATATGTTTTCATATTTCTGTATATATCCCAATAAACATGCACTCATAGAGGAATTTCTTGTCATCATCTAAAAGCGTATATCTGGTTAACAAAAATGTTCTAACATATCTAGAATGTACAGTTTCCAATATATGGTAACTTGTTTGTGATAGTTTTAAAAAAATATAATTAAGGTTTGTGTACACTATAATATATATATATATATATATATATATATATATATATATATATAAAATTTATAGAAAGACTATGCACTGACTATTATCACTGTAAAGAATACTTCTTACTAATAACATTGTTATCTGTACCGTTTCAATAACTTTTATTGTTCGCAGATTATTTACATTTGTTAAGCTTATACTTTTTATGTTTCTTTTTCAGAAAATGCTCTGGAATGCAAAATGTGTGTATTCTGCCAGAGGTCTAACATTCCACACCACATAGGCTTTAATGAGTAAATGTCACTCAGCTCTGAGGTATAATGCCAAAGTGTACTGTAAATGCCGAGGACAAAAATGGAAGTCTTTTATGGACCATTTCTGATCATGTGTGCAGTGTGTGATTCTATTTTTTGACCAGCTTACACATGTGCAAAAGGGGTTGCTAGGACTGTGGTGAAAATTGGCAACAAACAGATAGCAGGACACATGGGAAAGAATAAAGGAAAATGCAGGATGGTGGTGGGAGTACACCATAGCTATCCACTTCTTCGCCTCATAAATGTATCCTTGTAACCAGAATTTGATGAATTTGGGTAGTCACCACATGAGGGTCAGGTGACAAGATAATAATGTTCTATGGCCGATTTGACCAAACTAAGTATGTCAAGCAGACACACAGGCAAAGTAGAGAAGGATGTATATATATATATATATATATATATATATATTTTTTTTTTTTTTTTTTTTTTTTTGGGACAGCTGCCAATTTTTTTATTTTTTTGTAGACAGAGGACTTTGTGGAAGGCCCATAGGAATAACAATTTTAGGTAGGTTGAGTATAAGTAGCAGCTACACACATTGAGGATATACAAGACTGGCAGGGAGGGTGATAGACACAAAAGCCTGGGAATCACCATGACTGGGGATAGGTATGGGACATTAGAGATGCAGCTACATACAGCTTGAGCATGGTGAGAATCTAGTTCTCACCCGCTGAGCATTCATTACTGTCCCCTGTCACAGATCATGGGTCAGTGCTGGACATGGCATCAGTTTTGTAATTTAATATAAGAACTTTTTCTACTCTGCCAATTCAGGCACCAAGGGCCCCCTCCATCATGTCCTCAAACAGCCCTGTTAGCTCTGGATGGGTGAAAAAATCATTACATCCAGTACTACTGCCAATTGGAAGAGCTACCAGATGCAGTTGGAGCAGATAATGTAGGAGCTGTGGAGGCAATGCTGACAGGTTGTGACCCACATGTTCTGAGTGCCTGTACTGCCTGTAGTAATGCCTCTACAGCCATGTGTGGAGCTATGGTCGGCTGAAACCCACTGGTGAGTCATGCTCCTTGTGATGATGGTCATTTGTGTTGCAGCAGCAAAGTTTTCACCCAGAATAATAATAAAATATATATATATATATATATATATATATATATATATATATATATATATATATATATATATGGGTCTACCTGAAAACGCCAAAAGTCCACAATGCCGACAACGAGAACACTGACACCGGAAGATCGACAATGGCGATGATTGATGATTGAAAGTTGAGAATCCCGATGCTGAGAACACTGACATGTTAAGGTAAGTGTGCGATAAGGACAGACATTAGGGTCAGGGTGTGGGTCAGGTAAGTGTGTGATAGTGACAGACTTTAGGGTAGGGTGCGGGTCAGGTAAGTGTGTGATAGTGACAGACTTTAGGTTTAGGGGCGGGTTAAGTGAGTTAGGGTTAGGGTGCAGGTAAGGTAAGTGTGCGATAGTGACGGACTTGAGGGTTAGGGGCCGATTAATTGAGTTAGGGTTAGGGTGCGGGTAAGGTAAGTGTGCGATAGTGATGGACCTTAGGGTTAGGGTTTGGGTTAAGGTTAGTGCATAGATAGTTGTGTATGTAAGGTTTAGTGTAGGTTTGTAAGGTTTTTGGTGTGCTTGTGTTGTGTGTGTGTGTTTTTTGGGAAAGGTATTTGTTTTGTTGATTGTTGGGATTGTGGTTTGTCGGGCATGTGAAGTTTCATGTTTTTGAACTTTCAGTTTCTTTCGGTTTTGTCGTGTTGATTATTTCGTTGTCAGTGTTTTGGCGTGTCGGTGTTATCAGTTAGACCCATATATATATATATGTATATATATATATATATATATATATATATATATATATAATAAAAAAGAGATATACAGTAGGGTTAGGGAGAGAAAACATAGACAATAATATCAATATCAATAATATCAATGCCATATCAGATTATTATTTCAATATATAAGAAGTTATGACCTATAGCTACGTTCACCTTTACCACATCCACATATGATGTGAAGGCATTAATATGTCATAAAATAAATCAATCTCAGTGTTGTTATAAATAATTAGTAACAACACAAAGGTGGAGAAAATGGAGAAAGAACCAAAAACACTAGTAATACAAAAACTCCTCCGCTATACAGGATCCCAATAAAGGCAGTCCCACAGAAAACAGTTAGTAGTGGCAGTAGGACACCAGAAATAATTCTGTCACTGACCAGATAATACTAAGGTAGTTTATTAAATCTTAAAACAAAATCTTAAAACAAAATCTTAAAACAATGTTTTAAGATTTAATAAACTACCTTAGTATTATCCGGTCAGTGACAGAAATATTTCTTGGTGTTTTACGCAATTACGAACTGGTGTCCTACTGCCACTACAAACTGTTTTCTGTGGGACTGTCTTTATTGGGATCCTGTATAGCGGAGTTGTTATAAATAATATAATGGCAGTTATTTGAGTATGGCATACTGGATATATGTATTCCAAATAAATATATCCAGTTACAAAACCAGAATGTTTAATGTCATTTAATATTACAGTAAATAATTTATACATTCTATCTGGTAATTAAAGCTAATTTCTGCTGTGGGGAATTGACCAAATGAACAGTTAAGTTGTTTTGTTCCTTGCCTAATGCAATCATCAACAGCTATTGGAGTAGGCATGTATGCTTGATCTAAAGGTTAGTTATGCCTATTCAAGCTCATATGAACTGATGCCCTGAAAAGTATGATCGGGTTTACATTGACATCTGATGCATACATACATACATACATACAGTTTACCTCTCTAACGCAAGCTAGTCTCTCCTGATGCACCCATCTATTCTGAGCAATCACTTCAGCAACTGAACAGAAAAAAATAAAGACAAAAAAAATAGAAGCATAATGAATAACTGTATTGGCTGTCAAATCCATGCTATATTATTAATCAGCAACCTTACAGATAACTATTGTAGAGCTATTTGTATTATGGAAACTATATTATGTATTGGTTAGCAAGCATATTTGACATAACTATGGAAAGAAAGATAAGACTTTACAGCAGGGAAGAAGATAGTATGTTTGATAGAGCTATAAACAACATCTGCAGGTTCCCCTTCCCTGTAGTTAGTGATAAGTTAAAAAGAAATACAAGAGGCACTGCTATAACTGGAGGAGCTTAAGGATGATGCATGCAAGTTGGGTCACCAGAAAGTGGAAGTTTGGCTGTAGAGAATGATGTATTAAGAGTTACCTGAGTACATGAAATTAGAGATTTTTGCAGTGCAAAATTCCTTGAAGAGACCAGTGAGTACATACATTGTGTAGTAAATACAGTGCTAGCAAAATTCAAGAGGCCTTTGACTCACAAAAGCTTAAGTCTCTAATTGAAAATAGAATAGATTCATGCCTGGTTAAAGGACCATTATAGGCAGTGAATGAAAAAAAAGAAACCATTTATAGCTTGCAATAAAGTTATTCACAAGCCAAACTTGTCAACACCTTGTCAACTACTTATTACTAATTGTATTTTTTTCCTAACCCTAAATGCCCTAACCAGGTCAGGAAAGACATCCTATGTTCTTAACAGTAGTGATCATAAGTGATACATTTTTAACTTAAAAAGACAAGAAACTGATACGTTTTTATTTAACCCCAGGAAATTCCCTGGATTGAGATAAAGCTGCCACCACAATTCTCTCTTTCTATTCCAAAATCAACCCCCAGGGACCATGCGGTTCTTGTCCACCTTTTCAAGACAATACATTTAAACTTGTGATCTTGAAACATAGATAATGCCTAAATAGAGCATTTGCACCTTTCTGTTTACTTATACTATAAAAATGTTCATAAATACACTTTTTCAGTCTCATTTCCAAACAAGGACACATAAAAAACTGTTTTCATTGATAAGAGGAAGCTGCCTTGAAGATTTTTTTTGAGAGAAATAGTAACCCAGTAGATTATAACTGCAATAAAAACATGGAGCCTACAAGTGTGGTAGCTGCAGCCAATGTAACAATATCTTAGTAGCAGATATTGTTAAAGTTGGAGCTATTTTTAGGGAGGTTAGGGGATTTTTTAACTGCAACACTAAAGGGGTTATATATTTATCCCAATACTCCCAATGAGCCAGGTTTTACATTGGTAAAATCGAAAAGAAGTTGAAATAGTGTATGTACAAACATTTTTATAGTAAAAGTAAACAAAAAGGTACAGACCCTTTACTTAGGCACATATCTACTTAGCAAGATCAAAAGTTTAAATGTATTGTCCTGGAAAAGTTAGAAAAGAATCCCAGAGGTGGTCCCAGGGGGCTGATTTTTGGAAGAGAGGGAATTGTAGTGGCAGCTTTATCTCAATCCAGGGAATTTCTCGGGGTTGAATAATATCATATCAGTTTCCTGTCTTTTTATGTTAAAAACTTATCAATTATGAGCACTTCTGTTAAGAACATATTATTACATATGATTGTGTATTTAGTTAAGATATTGTTAGAACATTTTTTTTTAGGATTTTAATAATTCATTTGGGTTGGTGTATGTTTATAAGTGGAGCAGGTAACTTTAAAATCTGCTTTATATGATTTTTTTTCCTATTGGATTAAATGTGTTACATGATTTACTGAAATATTTAAAAGTTCATTTTAAATTAATCTAATTATTCTGATGAAGTCCCAGCTTTTGGGACAAAAGCGCTCAATGTTTCTTTATTGTGTGGACTGGTACGGATTTTTGCAATAAACCAAGTGGTGATGTGACTCTGTCTTGCTACTTGTAGTTTCTTTTTACTGGTTTCACTCTCAGGTTTATCATCATAATTAATTTGTCCTGCTATGAACAATAAAGTGTAAAGCAAGCAGGTGAAGAAAAGTATAAACATGATAATGGTGGGTTATAACATCAGTCGCCAGCAGTTACACACGTAATAGTAATATAAAAACATTAATTACAACTTTGATATACTAATGAAATTGAACCCTTGACACTATGCAAAAAGCAGTCTATAGTCCAGCTCAGTATCTCTGCATACTATATAGGAACTGGTAATTCACAAAGTTAAAAGAACACACTTGAAGGGACGGTGACAACAGATTGAAGCATGACAGAATGTAGCATCATGCTTCACAGTAATGACAACTGCAGTGTCTCATAAGGTATACATTACATGCGGCAGCCTAATAAATGTTAGTATAAGTATCTCACAATACTGCTTTCAGTCTGTATTTCTGCAACACAGTGGGATTAAGCACATCAGCATGAAGAGAACCATACTAGTATAGTCTAAGGCAAAAAACTTACCAGTTTTTGCAGTCAAGTCTATAATGCCATTTTTGTACACTTCTGGTTCACACCTGTAACTCCTTATAGAGTCTAGACCATTTCTGAGCCTAACTTCTTTAACCTAAGTGTCTTATCAGCTAATAATAGGCAGTATATGCCATGGTAGTGCAGCGGTAGCACTGTTGCCTCACAGCAAGAGGTTCTCCCGTTCGATTCTCGGCTGGAGTGCGAGGAGTGCCTTCTGTGTGGAGTCTGCATGTCCTCCCCGCGGTTGGGTGGGCATTCGAAAGACATGCATAAATGGGCGTGCCTTCGTTGAAGGTTGAACGTTGAGCTGGCACCTCGGCATTCGTCAAAATCTACTGCCAATCATTAGCCGACCGAAATTCTGCTGTGGCGACCCCTAACTGGGAAAAGTCGAAAGACAACAACATTAGAAAGTACAATGAGTTATTAACAGAATAACATTAAGGTTGTTAATCTAGGATGTTCCGCATTAGAGAAATTAATCAATTAATTTGTCACTTAATATTCAGATTTATGTTCTTATTTTCAATACTGAGAGTCCTATATGTCATTGAGGGGGTATTATGTGAAATGCTATGTGAGAGCCAAGAAAATGCATTGTCAAACATTGTATTCAAAATATTACAAGTTGTTTGTTATAATTATAAAATTAAACAATATTTCCATAAGTACTTAATGCTTCAAAAAACAAGTGACAATCTGTTGCTTAACATCAGGTGAAATCTTGAATGTTCTTAAAACAACTGTCTTTGATATCTACTCTATAAGTTTCATGTCTTTAGAGATATTCAGTTTTATTTATATTCAATTACACAATTAAGCATATGTTTTCATATTTCTGTATATATCCCAATAAACATGCATTCATAGAGGAATTTCTTGTCATCATCTAAAAGCGTATATCTGGTTAACAAAAATGTTCAAACATATCTAGAATGTACAGTTTCCAAGATATGGTAACTTGTTTGTGATAGTTTAAAAAAATATAATTAAGGTTTGTGTACATTATAATATATATATATATATATATATATATATATATATATATACAATTTATGGAAAGACTATGCACTGACTATTATCACTGTAAAGAATACTTCTTACTAATAACATTCTTATCTGTACCGTTTCAATAACTTTTATTGTTCGCAGATTATTTACATTTGTTAAGCTTATACTTTTTATGTTTCTTTTTCAGAAAATGCTCTGGAATTCAAAATGTGTGTATTCTGCCAGAGGTCTAACATTCCATACCACATAGGCTTTAATGAGTAAATGTCACTCAGCTCTGAGGCATAATGCCAAAGTGTACTGTAAATGCCGAGGACAAAAATGGAAGTCTTTTATGGACCATTTCTGATCATGTGTGCAGTGTGTGATTCTATTTTTTGACCAGCTTACACATGTGCAAAAGGGGTTGCTAGGACTGTGGTGAAAATTAGCAACAAACAGATAGCAGGACACATAGGTTCATAGGTTCATAGGTTTATACTAGGCTATCTGCCCTAAGGCATTTATAAGCCTAGCCCAAATTTTTGTGGCTTACGCCACCCCTTATATGAAAAAATACTGTGCCCATTAGTTTGTTGTGCCTCTGTCCAGCAGTGACACAGAGATGATTCCCGGGGTAAACCTACGATCTCCCATCCACAGGTCTAGATTTCTCTTGAACAGAGTCAGCGAGGTGCTCTGCCTCACATGGACCGGGATTTTATTCCACAGCATAGGGAGTCTCTGAGTGATAAATCTATCCCTCCAGCACGTCCTATTTATATCCGTGCTAAGGTTTAAGTCGCTTGCTCTAGTGGTTTTGGTGGATTTGGATTTTTGAGGTGGAGCATGTCCATTAATTCGGGTTGGACATGGCCTTGTATGTCAGGCACATGTCACCTCTGAGCAGGCGGTATGCGACTGAATAGAGCTGGAGTTTCTTCAATCTGGCAGCATATGACAGATTTTGGAGTCCTTATCCTTTTGGTGAGGAACTTTTGGGGTCTCTCAATTGCTGCAGATGTCGGGTGAGATACATCCCGAATGGGGCATTGTACTTTCGATCATTGGTCTGATAAGTGAAGAGTACAGGGAACAATAACCTCACTAGATCTGGATGTGAATCCCTTCATGATCAGGTGGGCAATGTAGAAGGTCTTTCTAACCACTTTAGCAATGTGAGTGTCAAAGAAAGGCCACTGTCAACCTGGGTCCCCAGGTCCCTGATAACCTCTTCTGTGCTTAGTGGATTGCCACCTATATGGTAGCTTGGGGTTACCTTGTTTTTCCCGAAGGGTATGACTATACATTTTTTGGCGTTTAACTTCAGGCCATGGCTCTGGCACCAGCTATCTTTTTCCGTGAGTCCCTTCTGAAGGATATCCATGTCTGATGCACTTTCCACTATGGCGCCCAGTTTGCAGTCGTCTGCAAACTTTGTCAACAAAGTCCTCCTATGTTGGCCTGTACTTCTGAGAAGTAGATGCCAAACAATAGGGTGCCAAGGACCGAGCCCTGTGGGACACCACTTGTGACCGGCTTGGAGTCTGACACAGCGCCAGCAACTCTAACCCTGTGGGTTCTGTCCTTAAGCCAGTTTGCAACCCATCTTGTGACATATGGGTTTACATTTAAGCTGGTAAGTTTTTCTACAATACCCGAGTGGGGTATTGTGTCAAAAGCCTTTGCAAGGTCATGGTAGGCTGTATGGACTGCCTTTCCCTCATCAATGGCCTTGGTGACTGTTTCGAAGAAGTCGACCAAGTTCAAAAGGCATGATCTTCCCTTGACAAAGCCAAACTGGGTCGGGTCCAATGTCTGCAAGTCCCCTATATCTTTGTTTATGAGCTCCATTATGATCCTCTCCATAGCTTTGCAGACTAGACTTGTTAAGCTTATGGGAAGTAATTACCAGGGTCCGTGAGGCGCCGCCTTTGTGGAGTGGGACAACAGTTGCCGACGCCACTCCTTGGGCCGTACCCTGTGGTAAGGCTGAGATTAAACAGCTGCCTTATGTGCAGGTTTAATTCCTCATTTAGCTCGTGTAGCACACAGCCGGGGACACCATCCGGTCCCATTGATGCTGTGTTTTAGCTTTAGAGAGCAGCTTTCACCTGCGCATTTGAGATGTCTGGGAGGCTACACTTTCGGCTGGGATAGTTATCTCTCCTTTAGGGGGAGGGGGGTGAAGTTTGCACTGAACCTGTCTGCCAGTATGTTGGCAATGTCTGTGGGTTCAGTGATTTTTGTATCATTTTTGGACTAATTCTGAGCATATCTGGGAGTTTCTACCCAGGTTCCTAACATAGCTGAAAAAGGCCTTATGATTGTCCTTTGAATCCATGGCAATTTTTCTCTCAAAATTGGCCTTAGTTGATTTTATGAGTGCTCGTATTTTTTACTAATAATGATCAGGGGTGACTTCCCTTTTATGGATTTTGTTCTATCATGTAATAGCTTTCTCCTCTTATTGTAAAGTTTGTTAATGGCTGGGGTCCACCAGACTGGACGTTTGCCCTTTGTGGAAAGAGTCTTGGTTTTATTTGGGATTGCCTGATCCATGCAGTCCTGGAGGTGTTCATAGAAGGCATTTGTAAGGGCTTCCGCAGCTTGGGTTGTGGTTTCCACTGGCTCAGGGGCCTTGAAGGATACTACACCAGTCTTGAGTAGTGTGAAGTTTGCTTTAGAGAAGTTCTTCACTATGGTCTTTTTTGTTTGGGGTGGGGCGGGATGTGGATTTCCAGTGAGATTAGTTTATGATCAGATCTCACCAATGAGGGATATACTTCCGGTGTGGAGCATTTTGTCCCCATGTTTGTGACAATGAGATCTAGTATATTTTCTCCTCTCGTGGGAACAGTGACTAGATGTTCCATGGCATTTGAATTTATGAACTCCAGGAACCGTTGGGCTAGAAAGTTAGGGCTTGAGTAATGTTCCCAGTCTATATTCGGGTAGTTGAAGTCACCCAATATGATGGTGTTTGGAGATAAATTTATACCCTCCAGTGTCTTCAGGAAGGCTGTGTGGGGTTCCTGAGTTTGAGAGGGTGGCCTGTAGCATGCTACAATTTGTAGAGCAGTTTTGCCTATGGTTAGTTGCACCTGGATGGTTTCCAAAGCTTCGTGCATTGCCACCAACCTGGAGGTGTAGGTATCCTTTATGAATATGGATACACCCCCTCCTTTTGTGGTGTGGTCCGGGTTTTGGGGCTGGAACGCATGATATGAGGTAAAACCTAATAGTGCCGGGGTGCTCTCAGGAGCCTTGAACCAGGTTTCAGTTACAGCATAGACATCGATGTTCTCCATACTGAGAAGGGCCTCGAGTGCGTGCATTTTGAGATTTAGACTTCTGGCATTGAGCAGCATTACCCTCAGTTTCTTCCCATTTTTTTTTCTAGGGTGGTAGGTTTAGAATTTGAGCCTTGCCTAAAAAGGCACTATGGGGTGGCAAGAGCCTTAGCCAATGTCCGGAATCCCAGGGGTGACAGGTGCAAGCCATCCCTTGCGAAGCAGCGTGGCTTGTCAAGCATGTCATCCCAGGCAGACAGACACTGGATCCCCTTTGAATGACACCAGACATTAAGCCAATTGTTAAAGCTGATCATCTTGTCTCTATATTGTGGCATCATTCTTGGTGAAGGAAGGATACTGCTCAGGGTTAGGGTCATACCTGCCTGGGCTACATAATCAGAGAGCTCCTCTATGTCTCTTTTCATGTAGTCCAGGGAAGTATGTCTCAGGTCGTTCACACCAGCATGGACAATGACTGTGTCATATTTGTACTTGCCGTGGAGTGACCCGAGTGCTTGTGTTATGTGGTGGATTCTAGCACCCGATAGGCAGCTTACTGTGACCCTCTCCTTGTTCAGCCTGGTGAGTGGGACGTCAGTGTGTCTGACTATGGGCTCACCTATGACAAGTATGTCTGGTGTTGTATTTGGCCTTAAGGGCTGTGACTGCTTTGCATACTGCTTTGTGGTTTATGTGTTGCTTGTGGGGTGTCTTGAGGTAGCAGTTGTTTGGGTGCCTGCTTTGGAGGCCTCTGCTGTTTAGGTAAATTTTTACTCAGAGCCTCCGAGTATGTCTTTGTGTGTTTATGTGTTTGATTCAGTGGAGTGGTAGCATTATGTGAGGCTGGTTTTGTGGTGTGTGTAGTTGCCTTCTCCTCCTGTCTGGTCTTGCCAGTCCTGAGTTGAGAGAGCTCAGCCTCCAGTTTGGCTAAATAGCTGCATCTCTCGCAAGTATTTGTGTTATGTGGGAGGAGGAGAGGGTTGTCTGTGTACATGAGGCAGTTATAACATTGCCTCAAGATTCCCAGATTCACCAGCTGGACCGGACAGAAGATTGACAACTGACCTTTGGACATGCTAGAATAATACTGGGAATTCCTTAATTGAAAACAAGGGCCAGTGGGGAGTGAGGGTGTAGTGCTTTTAATTTTTAGTGCTGACTTATATAATTGCTTTAGTGAGCAAGTGCCAGGTAACTTGAGTGCAATGTGTTACAAGTAACTAAATGCAAAAACGACAAACAGTAACTTTCTTTCAAGTGAAACAAGGAAATAAGTACAGTAAGCAATGCAGATATCACTAGTGATCCACAGAAGCCCTGAGAAGTTGCGTATTAGGTGGAATTAGCTTCCAGGGAAATAACAAGCAAACAAACAACAAGCATATAAACAAAGCTAGATTCAGCAGGCCTGGATCTAGTCTATGCTAGAGCAAACAAGGTGAACCAATTTCAGTAAGATACAGTTCAAATATTCAGGCACTATAAACCTTTAACCAGAAATTCCCAGCTCAGAAGGGCAGAGTCCAGCCTCTTCTCCCACAAGAGTGCAGACCACGAACCTTCTTAATGTAAAATAACTGGCCTGAAGCCCAAGTGCCTAAACCAGAACTAATACACTTGGACACTGGGCTCTCAATCAGCAGTTCCCAACTTAGAAGGATGAAAGCTACCTGTCTTGCCACCACAGTGCTTGCCACAAACCTTCTAATGTAAAACAACTGGTCTGAAGCCCAAGTGCTTAATCCAAAAGACTTGAATGATAGCTACACTTTAATCAAGTTACAACCAAGCAGTAATAAATACCATTGAATACTTTAGAGAATGTCTGGATTAGTGCTCAAGTTACACAAACAAAGCTAGATCCAGCAGGCCCGAATCCAGTCTATGCCACAGCAAACAAGGCACCAACTTCAGTAGAAACAGTTCAGATATGGATGCACTATAAGCCTTTAGCCAGAAATTCCCAGCGCAGAAGGGCAGAGGTCAGCCTCTCCTCCCACAAGAGTGCAGACCACGAACCCTCTTAATGTAAAATAACTGGCTTGAAAGCCCAAGTGCTTAAACCGGAATTAATACACTTTTAGAATAACAGACACTGAGCCCTCAATCAGCAGTTCTCAACCTAGAAGGATGTAAGCTACCTGTTCTGCCACAACAGTGCAGACCACAAACCCTCTCAGTGCAAAACAACTAACTGGTCCGAAGCCCAAGTGTTTAAACCAAAAGGCTTAGAATGAGTTACACCAAGCAGTAATAAATACAATTGAGTATTTTAAGATGATGCAAAAGTAAAAAGAAGTAGGTAAAAACACAAGTATAGTAAAAGCAGAAGAATAAAGGAAAATGCAGGATGGTGGTGGGAGTACACCATAGCTATCCATTTCTTCACCTCATAAATGTATCCTTGTAACCAGAATATGATGAATTTGGGTAGTCACCACATGAGGGTCAGGTGACAAGATAATAATGTTCTATGGCCGATTTGACCAAACTAAGTATGTCAAGCAGACACACAGGCAAAGTAGAGAAGGATGTATATATATATATATATATATATATATATATATATATATATATATATATATATATATATATATATATATATATATATATATATATATATTTTTTTTTTTTTTTTTCCTTTTGGGACAGCTGCCAATTTTTTTGTAGACAGAGGACTTTGCGGAAGGCCCATAGGAATAACAATTTTAGGTATGTTGAGTATAAGTAGCAGCTACACACATTGAGGATATACAAGACTGGCAGGGAGGGTGATAGACACAAAAGCCTGGGAATCACCATGACTGGGGATAGGTATGGGACATTAGAGATGCAGCTACATACAGCTTGAGCATGGTGAGAATCTAGTTCTCACCCGCAGAGCATTCATTACTGTCTCCTGACACAGATCATGGGTCAGTGCTGGACATGGCATCAGTTTTGTAATTTAATATAAGAACATTTTCTACTCTGCCAATTCAGGCACCAAGCGCCCCCTCCATCATGTCCTCAAACAGCCCTGTTAGCTCTGGATGGGTGAAAAAATCATTACATCCAGTACTACTGCCAATTGGAAGAGCTACCAGATGCAGTTGGAGCAGATAATGTAGGAGCTGTGGAGGCAATGCTGACAGGTTGTGGCCCACATGTTCTGAGTGCCTGTACTACCTGTAGTAATGCCTCTACAGCCACATGTGGAGCTATGGTGGGCTGAAACCCACTGGTGAGTCAAGCTTCTTGTGATGATGGTCATTTGTGTTGCAGCAGCAAAGTTTTCACCCATAATAATAATAATAATATATATATATATATATATATATATATATATATATATATATATATATATATAGGTCTACCTGAAAACGCCGAAAGTCTACAATGCCGACAACGAGAACACTGACACCGGAAGATCGACAATGGCGATGACTGATGATCAAAAGTTGAGAATCTCAACGCTGAGAACACCGACATGTTAAGGTAAGTGTGCGATAAGGACATGCGTTAGAGTCAGGGTGTGGGTCAGGTAAGTGTGTGATAGTGATGGACTTTAGGGTAGGGTGCGGGTCAGGTAAGTGTGCGATAGTGACAGACTTTAGGTTTAAGGGCAGGTTAAGTGAGTTAGGGTTAGGGTGCAGGTAAGGTAAGTGTGCGATAGTGACGGACTTGAGGGTTAGGGGCCGATTAATTAAGTTAGGGTTAGGGTGCGGGTAAGGTAAGTGTGCGATAGTGATGGACCTTAGGGTTAGGGTTTGGGTTAAGGTTAGTGCATAGATAGTTGTGTATGCAAGGTTTAGTGTAGGTTTGTAAGGTTTTTGGTGTGCTTGTGTTGTGTGTGTGTGTTTTTCGGTAAAGGCATTTGTTTTGTTGATTGTCGGGATTGTGGTTTGTCGGGCATGTGAAGTTTCATGTTTTTGAACTTTCAGTTTCTTTCGGTTTTGTCATGTCGATTATTTCGTTGTCAGTGTTTTGGCATGTCGGTGTTATCAGGTAGACCCATATATACATATATATATATATATATATATATATATATATATATATATATATATATAAAAAGAGATATACAGTATTAGGAGAGAAAACATAGACAATAATATCAATATCAATAATATCAATGCCATATCAGATTATTATTTCAATATATAAGAAGTTATGACCTATAGCTACATTCACCTTTACCACATCCACATATGATGTGAAGGCATTAATGTGTCATAAAATAAATCAATCTCAGTGTTGTTATAAATAATTAGTAACAACACAAAGGTGGAGAAAATGGAGAAAGAACCAAAAACACTAGTAATACAAAAACTCCTCCACTATACAGGATCCCAATAAAGGCAGTCCCACAGAAAACAGTTGGTAGTGGCAGTAGGACACCAGAAATAATTCTGTCACACTGACCAGATAATACTAAGGTAGTTTATTAAATCTTAAAACAAAATCTTAAAACAATGTTGAAGATTTAATAAACTACCTTAGTATTATCCGGTCAGTGACAATTATTTCTTTGTGTTTTTCGCAATTACGAACTGGTGTCCTACTGCCACTACGAACTGTTTTCTGTGGGACTGTCTTTATTGGGATCCTGTATAGCGGAGTTATTATAAATAATATAATGGCAGTTATTTGAGTATGGCATACTGGATATATGTATTCCAAATAAATAAATCCAGTTACAAAACCAGAATGTTTAATGTCATTTAATATTACAGTAAATAATTTATACATTCTATCTGGTAATTAAAGCTAATTTCTGCTGTGGGGAATTGACCAAATGAACAGTTAAGTTGTTTTGTTCCTTGCCTAATGCAATCATCAACAGCTATTGGAGTAGGCATGTATGCTTGATCTAAAGGTTAATTATGCCTATTCAAGCTCATATGAACTGATGCCCTGAAAAGTATGATCTGGTTTACATTGACATCTGATGCATACATACATACATACCGTTTACCTCTCTAACGCAAGCTAGTCTCTCCTGATGCACCCATCTATTCTGAGCAAACACTTCAGCAACTGAACAGAAAAAAATAAAGACAAATAAATAGAAGCATAATGAATAACTGTATTGGCTGTCAAATCCATGCTATATTATTGACTAATAATGGACACTATACTTACTTAATTCAGGGGTGTTTGCAGTCCTATATTCAGCCTCCCATCAGCTCAGCTGATCCTTCTTCCACCTAGAATGGTGACAACATTGTTCCCCTGTGTGTGGAATTCCAGTTGCACTGGAGACAGCTCTGGTCACCCAATTCCAAGATTCAGCCTTGTACTGAGACCTGCTATAGTTCTCCTGCAGAAGCCTATAGCTGTAGCACTTTATACGGAGACCTATAAAGGTCCTTAACTCCTGTTCACACCACCTTTGGGCTCTAAATGGAGCCACATCTTCTCCCTTGCTTCAATGTCTTCTGAAGGACAACTAGAACTATGTGTCTGAATTAGCATCTAGTTCTGATTTCACATGTAACAGCCTGTGTGCAATGACACACAGCCTTGCCAGCTGCATTTTCACAATTGAAAGCACAAAAATGGCCTAACAGATTAATTGGGAGTGATTCCTTCAAAATTTGATAATTTTATAAATGTTAGACAAGTATCCATTCCCTGGAAAGGTTGGTTTGTAATGAATATAATATATTCAGTAAATTTGGGTATGTCTTGTCTGGCTGAAATTTGCATTACTTCTATCTTATTTAATAAGAATTGTCTCACAGATTGTAGGGTTAGCCACATGTCTTTACTTATATTATATTTATCTATAAGATAGTTAGTAGAGAGGACCTTACCTAGTTCTAGTAATTGATGCCAGAATACTAGTGTTCCTTGTTTTAAGACTTTCATCTTGTTAATTTGAAGAGTTTCAAAATTATTAGAGGTGAAAGCTAGAGGAAAAATTTAAAATATCCAAGACTTAATAATAGGGTTAATACTCACATTTTTTTAAAAATGAGGATAGTGTATGATTTATCTAATGTGATACAGCTTTAATGCTTTTATTTTCTAGTACATATGTCTTCAGAGTCCAATAGAAGATGTTTGGTATGAAGGATAAATGATCTTGAATATGGTTTCCCATAAAATCTAAACAAATCTGCTCATGTAGTAGTTTCCATATACAGAAGTAAGATGGATTAAGCCACAGGGTAACATTTTTAACAATAGCAGATAAGGCATATGTCTCTGTATGTCTGGTAGTTAATTCCTCCATCTTCCCAATTTGGCACATAACTATTTAGAGCAATTTGAGGTTTATTTGGGTGCCACTGAAATTTTAATATCATTTTATTATATTTTTGGATTATGTGTTTGGGTGATGATAGTGTAAAAACTTGAATAAGATATCATATTTTGGGAAATATAATTGATTTAATCAAGTATAGCTTGTCCTCCATTGTGAATAGATATCTGCTGCAATTTGTAATCATTGTTTCTATTTTGTTTATTACATTATTATAATTGAATAGAATAGTGTTATTTATGTCATCTGTTAAATAGACTCATAGGTAATGAAGTCTACCATCAGTAACAAAGTATTTTGTGAATGTTTTACTTAAGTTATTATTTTTTTTCAAACTTAAAGATAATATTTTAGTTTTATCTTTATTAAATAGTAAACCAGATACTTTTTGGAATTTAGCCATGAAGTTAAATAATGCTTGTAAGGAGTGGTTTGCATTGGAAAGAGTCAACAGTACATCATCTGCAAACAATTAAAGTTTCAGTTTTAAAGTTTTGGTAATTTCCGTACCTTGAATATTATCTTGTGATCTAATATTGTTTGCAAAAGGTTCTATCAGTAAAGGGAATAGTAAAGGTGACAATGGACAACCTTGTTTAGTTCCCTTTTTAATTGTAATGGGTCCTGATCTATGGAATCCCAGTTTAACATATGCTAAAGAGTTTTTGTATAAGGACTTAATTAAATTAATAAATATATTAATGAAATTTGGATTCTTCTAACACTAAGTGTAGGTATCTCCAGCTTACAGTGTCAATAGCACTATTAATGTCCAAAGAGACTAAAGTTACGTCTGTGTCTTGGTGTTTAGCATGATCTATTATCGTTATGATTCTTTTAATGTTATCATAGGTATTTCTCCCTTTTATGAAGCCTGTTTGATCTTCATGTACTAATAAGGGGAGAAAATGTTTGATTCTATTTGCATAAATTACCACAAACATTTTGTAATCTATGTTTAATATGGATATAGGTTTACATGAGGAACAATACTTTTCATCCTTACCAAACTTTACTATTGGGGATATTAACGAACATTTCCAGGAAGGGGGTATTAATAATTCTTCTCTGGTTATACTGCATACTTTAAGGAGTAAAAGCAACAACTGCCCTGACAGTAATCTGTACATTTCTGGTAGAATGTTATCTGGACCTGGAGCTTTGTTCATTTTAAACTTGGTGATTTGAGATTTTAATTTAGTCATAGTGATTGGTTTATTGATAATGTCTATTTGTTGCTGGGATAGCTTAATAAAAATGTTTTTGTTAAGAAAGAATTTAATCTCATTTATTGATCGGGGAAATAAGAATATTATAGTGGAGGCTAAGGTCTTCTGATATGCTATTAAGATCAGTTACTTTCTTTTTGTGTGTGTGTTGTATAGTTCTTTTATCTGTCTAGATTTAATCATTTTTTGTTCTATTTGCTAGTTGTCTTTGGTTAACATAATTCATGGAATACAAGTTTATTTTAATTTTCTTAAGATTTATCATGGTTTTGTGATGCAATATTTCAGAATATTTACTGTTGGTTTGTCTTAATTCTGGTATTATTTTTTTTTATTTCTAGTTTAAGTTTGCCAAGTTTAATTTGCAGCTCCAGCATATCTTTAGTCCATGACTTTTTCTTATTAATTAACCAAGTTAGTGTTTTACCATAAATATAAGATTTTAGAGAGTCCCATATATATATTTCTGAAATATCTTCCGTAGTATTTATTTCCAGGAAAGTCTTTATTTCAGTTAATTAAAATTCTTTAAGCTCTTTTAGGTTTGTTAAGTATGAGGGTATTCTAGTGACAGGAAGAAAACAATATGGATCAGAGTCTATTTTAAAAACTAATGCATTATGATCTGATAAAGGACAGGCTATTAACTTAACTCCATTTAATTTTGTAATTAAATCATTTGAAACATAGACCCTATCAATACATGAGTGAGATTTATGTTGATGAGAAATGAAAGTCAAAAATAATGAGTTCTGATCAGCAAAATGGTTAATACAGTTTCTTGTGAACTGACATGAAACTAGTGGCTTATGGGTGTGAGGATTTTACAATCACGGACAATGATTAGTGTGTCTTATGTACCCAGTTTTGTTCTTGGGCTTTCTCATGGTTCAAAGAATTTTGCAACAGAATACTGGACTTCAGGTAATATTGGTTACATCTATATTTGGTCAGGATAACTTTTATATTATAAAAAAAATTTTAAGAGGAGTTTGTGGTTACTAATGTTTTGTGATAACCCTGTGTAATTCACGTTTCATCTTGGACTCTAAAGCTTGGTTATAGAAGTAGCTGCCATTTTGTTATCAATGATTATTGTGAACAGGTATCCAGCATTTTTTGGAGTAAAATTCAGCTCCCACACTGATTATTGTTCAACATAGAGGCTAATTTCAGCATTGAACATTGGTTACACAATTTGCATTGAATTGGACTTTTTATGGATTGGTGAAGTCAATGAGCTGTTTTCCCTTGCATACGTATTTACAACTACGAACAACTCAGATTGTGAACAGTGGGATATTTTGGACTTTTTCCATTATACAGGAACTTGCTTAATTGTATGACTCTAGACAATGTTTGTTATATCTATACTTTATCTGGGCATTTTTCTTAACTCTTTATATGTCATTCCATTTCAATCGATATTGGTTTTGGTTTTTAACATGGTGAACGAAGTACACGCCATGTTATTATTCACAACTTATGCAGAGTTACATTTAATGTGTGCTGAATTAAAATTTGGCTGTAACAGTGGTTATTTTCGGTGTGAGTAAATATTGGCCTAATTGGGTTTTTTATATTATCCAAATAACAGGCTGAGTTATCAACCCAAATTATTTTGGATGGTTTGTGCTGGTGTTTTTTATGCTAGGACGTTTGGCAGGCACTTTTTGTGGGAATCCATTATATGAGTGAACAAGCCATTTTTTTTTGGTAACTTTATGGTTTTTGCCATGGCAAGATTTTTATATACCGGGGTTTAACAAGTGTTTTGGGGTGTTTATATGGATTATACAAATGCTTTACCCCATTTATAGTTTAGGTTACTGATATATATATTTAGAACAACAATAAGAAGGGGTATGAATTTGTATTCTTGCTATCCACATATGTATACTTCTTCATTTTGATAATAACATAAAGTTTGTTGCTCCTTAGAACTTTGTAGCTATTGCTGCAACAGTGAGGAGAACGGCAGGATACATAATATAGTTGTGCCTCTTATTTGGTACTTGCAGGGTTTTCCTATGGATCTCACTCATATTATACAAGGCTTGTTGGACAATTTAGAGATTTTTGATTAAGTCCACTAATGTAGAAGAAATAGGGACCTTGAAGTTTAGTTCCTGTAAGGATATTTTTATTATCCTTTCTAATAATATAAAAGAATTAAGAACACATATTTGGCTGTTTAAGGCCTATTTTAGTGAAAACATCACCCCATGGGGATTAAGGGTCAAAATACAGCCATTTGTTAAAGGCATGGATCAGTTATTATTGACACAATGGGAAGAAGCCCAGCAATCTGCCTCTATGGCTTTTGTCAAGATTGTTATTGCATTTTATGAATGCAGGATCTTAGCATTATCTAAAATTATTACTGATCTTTGTGAGAAGCTCCAGGCTTTTAAGGACAAACCTGCATATATTGAACAGGTTTCATTCCTTTCTAGTGGACTGATGCAAATAGAGAAAGAGCTTAAGTCCAGGATGATTAAAAAATTCCAGCGAGACATTAGGGATTATTCTGCTGGCAAGCCTTTTGAGATTAGGAAATCAGTTCAGTTTAGTGATAAAAAGATCCCATCAATGACTAATTTTAAGAGAAAGAGAAAATGTTCCATTTTAAAGAAATCTAAAATTTCTTCTGATACCTCAGCTGATGCGTTTTCATCAACCACGGACAATGAAGTTTCCACACCGTCTCATTCTCCAACCAATAAGAAAGGGAATGTTCATTTCCCTTTAGGAGAACTAGAAGGGCAGGAAGAAAACATAGAAGGAACAGCAACAAGTTTGGAATCAATGTTGGCAATGTTGATACGCAAATAAATCATAATGTCCATAATATTTCTTCAGCTGATTTAACACAAGCAGAATGTGATTTACTTAATAAAGGTAAGGGATTTGTTCCTAATTTTTTTTTGTGTCGGAAAATGCTTTTGCTCAGGATGTCTTTACCTTTTGTAGAACTGTTAATTTAAAATTATATTTTGCACAATCTGGTGGTGTTGATCAGGATTTGCAGGAGTTTAGATTTAGAACTTCTTCATTTGTGCCTCCTATGAATATGTATGTAGAAATGTTCCAAAACTTAATATTGAAAGATTTACATTTTTTAAATCAGGCACATGCACGTGATGGCCGAGATAATTTAACTAAGGTTGAATGTCAGGCTTTGAATAGATTGAGTAAAACTTGAGAGATTGTCATTAATCAGGCAGACAAAGGGGGTGCTGTGGTTGTTTGGAACTAGGATATGTACTATAATGAGGCCCTTGACCAGTTGTCAGACCATCAATATTATCAGTTGATGGTTCTGGACCCAACATCAATCTTTAAACATGAGATTGACAAGTTTTTAAACTTGGCTTTTGAGGAAGGTATTATTTCTAAGGAAATCAAATATCATTTGATGGTGGTAAACCCCACCAGGCAAGTTTTTTTACATGTTACCGAAGATCCATAAAAATTACAATCAGCCTCCAGGCAGACCAATTGTGTCAGGCAGGGGCTCTCTTACAAATCCCCTTTCGGCCTTTTTTGACTAAATATCTAAAACCCCTTTTGGTACATGTATGGTCTTGTATACAAGATACTACCCCAATTTCTCAATATAATAGCAGAAATGCAAATTGAAAATGGCTGGTTGCTTTGCACACTTGATGTTAGTGCATTGTATACCAACATTCCACATTGGGCAGGGCTGCTAGCTTTGGATTTTTGGCTCAGATAGATGTCTTTGTATGATCCTGGGTTCAATACTTTCTTATTATGCCTCACTGAGCATGTGCTGACCAAAAGTGTTTTTTATTTCGCTAATTCATGTTATCTTCAACTTAAAGGAACAGTGATGAGAGCATCACTTGCTCCCATCTATGCTGACTTATTCATGGGGATTTATTAAACATCACTTGATTTATGATGCCAGTCATAATATTTTTCTTGAATCTATGGACATTTGGCGCCACTACTTGGACGATTGTTGGTTGGTTTGGCATTCTGATGATACATATCTACATACATTTGTAGAATATTTAAATGAAAATAAGTGGAGTATTAAATTCACTGTTAATTATCACCCAAAGATAATTACTTTTTTTTTTTGGATGTTGAAGTGAATGTGTTAGATGATGGAACTTTGAGAAGTATTGTCTATAGGAAACATCTCCAAATTAATACTCTTCTTCATGCTACCAGTTGCCACTCCCAACGTTATTAACAATATTCCTAAGTTTCAGTTTTTCAAACTCAAAATAATTTGTTCATCAGTGGCAGATTATGATACACAGGCTAAAGATATGGTAAAAAGGTTTCAAAATAAGGGCTACTCTAATAGGAATATTCGCCAGGCTGTATCTTCTGTACAACAGGTTCATAGATATCAAGCACTTAAATATCAAGTTAAAGACCAGACACAAGAATCACCCCTTAGGTTCATTATGGATTATGGAATGAATACTGGCTTTTTGTAGAACATCATATATCAACATTGGGATATATTGCAAATGGATGATAGGATAAAGGAGCTATTGCCAAGCAAGTGTAGGTTTTCATAAAGAAAAGGCAAGAATTTGAGTGGTTGGTTTAATCATTACAAGAAAGGGAATAAAATAATCCACAATGCTGTACAGATGAGATCCTTGTGGACACTGTAGTTTTTGTAAATTTGTCCAGAAACAGAAGTCCTTTACCTCCCCCAATTGTCCCAAGGTATTTGATATTTTGGTTTATGGAAATTGTAGCAGTGATTGGGTGGTATATATGGCTAAATGCATATATCCAGCATTTTATGTAGGACAGACATCATGTGCATTTAAATTAAGAATATCTCAGCACTTAAGTGATATTAGGTGTGCTAGAAGTATGAATGCCCTATATAAGCATAGTTTAAAACATACCACTGCTAAATTTTCCTTTACTATTATTGATAGAATTCAAAAGCAATATATGCAGCGAGAAGGTTTACATTCTCTTCTAAAGTATAAGAAACATATGTGGATAATTAAATTAGGGACTTTGTTTTCCTCGGGGGTTAATGAACAATTATAATTAACCAATAGAATTGTGGAGGCAATATACTGTTTTCATTTATATGTTGGTTTTTGAGAGCACATTTAGTTAGCACTGTTGAAGGCTATAAGCTGAAACCGGTATGCTTTTTTCACCTATTGGTGTTTAGACTTGATGTTTTATGTGCTTTAAATCTGGATAAAATCTGCTTATATTTTTGAGTAAACTTCCAGTTTGAATGAGAGCTATATTGTGTGCTGGCTTGTGGAGTTTTAAAATTGTGCTTTTTTGGCCTTGCACCTTCCCATACTTGAATGGGGGGTTGGTGATGTTCATCAGGATTCTGTGGAACTGAGAGTATCCAAATAAGCAACAGCCTCTATATTTGAATGGCATGCATTTTGTTTCTATTTCTTATCACTCTTGGTAATTTAGTTAATAATACTTGAAGACAAAGTGGAATTAGAGATGATACTAGATAGGACAAATGTCAGTAACTTATTCCTGAATTACATATAACACCAGAATACCACCCCAAGTAGTGAATAGAGGAAATCATCTATATATAATTTGAAATGCCAACTAATATATATGAAATACATTGTAATAGATGTTTTAAGCAATAATCAAATGCATGAATATAAACAACAAACAGAGAAGAGAGTACCTGTAGTAAGTCATGATTATCAAGGTGAATATTCTTTTAATTCTTTTACTTCCCCCTTTTTTAATTATAGAAATAGGAGTATGATGACAGTATAAATGTAGGGGAAATAATGTATTTATTTGTCCTTCGTTTTTTCTTCTTTTGTTCAACTACTTTCCATTCATTTTTTCAGCATATCTTTTGGGAGTACTATTAGTCCAATCCATAGCTTCCACTTGACCAATTGTGTTATTATTAAGTAGGTGTTTTGTTGCAGTGTCCAATGAGTCAAATATTTTGATGCCCTCCGGAAGAAAGATTTTCAATCTGGCTGGAAACAATAAATGTGTTTTAAGTTGTTTTTTCTTCAATGCTTTTACAATGGGATAAAATTCTCTTCTTTTTGATGACACCACTTAGGAATAATCACTGTCAAATCTGATAACTGAACCTTGGTATTTTATTGGAGAGTTTGCCCAGGCTTTTTTTAGAATTAATTCTTTATCTTGACTGGAAAACATCTTCACAGTAATGGATTTCGGTCTAGATTTTGTTGAAGTAGGTGTTTCTGTAGTTGCTATGGATCTGTGGGCTTGTTCAATGTCAAATGAGAGTGATTCAGGTGGTTTAAGTGTAGATGGTATCCAAGAGGTAAGAAAGTTAATAAAATGATCTATTTCTGCTTTCTCTGGTAGTCCATAAATACAAAGATTGCTCCTCCTGGACCTATTTTACAGGTCATCCATTTTATCTAATAAATAGTTGTTTTGTTTTAATAAAAATTCTGAGTGATGTTCTTCTTCAGCCAACCTGTTTTCCATGTCATTAAGGGATTTTTCCATTACTGAAATTTGAGACTTATGCTGCATAACAATCTCCTGTAGTTGTTTAAGTTGTTGAGAATATTTGTCTTTAAAGAAATTCAGCTTGTTGTCAATTTTGTCTATTTTCAATGATAAGTCCTTTATATTTGACAGTAAAGAATTTAATTCCTTTTTGACAGAAGAATCCTGAGTTGAAGTTGTCATATAACTCATTATGAAGAGCTGAGTGAAGTTTTCTTGTCCAGTTGAATATGACAGAACTTTTGAGTTCTGATTATAAAAAAAAAATATTCAGTAAGATTTCTAGTAATTTAGTAGTAGAATGATGTTATATAAATCAACCAAAAATCATGTATGATACAAAAGTCCTGTCAGAAATATATTTCAGTTCAGAGAGTTGAAGAAGTAGGCTGCTACAAGTTCACCATCTTGACTACGCCCCACTGAAACTTCTTTTCTATGTTTGTTCTCCCTGACATGTCCTCTGTAAGTGGACATCAAAGTGGCAAGACTGTTATACACTTAATTATTCATGGACTATTGCTAATGAGTCACACTCACTAACCCTTAGCAAGCCCCACTTCTCAAAACTCAATCTTGTACTGCTAGGCTGTGTTCTCGGCAATGTGTAGGTCCTCATACAATATTTACCTGCCCAGCACTTCAAGCAGATTGTGTGAATCATGAATGATAATGAGCTAACACCTGATTTACATATTCCCAGAGGGGGTTAATCTGTACTATATAAGAACAAGCTGGTGCTAAGGCACTTGTATCGTAGTAGGAAAGATTGGATTTACCAGCTTCAGATACTGCTTTTTGACAGCTATAGTTACATACATTTTCTGACTTTCTTACTAATCCTTAAACTTTATGTGAATTTTCTTTACCACATAAAAATTATTTTGACAGTTGTGCTGGCTTATCTTGAAGACAACATTGCATGATGTCTGCATTTTTTCAGTTGGTGTTGATATAGAAGGTATAGCAGTTATTCATCTCCAGCTGATGTTACATGCCTTTATAGCAAAATTTCTCTGAGAATGTGAATATGTATGAGATAAAATTCTTATATGACTAGTAGCAATGACAGGGTTACATTTTAAAACAAATGTGTTAAGCCTGTTATATATATATATCTGCCAGCAACAAACATTATCCCAAATGGTAGCATTTTAATGTAACTTCCCTAAACTTTAATTAATTACTAATGCTGCTTTCTATTCTAGAGTTACAACAATTTAATTCATCCTTAGCAGTTTTTCATAGCATTTTGTTTTGTTTTTTTTTTTATTTTTTTTTTTTTTTGATGGGGCACTTTCTAGTTATAGTTATGTGTTACATGTGTGGATTCCTATTGAGCAGGAAGTTAATTTCTGGTAATGATGCCTGCATGCATTCATAATTGTTTTCTTGCAACTCAGTTGCTTGTTTTACTAAAACATCCATTTTTTTGTTTTTTTTGTTTGTTTGTTTTTCATCCTGTACAGGGATATGGCTGCAAAGAAATCTGGATCAGGTAATCCTTCATTCTCAGCTGCTGAGAATGAGGTGATAGTGCAGGCACTTTGTCAACATGAATCAGCCTCATAGTGAAGGTCCTAGATGGCAAGCCCTTCTGTGACAGTATCTGGCAGCAGGTGGTCAATGATGTCAGTGTTGTGGGTGGCCATGGCCGTGACTGTCCCACTGTCAGTCATCAGGTCAGTGACACGATCACCAAAGCAAAGAAAAGAGGAAGTGCTATAGCACATGAATGGAGGGCTGGTGGTGGTGGTCCTGCTATTGAACCATTGCTCACTGAGACGGAGGAGTTCCTGTCGACTCTAAGGGATCTGGGCACCTCATTGAGGATTCCCAGTGAAGTACTTGACATAGTTTCAGATGTGTAGGACAACCAAAGGATGTCTACTAGTGCAGCTCCAGGTATGGTGTCAAGTATCTTTTTATTTTATTTTATTATATATATATATATATATATATATATATATATATATATATATATATATATATGCGTGTGTGTGTGTGTGTGTGTGTGTGTGTGTGTGTGTGTGTGTGTGTGTGTGTATGTGTAGAGGGGGGAGACAGAATGAGATATATAGAGAGAAAGACAAGTAGGGGACAGAGGGGGGTGAGAGGCTAGACATGTGACTGTATAAGATCTTTATTTACATGCATAAGTAGGTGATGTTTATCTTTAATGTGTCATCTTAATTGTAAGACTTATCATCCCTATTTCCATCTCCATTTTGCCCATTTAGGCACAGCTGGTAATGAAGTTCCACAACTACCTGCAACTGGTATGGCCATAACTTGCTGTAGTTGCATTATTCTATAGAATATTTGTCTACCTTAATTCATTTTTTAATTGTACTTGTTCTATTATTGCTTAACCCAGGCTTACAAAGCTAAACTAAGCTAAGTCTGATCATTGTATCTTGAATGTCTCTATTGTTTGTGTTTTATTATTGTTATCAAAGGTGAGCCTGCCACTGGCACTGTGGAACTCCTACCACCTTATGTCAGATTATCGGCAGCTTTTGATGATGGTGGTGGTGATGAAGGAAACAGTCTGGGGATGCAGAGAGTCAGTCTGACACTGAATTTGTTGCTCCCGCATTCCCTGCACATATTTTGGACAAAATCAGTATTCCTACATATACCCATGACACACAGCCATCAGAGATAGGACAGGTTGAGAGTTGATTAAGGTAGTATGGTTAATCCAGTTGCAGAGCTGGCAGAGTCTCTTCCTAGCCATTGTGAGGGAGAAGTAACACACAGCAATGTTGGTAGAGGTGCTCAGTGTAGGTCTGCTGGCCTCTCTCCCCCTCTGATGTGTGGGTGTCAGTATGTGACATGCAAAGTGTGCACAAGGCAGTCCAGACATGAAGGCACAGGCACTTTATACTAGACACTCAGAAGAGATAGTCAGATTACTGAATATTGTGCATTCTGATATGCAAGACTGCCTGAACCATGTGGTTAACTCCTTGGACCAGGTGAATGACACACTGGATCATGCAGTCTCTGTTACGGAATGTCTGCTGGGGAGGGTCAGCATCCATGTGACATCATCAAGTGTTATCTGACATGGCCATGCCAGATCCATTAGTAGCACTACTTCCACTGCTTCGCCAGTAATTGAGGCATCCGCAACCAGATGTGATAGGCCATGTGTTCACAGTTGTGGACATAGTTGTGATAAGCGCTCATCTAGTAGACATTATTCACACTGAGGTAGCACATTGATTTCTAGCCAGGGTCATGGAACAGGCAGTGCATTTCCTGATGTAAGTAATTCTCGCTATCAGGCATGGTGGCAGTGAACTGAATCCTTTACCATGCACAGCTAACACCTGTCCAGAATACCAAGGCATAGTACTAGCACAGTTGCTTTGACTGTGTTCCAATAGACCTACACACACACATGTAAACATCACTATTGAATGACTTACATCTGTTGCTATTGGCCAATAATGTGTTGTCCACAATGATGAGAAAGGCAGGGACTCTCAAAAGAATAAGACAACTGCTTCAGTATAAAGAGAGGAACCACTGTGACAGAGTTCCACTAGTGACAACATATCATCCAGAACGAAAAAAACTGTACAAATTCACAAGGGCCCTCCAACCACCGTTCAGTGAGAATGGCATGTTGGAAGACATTTTTCAAGTACTCCCACTGCTGTTATTTAAACAGCCTCCAAATCTAAAGAATCTTCTTGCCAGAAGCACACTTAGACCGGGACAGACTATAGTCCAGAATGGCACAAAACCCTGCAACCATCCAAGATGCAAAACATGTCACATAATTTGTGCAACTTCCAACATAATAATTTTACAGAACAGAAATACAAGCTTTATTTATGTGCACTTCCAAAAATGTGGTTTAGCTAATCCAGTGCAGGAAATGTCCTTATACAGGTTACATAGGACAGACGGGACTGTTAATCAAAACTAGGATGAATGACCGTAGACACATAGTTACTAGTAAAATGACTGACAAGCCAGTATTAGCACACTTTTTCCCAGTCTGATCATTCTGTATCAGATATGACAGTTATCTTTCTTAGAGGACATTCCCACATAATGTTGGAAAGAAGAACAATGGAGATTAAGTTAATTCAATTGTTCAGTCTGGCACTCAGCGGTATGAGCCTGGATATTGGTTTTATGTGTTGGAGGGAAGCCTTCTAGCTTATCAGTGGGAGTGGTAAGCACTGGGTAGCCTATCTACCACAAGAGGAGTGGTTTCTGGCTCAGAAATTGTAGCTTATTGGCTGTTTGAGCAGTTTTTTTCCATCTCTTTCAACTTTCTGTTTTAAAAGCCCACATCTTCGCAAGTTTTCCACTTTTCCTGTAACTAATTTAGTCCAGATACAGACTTGCTGTATCCAGGACTGTTTGTAAGCTTCTGAGCAGTGCCAAAGTCTGCTCTTCAATTTTTCCCTTAGATTTGGTAGTTCTCTCCTCTCCTGCACTTTTACTAGCTTATTAGTTTAGCACTTTACCAGACTTCTTGTAGCAATTATTGTAGCACACGAAAGTGCTACCAGCACTAAACGTTCTACAAGGAAACAGCTCCAGTACTTATTTATTAATGCCCACCCCTCCAGGTATGTCTAAAGGTCAGTTCCCTGTGCTTTCTCCTATTAACTTGATGAACTTGGGCATCCTGAGGCAATGTAGCAACTGCCTCCTGTACACTGACAACCCTCTCCTCTTACCTCCCAGCACTCAGACTTGTGAGAGATGCACTTATATATCCAAATTGGCAGCCACAAACTCTCCAGCTAAGACCAGAATAGCTGGTCAAGAGGAGAAGGTCAACACTTGCACCACACCACATGGAACACATAGCCCTCCAGAACACACACCAGCACTGGCTTTACAAATACAAACCATACACCCACCTTCGCAGAGGCTGTCAATAAAAATCTACCTAAACAGCAGTGACCTCCAAGGCAGAAATGCACTCGGCCACCACAACACAACACTAATCATGAGACACATAACTCTCCTAAACAGTGTGCCACTCAACCAAAGCCCCTAAGGAAAAACAGCATGCCCAACACACTAGTCATAGGTGACTCGATAGTGATGTACACTAATGTCCCACTCACTAGGTTGAATAAGGAGAAAATAACAGTCAGCTGCTTGTCAGGCACCAGGATCTGCCACATAATGCATGCACTCATGTCCCATAACAGCAGGTACAAATATGACGCTGTCATTGTACATGTGGGTGTGAATGACCTGAGACATACCTCCCTGGACTCCATGAAAATAGGCATGAAGGAGCTCTTGGATTATGTAGCCCAGGCAGGTATGACCCTAGCCCTGAGCAGCATCCTACCATCATCCAGAATGATACGACATTACAACTAGAAAATGATTGATTTCAGCAATTGGCTATGTTTCTGGTGTCATTCTAAGGGGATCCAGTATCTGTCTGCCTGGGATGACATGACTGACAGACCTCAATGCTTTGCCAGAGATGGCCTGCATCTGTCACCCCTGGGCTTCTGGATACTGGCCAAGCCTCTTGCCACCCCTATAGTGCTTTTTTTAGGCAGGGTTCCAAAGACCAAATTACCACCATAACAGCTACAAACAAATGCACTCTGAGAGTCATGCTGCTCAACACTAGAAGTCTAAATCTCAAAATGCACTTACTCAAAGCACTCCTTAAAATGGAGAACATCGACATTTGTGCTGTAACAGACACCTGGTTCAAGGCAGCAGAAAGAACCCCTGCACCACCAGGCTATAACTCATTCCACACCTTCTGGCCCCAGAACTTGGACCAAAGCTCCAAAGGCGGTGGTGTTTCCATAGTCATAAAGGATGCGCACACCTCCAGACTGGTAGCCCAACATAATGAATCTGAGATACTTTAGATGCAGCTAACATTGGGTAAGACAGTGATTCAGGTCATACTCTCATATAGGTCCCCAACCATGTCCCAAGACTCACACTCCACATTCTTAAGCACTCTGGAGAATATTAGGGTCCAACCTAACACTCTCATACTGGGTGACTTCAACTACCACTCCATTAACTGGGAAAACTACTCATGTACCAATACACTTGCCCAATGCTTTCTGGAATTCATTAATTCCAATGCCCCGGACCAGCTCGTTCTTACCCCCACTAAAGGTAGCAACATCCTTGACCTGGTCATTACTAACATGGGCAGCCATTGCTCTACACTAATAGTCAACTCATCCCTGGTTAGATCCGACCACAAACTAATCACCTTGGAAATCCATATCCATCCCAACCCCCACACACACACACACACACACACACACACACACACACACACACACACACACACACACAGAGGTAACCACCAAGAATAACTTATCCAAAACTAACTTTGGTCTCCTAAAAACAGAGGTGACTAACTTCACAGCACCCATACAAATGGAGAATAGTTGCATGACTGCTGAATCACACACCAATGCACTGTACAAACATATACACAAATGCATGGATCTCACCATACCCAATGGAGCCAAAATGCTCTCCTCAAAAAGAGGAAGCCAATCTGGTGGCCGCCTGCCATAAACAAACTCTACAACAGAAGGAGGAAACTGATGTGGAATAAGGTGACGTCCCAAGACTGGAAAAACTCCCTTATCAGCCTCAACAAAAGGTTGAGATCCTTCATCAAATCCTCTAAAGTTAGCTATGAAAACAGAATTGCAGCAGATAGTAAAGACAACCACAAGGCCTTCTATAGTTATGTAAAGAATCTCCACGGCAGTACCCAGATTTACTTGGAGCTGTTGCACAATAGTACCTCCTATACCAAGCCAACAGCTATTGCCAATACACTTGCTGACAGACTCAGTGCTAACTTTACCCCTCTCTCCCCCCACAAAGGACCAATCACAATACGAGTAGATTGCCAGGCACCCAGTATTACTGCTGCACAGGTTAAAACAGCACTGTCCAAGGCTAAGAATACAGCTTCTATGGGACCTGACAATATCTCTGGCTGTGTTCTACATGAACTACAGAGTGAATTGGCACTTCACCTGTGTGCCCTGTTCAATCACAGGGTCACGTCAGGCTTTGTCTCTACTGAATGGTGTACTGCTACAGTCATCCCTCTCCACAAAGAAGGACCAACTACAGACCCTGGGAATTATCACCCCATTAGCCTGATGAGTCTGATATGTAATGCTATGGAACCCATCATCATGGACCTAATAAACAAGGATATAGGGAATCTTCAAACTCTGGATCCTACACAGTTTAGTTTTGTGAAGGGTAGATCATGCCTGCTCAACTTGGTCAACTTCTTTGAGTCAGTCACCAGAGTGTGGATGAAGGCAAGGTGGTTCATACAGCCTACCTTGATCTGGCCAAGACCTTTGATACCATTCCCCACTCAGAAATCATAGAAAAACTCACTAAGCTAGGCATCAACCCCTATATCACTAGGTGGGTAACAAACTGACTCACAGACAGAACCCACAGTGTGAAAGTAGCTGACTCCAAGTCAGAATGCTGACCAGTCACGAGTGGAGTCCCACAGGGTTCGATCCTGGGTCCTCTCCTATTTGTTATCTACTTCTCTGAAGTCCAGGCCAACACAAAGGGACTCTGGCTGACAAAGTTCACAGACAATTGCAAGTTGGGAGCTATTATTAACTCCTCAAGTGATGTTGACATCCTACAAAAAGGTCTCAATGAGACCAACAGTGTCAGAACCATGGCTTTAAGTTCCCTTTTATTACCACATTGATGGTAGTCCACTGAACACAGAAGGTGTTATAAGAGATCTGGGAACACAGGTTGACAGCAATCTCTCTTTTGACCACAACATTGCCACTGTGGTCAGAAAGTCCTTCTATGTGGCACATCTCATTACTAAGAGTTTTGCATCCAGGAAGAAAGAAGTCATTGTCTCCCTCTACTCTTCCCTCATTAGGCCAGTCATCGAGTACAAAGCCCCATTTGGCATGTACCTCACTGCACACTTGCAACAACTGGAGAGGCCACAAAAATACCTCACAAAGAGGATCCTAGGTCTTAAAAACTTGTCCTATATGGACAGACTCAAAAAACTCTAACTATCCTCTGTCTCATATCGCCTACTTAGAGGCGATCTCTGCTTGACTTACAAAGCCATGTCTGACCCAGCTCTGTTAGAAATGCTACATCTAAAGAAATCCCAAGCCCTCCGCACCACACACTCCAGAGACCTCAACCTCATTACCACAATCAACAAAACATGCTGGAGGGACAGGTTCATAACCCAGAGACTGCCTATGCTATGGAATAGACTTCCCATACATGTCAAACAGAGCACCTCAATGGCCCTCTTTAAGAGAAATCTTGATGAGTGGATGGGAAATAGAAAATTCACCCTGGGGATCACTCCAGTGTCTCTACTCGGAACTAAGGTCAGGTGGCACGATGTCAGGGTAATCCTATGGGCTAGGCTTGTAAAGGCTCCAGGGCCATTAGCCTAGTACACACCTGTGAACCTATAAGATATTATAATACCACAAACAAAATCAAAGAAAGCAATTGCTGTAATACCACAGTCCTGAGTCACAGTAATAGTACTTTTAAGTTTAAGTACCAGATTCTAAAAACTGTTCAACTGGCCTTTTCTTAAAAAAGTACACACAAACTGTTCAATTAGCCTTTTCTTAAAAAGTACACGCAATAAAAGTACTTTTAAATTTAATACCAGAGTCTGATAGCTGATAGCTGTTCAACTGCCCTTTTCTTCAAAAGAACACACAATAACAGAACCAGTTCTGCAAAGCTAAGTGCTTTTGTCCAAACATTTAATGAACTTCCTCAGAGCTATACAAAACAGTCACTTAGTAATACTTATACTTTTACTTAATTATGTAATCAGTCACATGATACCAAGTTTAAATGTCTTCCTGATTAAAAAAAAATCACATAAAAAGTTGACACACAACTTTTTAGTTAAAAGTACAATGAATGAAATATCAATAAATAAAAAAAAAAAAGAAAAAATAACTTTATATCCTTTGTATCTTTAGTAACCATTTTATATTTATGCCTTCATTTAACCCATGACTTTTGTTTGTATTTTGTAAAAGTTGCCAATTAACTTCTTTGACTTCTAAAGTGTTATTTAAATCACCAGAAAATGTTTTGTGATACATGGTCCAATAAAAAAAATTGTAACTCCTGAATTCTGAACAAGATAAGGCATGTTTTGCTAAAACATTTGTTACGTCTTTGTTTCTAACAGCAAGTATATGTTCATAAATATGCTTTGACAGTTTTCTTGTACTTTTACCTACGTAGAAACTGCTGCATGATTCACATGTAGCTAAATATACTACCATACTGGAATTACGTGCATCTTTCACTAGCCCAAATGTGTTTATGTGAGTGTCTTAAAATAATATTTGAACACTCATTTATTAACTGACAGTATTTACAGTTGTTACATTTAAACATGCCATTTTACTGTTATACATTCCTTTTTCAACATAACGTTTTTCAAACAATGCCTTAAAATTACAGTTTTTATTATCTATAAATGTTGGTTGTGCACCTATTACAGATGACAGTTCATTATTTCCCAGTATTATTTTCCAGTTGCTGTTAACTGACTTGCTATTTTTTTCCTGACTCTTATGACATAGGGAGAGGGAATGCTCTAAAATTTTCCTCTTTATTCTTGATATCTGCTGTTTTATCAAAGTCTGCTAATAAAATAGGAGCAAACCTTGTTTCACTTAGACTTTTAACTTCTAAAATATTACTATCCAAAACACTTTCATAATACCCTTTCTCAGTAAATTTTTTTAGAAAAGTTATTTCTTTTTCAAATTTTATGTTATAACTTACTAGTCTACTTAAACTTCCAAACTGTCCATTAAGTACATTTCTTTCCATGAAGTATAGATGTTAGCTTTTTTGCTTTTAAATGATTTCATTATTTACAGATTGGGTTTTTTCTATGCATACTCCTAACTAAACTTTCCTTCTTCCACATTCATTTGTAACTCAACATCCAAAAAGTTAACTGTTTTACCATGTTCACATCTGATGAAAGTTAGAAAAGTTTTCCTGCTCTTCATGTCAGTAAATCTTTTACAGTACTTCCTCACTTCCTTTCCATATAAGGAACAAATCATCTATATAACATTTATAGAAAAGTTTACTGTATAAGGCTTATGTATATATTACTGCATCCTCCCACCAGCTCATTATTAGGGTGGTGAAGGATGGTGCCATTCTGGCACCCATTGCTATATCATGTTTTGCTTATAATATTTGTTATTAAATTAAAAAAAAATGTTCTCCAAAACTAATTCTGTTAGTGCACAGTCAATATAATCATTTGTATAATTAGTAAACTTGCTTAAATAATTTCTGAGACAGTCAATACTTGTATCGTGTAAAATACTACTGTAGACTGAAACAACATCTAACATAACCATGAAATTCTCATCACCTGTAAAAGTATATGGTTTTAACAGATCCAAACATGTCTGTGAATCCTTTAGAAAAGCTTTGAATTCTGTACAATAGGGTTCAATACTGTTTCCAAAAAAACTGCAATAGCTTCTGTTTTACTGAAGTCAGCAGCTATAATTGGCTTAAAGGTTAATGATTCCTTATGTTTAAGACCTTTGTGCACTTTAGGAATCCCAAAATTCTTGCCATCTTTAGGAATTCAACTTTCATGTATTCATATAGCATAGTATCTATTTGCCCCGATGTACAAGATCCAACAACTGTTAAATAAATTTCCTAAAATTTTCATCTGTGACAATCATATCACTTGCTTTGCAGATATGTGCCTCTCAGATTACTATAAAGAGGCCACGGAACTAACAGCATCACTCAAACCATGACCTCTAACACAACCTCCGATAGATTTGTTAAGTCATGACAAAAAACATTAGTGAACCATTAACTACTCAGTTGCTACTGGTCATTTTACTAATTTGAGCCCTAACATTGTTCAGACAAATGAAACAAAATGATGTTCCTGTTTTCCAGTATCCTTGGTTGTAGATTATATATACCCAGTGTTGTCTCAGAGTATACATATAATTTAAAATCCTCATATTAGTGTCTTGAGGTTGTGGATAAATTGTTAGTAAGAGACTCTTAATTAAGATCAATGCCAGCATGACTTAGGCATAGAGGAAGGACTGGTAAATACTGATATGTTCCCAAAATGCAATAGTAGCATGTTCCCTGTACAGCAGTTACAACTCTGAATATTGTCTAGTTGAGGTGATGGACTATAACACATCCACTTACCAAGACAAAAAAAAAACTTTCAGGTTAGCTTTTTGGTTACTCTAAAGGAGGTCTTTGTTACCTCTTCCAAAAAAAAGTGCAAATGGGAGCTGGATCCATGGCACAGACAGATAAATACCTGATAGATGTAGATCACCTGGTACTGAACAGTGACCAAATTAGTGGATGAGCTGACAAAGGAGGTCTGAAGTGATACGCCAATGCCACCTCTCCCTTCCTGTGAGGAAAGAGCTTTTCTGGCCTACTGCAATGACATCACATAATAGAGAGGAGGTGTATGGTGAGAGTTAAATTAGAACTTTTGTCAAATCCATCTATAAAGGTGAAACTTGTTTGAGTGAGGCCAAAAAACATAGATTCATAGGTTCATAGGGGTGTACTAGGCTAATGGCCCTGGAGCCTTTACAAGCCTAGCCCAAAAAATGGCCCTGGCACCGTGCCATCCAATGTTAGTTCACAGTACCTCTATCCAGTAGGGCAACTGGAGTGATTTCTGGGGTGAATTTTCTGTTACTCATCCACTTGTCGAGATTCTTCTTGAAGAGGGCCACAGCGAGGTACTCTGCTTGACATGAATGGGAAGCTTATTCCAGAGTATGGGCAGTCTTTGGAAGATGAACCTGTTCCTCCAGCATGTTCTGCTGATTGTGGTAGTGAGGTTGTGATATTTGGAGTGTGTGGTGCAGGGGGATTGGGATTTCTTTAGGTGTAGCATTTCAAGTATTGCTGGGTCAGACATGGCTTTGTAAGTCAAGCAGAGATCACCTCTAAGCAGACGATAAGTTTTAGCTGCTTGGCGTTAAGTGTGCAAGCTTGCACACTTAACACCAAGCAGCTGTTTTAGCTGCCTTTCTGCAAAAAACAACAACAACAACAACAAAAAGGCAGGCTAGCAGGAGAAAGCACAGACCCAGGCAATTACAGATGCATATATGTGAGAGATGCAACTATATAGCCAAACTGGAGGCTGAACTCTCTCAACTCAGGGCTGGCATGACCAGACAGGAGGAGATGGTAACCACACACACAACAAACCCAGTCCCACATAGACCTACCACAACTGCAAACCAAACACATAAAAACACAAAGACATACTCGGAGGCTCTAATAAAAAACTTACCAAAACAACAGAGGCTCCCAAAGCAGACCTCCAAAAATCCACCACCTCAAAACAAAACACATGCAACACATACTTCAATAAATCAGTGTGTCAACCAATCACAGCCCTTAAGGCCAAACACCATGCCTGATACACTAGTAATAGGTGACTCTGTAGTCAGACACACTGATGTCCTGCTTACCAGGCTGAACAAGGAGAGGGTGACTGTGAGCTGCCTATCGGGAGCTAGGATCCGCCACATAACACACGCACTCAGGTCACTCCAAAGCAAGTACAAATATGATTCCGTCATTGTCCATGCTGGCATGAATGACCTGAGATGTACCTCCCTGAACTACATGAAAAGAGACATAGAGGAGCTCTCCGATTATGTAGCCCAGGCTGGTATGACCCTGACCCTGAGCAGCATCTTGCCCTCACCAAGAATGATGCCACAATACAAAGACAATATGATCAGCTTTAATAATTGGCTCAAGTACTGGTGTCATTCTAAGGGGATCCAATGTCTGTCTGCCTGGGATGACATGTTGGACAAGCCACGCTGCTTCGCAAGGGATGGCTTACACCTGTCACCACTGGGCTTCCGGATATTGGCTAAGGCTCTTGCCACCCCCATAGTGCCTTTTTAGGCAAGGCTCAAAAGACAAACCCACCTCCTTAGAAAACAAAAATGGAAAAAAACTAAGGGTAATGCTGCTCAACGCCAGAAGTCTAAATCTCAAGATACAGGCACTCGATGCACTCCTCAGCATGGAGAACATCGACGTCTGTGCAGTAACTGAAACCTGGTTCAAGGCTCCTGAGAGCACCCCAGCACTACCAGGCTATACCTCGTATCATACTTTTCGGCCCCAAAGCCCGGGCCGAACCACAAAGGGAGGGGGAGTGTCCATATTCATCAAGGACACCCACACCTCCAGGTTAGTAGCAACATATGAAGCATCAGAGACCATACAGGTGCAACTAACCATAGGCAAAACTGCTATACAACTGGTAGCATGTTACAGACCACCCTCCCAATCTCAGGAACCCCACTCAGCCTTCCTGAAGACATTGGAGGATATGACTGTATCACAAAATACCATCATACTGGGAGACTTCAACTACCCAAACATAGATTAGGTACATTATTCTAGCCCTAACACCCTAGCCCAAAGGTTCCTGGAATTCATAAATTCAAATGCACTGGAACAACTAGTCACCTCTCCCACTAGGGGAGATAATATACTAGACCTGATCATCACAAACACAGGGGCAAAATGCTCCACACCGGAGGTATACCCCTCACTAGTGAGATCTGACCACAAACTAATCACCCTGGATATACATATCCCACCTCCACCCCCAGCACAAAAGACCACAGTGAAAAACTTCTCAAAAGCAGACTTCACTCTTCTTAAGACTGAGATGGTATCCTTTAAGCCCACTGGGCCAGTGGATACCACATCCCACAATGCTGAATCCTTCACAAATGCTTTCTATGGACATCTCCAAGAATGCATGTATCATGCAATCCCAAATAAATCCAAGTCCCTCTCCACCAAAGGCAAGCGTCCTGTCTGGTGGACCTCAGCCATTAACAAATTGTATAACAAAAGAAGGAAGCTACTGCACGTCAGAGCAAAATCCCATAAAGGGAAGACATCTCTGATCAACATTAGCAGAAAACTACGTTCTCTCATAAAAACATCCAAGGCCAACTTTGAGAGAAAAATCGCTAAGGACACTAAAGATAACCACAAAGCCTTCTTCAGCTATGTTAGAAACCTGGGTGGAAACCCTCAGATATGCTCAGAGTTAGTTCACAACAACAAAAAATACACTGAACCCACAGATATTGCCAACATTCTGGCTGACAGGTTCAGTGCAAATTTCTCCCCTCCCTCACCCCCAAAAGAAGAAATACTTATCCCAGCAGAATGTAATCTCCCTGTCATCTCAGATGTCCAAGTGAGAACTGCCCTCAACAAAGCTAAAAACACAGCATCAATGGGACCTGACGGTATCCCGGGTTGCGTGCTACGTGAACTCCAAGAGGAGCTAAACCCGCACATAAAAATGCTATTTAACCTTAGCCTTACTACAGGATATGTACCTGAACACTGGCGTACAGCAACAGTGGTCCCACTCCACAAAGGGGGTACCTCTACAGACCCTGGAACCAGCCTGGTCTGCAAAGCTAGGAAAGAATCATTATGGAACTCATAAACAGAGACATAGGGGACCTACAGACACTTGACCCCACCCAGTTCAGCTTTGTAAAGGGCAGATCCTGCCTTTTGAACCTGGTTGACTTTTTCAAAACAGTCACTAGAGCCATTGATGAGGGCAAAGCAGTCCATACAGCCTACCTGAAACCCTTATGTCACTAGATGATCTGTCCTGGGACCCCTCTTGTTCGGCATTTATTTCTCAGATGTTAAAGCAAACATGGGAGGGTTGTGGCTGACAAAGTTCACAGATGACTGCAATGTATAGTCATCCCTTTGGGAAAAACAAAGTACCCACAAATTATCACATAGACAGCAACCCACTGAGTACTGAAATAGTAATCAGAGACCTAGGAAGTGGTTAGAAAACATTCTACCTTGCACCTCATCATGAAGGGATTCACATCCAGATCCAAGGATGTCATTGCACCAAGAGGATCAAGGGTCTCCAACATATGTCTTATTCTGCCAGACTAAAGAAACTTCAGCTCTATTCAGTAGCATACCGCCTGCTCAGAGGTGATCTCTGCCCCATGTCCAATCAGGACCTGATGGACATGCTCCACCTCAAAAAATCCAAATCCATCAGGACCACAAGAGCTAAAGACTTAAACCTCGGCACAAGTATGAATAGGACATGCTGGAGGGATAGATTCATAACCCAGAGGCCTCCCATGCTTTGGAACAAGATCCCAGTTCATATTAGGCAGAGCCCCTCACTGACTCTCTTCAAGAGAAATCTTGATGAGTGGATGGGAGATCGTAAGTTTACCCTAGGGCTCACATCTGTGTCACTGCTAGACAGGGGCACAGTAAACTAATTATATTATATAAGGGGACCTTCATTGTGTCACTACTAGACAGAGGCACAGTATTCTAAATTTATTCTGTACATTTTTGTACCATTTCATGGGGTGGCAAAAGCCACATCACTATGGCTAGGCTTACAAATGCCCCAGGGCAGATAGCCTAGTACTAAACTATGAAACTATGAAACTATAAGTCTGGCCAGCCTCATATGCAAAGCCATGGAAAAACTTTAGACAGGAAAGACTTCCTACAGATAGAGTTTTTAGCTTCATGCAAAATCTGAAAACAGATAATGCACTGTCAGGGAAACAAATAATCCCACATCCTGGCTATGAGAGAACACTATATATAGGAAGTGAGGAAGCACCCCATCATACTGGAATGAGCAACTGCTTTCCAAGGAGAAGACTAACTGGGAAGCTAACTAAAGAAGCAGTGAGAGCCATGGTTGTCTTGGCCAAAAGGTGTTTACCAGAATTAGATGAGCCTGTTCATTTTTTTGCTTTGAAATGACTATGAATGTGAAGCATTAGAGAGAATATAAACCTATTCACCAAAGATGTTATGTAGTGAGGATGATAGCACATTCTGAGCTTCCACTCATGATCTACTCATGAAACTAGCTCCCCTCCAGATATCACACAAGACCAACTTCTAAAAATCCAATCAAAAGCTAAAAGTAGTGCATAAATGGGTCCTGACAATATCCCTGGATGCATCTTAGATAGCATGAAGCATGATTTCACCACACCCCTAACAACTCTGTTCAGTCTCAGCCTTCATACAGGTTGTGTACCAAGCAAATGGAGAACAGCTACAGTCATTCCCCTGCATAATGGAGGACCTTCCACAGACCCAGGCAATTACAGACGCTTAAGTCTGGCCAGCCTTATATGCAAAGCCATGGAAAAACTTATCATGGAATTAGTCAATAAGGACATAGGGAACCTCCAAACACTGAAATAATCTCAGTTTGGATTCAATAAGGCCAGGTCATGCTTACTCGGTCTGGTGGATTTCGTTAGAAAAGATCACCAAAGCAAAAGAAGAAGGCAAAATGGTACACACCACATATCTCGACCTGGCAAATTCCCCACTCAGGCATTGTAGAAAAGCTAAATAAACTAGGAATAAACCCCATATCATCCAGTAGATTGTCAGCTGGTTCACAGAAATATGCAGATAATCAAAATAGGGGAAGTTACCTCCACAAAGAAACCATTTACCAGTGGAATCCCCCAGGGTTCTATGTTGGGACCTCTACTGTTTGGCATCTACTTTTCTGAAGTAAAAACCAATATAAAAGAGCTCTGTCTGACTAAAATTGCAGATTACTGCAAGCTAGGAGAAATCATTAAATGCACAAATAACTTGGCCATCCTGGAAGGTTTGTCTCAAATAAATAACTGGTGCCAAAATCATTGACTGAAACTAAATTCCAAAAAATGCATTTTTGTATCCTTTCGGAATTCTCCTACCCTAGGGAACTACCGCATTGACAATATGCCCCTATGAGTTGACCCAGTTGTTCAAGATTTGGGATCTTACGTGGACAGTAACCTAACTTTTACCAACATGTGCCTATTGTTGTCAAAATGTTCTTCTATACTGCACAGCTTATAAACAAAGGGATTGCATCAAGATCTAGAGATGTCATTGCCCCCCTTTACTCAGCCCTTATTAGGACAGTCATTAAATGTAATGCTCCACTTGGCATGTATCTGTCCAGACATATGCAATAACTTCAGCGTCCATGGGATGGGTAACGCCAGTCTATAATAAAATGGGATAAGTTATTTCAAGCACAAAAAGTGAAATTGGCTAGGCTTAAAATGACCAACAATGGCAGCTAGCCTAGTATTTACCTAGGAACCTATGATGTAGATGTATCTTGCAGCTAAACTGATTCACCAAGGCACTGAAGTGTCCTTACAGGTATACATCTGTCAGCTACATACAACTGAAAGAACTAGGTTAAACTTACAATGCATTCCTCACCTATTTGTTTATATATCACAAGGAAAATGTTGTCTGATGCTACCTGCTAACCACCTTACTTTAGCCAATTTTTGAATGGCCAGGCTGAAACTGGTCAGTTATGATCAGAGTACTATACCCCGTTTTGCAAATTCTGATAAGTGTCCTTATGGCAAGCTTTAGTGAAAGATTTCCTTCAGAATGAAATGTAATTTAAACTGAGTGGATAATCAGACTACTCACTGTCCATGTGTCTAAACCAGTAACCCAAATTAAGTCTAAAATGGTGTTTGATGATTAGAAGGTCTGCCTGCATTCACATGAGATATTAATATTAATTAGTCCAACTCATTGATAAAAGAAGGTATCAAAGAATTCATCATGTCTAAGGAATCTTTTTGATTACTCCCTAGGGTTTTTACATGTATTGTGACATTCCAACCTATCAGTAAAATAGCTGATATGTAACCCAGAATGCTAGGATCATGTGCTATTAAGTAAAAGTATACTGAGAAAAACTCTGTCTGCATAATGAAAGGTTTCATGAACTACCTCAAAAAGTATTTCAGAAAAATCTTTCTGTTCCTATGGAATGGATGGTAACTTTCCCCTTGCTTTGTAACAGCCCCCTTAAAAAAAAAAAAACTCTCAAGTTCTTCTACATTTGCTCACCTGGCTAAGCCTTGGCTAAACAATAACTTACATAAAGGTAAATTTGAATACTTTATAGCCTGTGAAATAAACTGAGTTTTCTACAGAAATGCATTGTAATAAGAGAATTCCTGGTGATTGCAAGTACCTCATTTTTTTAATTCAGAACTGTACTTCTTCAAATATGGGCACAAATTCTCAAAAAAATAATATTTCCTCACTTCTGACACTTTGGTCAGTTGGTGCAAAGGACTGAGGCTGTAAAATGTAGTTCCTTTGGTACAGGGTTCGATTCTCTCAACCCTTACTTGCCAACTGTGTAGCCTAAGTAGTCACTTAACCACACACTGCTCTTGGGTCGCCCCTAAAAAGGGATTCTGTGTCCATTGGGTCTACTTGGTTAATAAATGGGGATTATTATTTAATGAGTTTACATTCATGAAGATGCTCAGTAAAAGATATTGTAAATATGCTTTCAGTTTCCATGAAGTATTTACTTTTTACTATAAGAAATAGGCTTTAGTATAGTTAAAGGTATGAACTACTATATGTGATACCCTCTAAGGAAAGATTACATTTTCTAAGACCCCCCATCTAAATATTTTCTTCAGAAGAGATTTTGTGCTAGATAATGCTGTTCTATATTCATAAATGGCTGCAAGATAGGGTTGTACAAAGATAACTTGCTCACTTTATAGTATGTCCTCTAGTCACAATCTGTGGAAATGCTTAACCATGTACATGGAAATATTGAAATATAGTCTTTGACTAAGGAATTTGTTCTGAATGGATGAATAGTCTGCTGAAAGAGAGAATGAATCTGGAAATGTTTCAAACAATTAATGGGGTATCCCAATGAGTCATTTTGTAGAATTGTAGTTGTTGGACTCTGAGGGCACTGACCTATGACTTCTCTCTTTCTCTCTTTCTTTTTTCACACTCCTTTTCATCTTCCTTTCCTAAAGCCTACAACAGTAATAGACCCTTTATACATTGCTGTACTTCAATTACTTTTCATTGTTAATGGGCCGTTTTTCATTTTGAGTAATGCAGAGAAACTGAATTGCCATTGCATGAATCACATTAAATAATGCTGTCTGATCATTATATATTAGATTAGGTAATATTTTCTTTATCCTGTTAGCTAATATTGTCATGAAAATGTTATACTCCGTGTCCAGTAATGAAATTGGCCTATATGACTCACAAGATTTGGGGTCCTAACCTTGTTTTAATATGGGGAAGATAATTGAGTGTTTCCACAATGGGGGTGTTATACATTTTTGCTTAACCATAGTAAAGGCACTCATCATTTTCTTTAGTATATATTCAGGAAAAATTTTATATAGTTCAGGAATTATTCCATCCAGTCCTGGAGCTTTATTATCTTTTAATTTTTTTATTTGCTCTTTCACTTCTGTTAGTATTATTTGTTTATTTAATATGTTATTTTGTTGCATTGACACCTTAGTAGTTATATTTTCTTGAATAAAAGTATTTATTGCATCTGTCTCCAAAAGTGGTGTGTTATTATTTATATCATTATAGTAGTTTTTGAACACTTCTAATATACCCATTAAGTTAGATGTACTCTTAACTGAACCAACACTTTTATATTTAATCTCATTAATAAGATTGTGATTGTTTATTTATTTTTTGGATCTTATCGCTATTTTATGTAGATATTTGGGATTTACAGCATGATTGTAATTTAAAATTTTCCAGGTTTATGGCTACCTTATGATTCAGAACTTCTAAGTATTTTTGTTTTAACTTAGTAATTTTGTTATGTGCTACTTTGTTATTTGGTTTTGCATCCATTTTTATCTTGTCTATATTTTTTTGTAAGTCTAAAAGTTCTTTGTCCCACTCTCTCCGTTTTTTTAAGGTTACAAGATTTTATTCTACCATATATATATATATATAAACTGTAAAGGTGTCCCATAGGGGTCTATATAAGAATAGCAAAGAGGCGTTTAATCGAAGCCTCTTTGTTGACACATAAACAGTGAACACACTAAAGTGCGAATGCTTAGAACAGCAATTTCTTTCCCTGGGAAAGAAATCGCTTGGCCTTCCCAGTGTGTATGTCCCTTTCCCCACTGTAGTACAATCTCGAAGTTGGTATATTAAGTTAGGGAGGTGTGGGGGGCACAGCCCCCATGTTGGGGGTGTGGGGGCAAAGCCCCCCACATTGTAATGTTTGAAAGTGTGTGTTTGTTAGTGTTACCGATTTCTTTCCCAGGGAAACAAATCGGTGTTCTGAGCGTTCACGCTTTAGTGCATTCATCGTTTATGTGTCGGCAAAGAGGAGTTCGATTAAAGGACAACAACGGGATATTTAAGCAGATTGCTCAACCTGCTGTCTTTTTTAGTCCATGTTCATTGATGCAGCCTCGAAAAATCACCCATGCAGCTTTAAAAACTAATCCACTCAACTGTTTTCCCTGTTAGGCTTCCTACCTTTCTGTACTGTTTTACTTTGAAAACCAATTTGAAAAACCTCTATCTGGCTCTGAAATGATGATTTCACATCTGCCAGAGCTCTTGCTCTAGCTACCGGGGCATTTCCCCCCCCAAAGTGAAGTAATCCCCGCCTGATTTGCATGCTGTATAGAAGAGCCAGTGGACCTCCCACATTGTGATGTCAGAGCTGCCTTGCCCAGCCCACTCTTAACCTAGCAAAAATGTCAAACTATAATCTCACTTTTCTGAAGAGCCCTACCGATATTTGACAAAGTACAGGCAGAAGCACAGTAACAGCTGCAAAAACTAAGAGCATAAATGTGCAATGACCATGCGTAGATATTAATTGCATGTTTTTACATAAGAAGCAGATGTTTGTCACAATTAATCAACAACACTAAATCAGATTACAAGAGTAATACACATATATAATATACAAGAAGTATGCAATACCGTAATTTTCTTAAATTACCACTTAAAAAAAAGCATGTGGGTGCTGTCATGCAAGTCTGTGAAATATTTTGTGTTTATAGTGCATCATTTGTTAGCTATTTAACCAAACAGGAAGGAAAAATAAGTGGGAGTTTGATGCTTTACAAAACAGTGATTATTCCCTGTGCTATAGAGCTTGGTTCTAAATTTGACAGGAGGAGTGCAACAAAAAATCTCCCACTGTAAGGAAGGAAAGGCTGACAAGAAAACAGTACATTAGTCTGGTCACCTGCTGTGAGCTGTCAATCACATGCAGATAATGGGTCAAATTACCCTTAGCTCTTTGACAGCTAGGGAAGGTAGGTGTGAAGGGGGAGGGGAGATACCTTGAAGAACTAGATTTTAGCCTTCACAAAAGAAATCAAGTTAGCATTTCTAAGAAGAAAGAGCAATTAAAATGTTCTGTTCTGTAGCATTTGAACTGCTTGTGTTTGAAGTAGTCATTGAAAAAGGATACATTTTTAACCAAAAGTAGGTGACTATAACACAGCAGTGAATGCCTGTAAAATCAGTGGACTGACAGGAGCTTTAGGGAAAATGTGGCAGATCTGATGTAATTTTTTGGAGGCAAACAGTGTATTCTGGGATACTTAGAGGCAGTCTAAACAGTCAGAATTATTTCAAGATGCCAGACCCCATGTGGTCAGAGTCAGAAATTGAGTATAAAAATATCTAAAAAGCTCTAAATAGTCCCAGAGCAGTGTTAAAATGTAGGAAACACCAAACCATGATGAAATAAACATGTTTTTTGAGTCTGTGGGTGTGGTTGTCCTTTAAACACCTCTTTGCTATTCTGATATAGACTCGCATAGTTTAGTATCAGTCACTTCACCATTATTTGTTTCCATAAACATGTCTATTTCTTTATTATCCATTCCCTACAGTCATTTAACTTAGTTATGTAAGCAGGAATTCTCTGAAGAAATCTTAAATCATCTGTATGCGTAGTTAATGCAAAGTTTATAGCATTATGGTCTGAAAGTGGACAAGTCATTACAGATATATCACTTATTTTAGAGTATATATAGAGTATATAGTATATATTTAGAGTATATATTATTTGAGTATAGAATAAGGAATAATGTTCTCTTAGACCATGTATATCTTTAAGGTTCATCTTGTTTGTAAAGTCATTTAACTTCTTGGCTTGAGATGTTAGTTTTATTTTACCATTTTTAGAAGTATCATTGCCTGATAATAAGCAGTTAAAATCACCTGTTGCTATAGTTTCCCCTCTTGCATTTAAAGTAATCAGGTCCAGATATTTATCAACATATTTAGTACACAGTCCTGGTATCCAGTATGTATTAATCAAAGTATAATACTTCCTATTGATTTCCAAAAGAACCATGCTTATCATCCCATCTTTATTTGAAATTGTATCTATAATTCTTGGCATAGTGCAAGTATTTTTCCGTAGAATAAGAATGCCCCTTCTCTTAGTCTTAAAACATGAATCAGCCAAAATGGTATAGCCATTGAATGAGTATTTTTGTAGATTTTTTTAAATAGATGGGTTTCCTGTAAAAATGATCTGGGATTTATGCATTTTGATATATTTAAGCAAACCAGCTCTTTTGACATTATTGTTCGAACCATTAATATTTAATGATAAGCATTTATAAGCCATTGACTATAATGTGTATGTTATTACTAACTGAAAGACCTTTCTTCCATGTTGACTTGAAATCTGCTGAAAACTTACTTATCATGGATGCATAATGTGTATTAAGCACTACTTTCAAAAACCCAAAACTATTTACAAACACATACATGAAACATAAAGTTTCTGGTTTAGTTAAAATCTTAACTAAACCATCTACCCACCACCTCTCCAATACCAAATTACACAAATTATCCATCTCTGCTTAGAATATAGTATAAAAACAAAAAAGAAAAGCATTATGAAAGCAGCTAAAGAAATCAGAATCCATGAAATATACATTAGAATGAGAGTGTCCAATATATCTGAAGCTATATGAATGTCACATATGATAATAGCACCTCTAATATATAGATATGTCAGAAATACACATCAGATCAAAGTATGTATAAACATTAGAAGCTGAAGTTTAAGAAGATTGTCATTATTTCCAAGACTTTTCAAGAAACATCAGATAATCTAACCTTTTTGTCAGTCATCTATCTAACATTTTTCATGTAAGGATCTGTTGAAAAAATAAATAAATAGATATATTTATATATATATATATATATATATATATATATATAAAATACTTATTACAGTATAATTATTATATTTTGCAGTTATACACATATTACTCATATGTATTAACAATATCTATGTTGACATCTTTCATCAGGAAGGAGGAAGAGAGAGAGGGAAAAAAAGGCCTCACAACCGTCTGTTTAGTTACTAAAGGTTTAGTTATATAACATAAGTCTGATGTTAATATGCATAATGAGTTTTCTAATGTAGCTCCTAGTTCACTTGATGTCATTTAGTTATTAACAGTGCCATTGAATCTGTAGAATGTATGCATCTATAAGAGAACATAGGCATTCTCAAAGGAGTTAAACACTTTTATCAGAACTAATTATTTACTATTTAAAGTATCTAGTGAAGGATAACAGAATTTCAAGAGAAAGGAATTCTAAGATCAACCATTTAACAAGTTCAAAAGGTAAAATGATGTCATCACTGTTGTCTCCTCAAGCTGCAGCTTCATAAACCTGTTACAAAGTATCTAAATAGGCTCATGCACAACATAAGTTGTCTCTCTTGAAGAAAAAGACATTTTCAGTGGGAAATTCAGATCTTGAAGATTTTAGAGTTTTCAGAAACCAAAAAAAAAAAAACACTCAAGCTGTCTTGTCAGTGTATGTCATGAATCTCCACAATGAGAACAGTCACACAGACCACCAGTTTTCTCACAAAACATCAACATCATGAAAAAATTAACCCTTTCATATAAAAACAGCTATTAAGAAGTAACAACAGTTGCCTCAAATCAGAAATCATATTATAACATTTCAATCATTCAACCACCAGTTAACCAGGCTAGAGAGAAAAAAAGGAACCTAGTATATATATATATATATATATATATATATATATATATATATATATATATATATATATATATATATATAGATATATATATATATATATATATAAACTTATATTTAGCTATCTATAAAACACCATTAATGTACTATATTAATGTTTAAATGGATCTAAACAAAGAGTCTAAAACATCTAGTTAGAAACATTAATCAGAAGCACCTTATTACCCCACCACTGACCCATTAGAAAAAATGCACTTTGGTATTGTCAAATTTTACAATTACTGAAGAATTAGAAGACATACATAATTTGTAGGTATTTAAAAGGTAAAAGTATGTAAAGTACTTATAATGTGGAAAAGAGAGAAAAGGAACATTGGTAACAAAAAAGAATAGGTAGAAAGGAGAGAGAGAGAGAGAGAGAGAGAGAATGTTATTTAAATACTTAGTACTATATGTAATTAGAAGAAGTAGATACAGAAAGGAAAAGAGAAAGTTAATAATAAAAATGATTCACATTAACTTACAGCATAGAGACTTTCCAGAATCAAATTTATTATGATTCATAAAACAAAGCTTTTAAAATTAGAAGGGATGTATTCATTTCTCCTTTAGTTTCTTAGTTTTGTTTTCTCCTTTCTTCACAGACCATCCATTTTTGTTGCCTGTCTCTTCAAACTCTGGGGTGATCCTTCCATTTCTTCATGTCTGACAGTATTTTCTTTTTTGGATAAATTCTACTGCTTCTTGTAGGGAATCAAAGATCTTCACTCCTTCTGGCAAGGTGATTTTTATTCTTGCAGGAAAAAAGAATTTGAGCTTTAATACTGGCTTTTTCAGGACTTAATTAGATGAACACACTCCTTTCTTCCAGATATGACTGTAGAGGTGTAATCATTGTCAAAATTAATAACTTTTTAACCAATCTTAATAGGGGAATTAATCCAAGCTGATTTCAGCACCAAGTCCTTGTCTTATGAGGAAAGAAATCTAATATAGACCTGGAGTTAGACAAACTCAGAGATGAAGCTGGATTTGCCAGGGACCGATGAGCCCTCTCAATTCCAAAAGAGAGGAATTCAGGCATGTTTAGTGCTGATGAAAACCACTTATTGAGGAATTGAATCATGTTATCACCTTCTTCTTTCTCAGGAATTACATATATTCCTATGTTATTTCTCCTTGATCTACTTTCAAGGTCTTCCAGTTTCTCAATCAGCCTGATGTTTGTTTCAGAAGAAATTCATTGTGATATTCATTTTCTGACACTCTAGTATCTAGGTCAGTTACTGTTTCATCTAAGGCAAGAATCTGTTCAGATTGTTTTTTTACTACTCCGTTTAGAAGTTCCAGTTGTTTACTGCATTCTTGTTTGATAATATCCATTTTGTTTTTGAATTTGTCCATTTTTAGTGACAGTTCTTGGAGCTTGTTATTATAAGATGTAGTTCTTTGTTCACTGTACTCTCCTGATGTGAGTTCTTCAAGTTGCTCATCTTGAGATCTCCAGTAGAAAACTTCTTGACAGGAATAATTAAAAAATTCTCTTGACTATGGATTAATTTTTAGAAAATAATAAAGAGTCTATACTAATCTAACTTATAGTTAGATTTTTTTCTAAAAATTAAAGCATATTTCCTGTCAGGATATTAAAATCTAAGCAGAGCTATGGATTTCTGCTGCTATCAGAATGGCATCTTGGCCACGCCCCCCATTGGTATTTTCTGAAACTCTCTGCATTCTCTCAAGATGTCTGAAATTCTTGAAGAATATCTGGATTTTGAAAGATTATAATTTTGAATAAACATTCATGTGAAGGAGAAGGAACAGAAGAAGCTAAAGACATAGATGCCAATCACTCATGCTGGCACTGTTAATCTTCAGACATACTAGCAAACCTCGATCTAAAATATTTAGAAATAACTACAAAATAATATCAAAATTAATATCTTCAAGGCTAATTCCTTAATTTTCCTGTTTATTCTCTTTATTAACTTAATCAAGCAAACTAGTGTCAGCATTGTCAGGATCACAAAACTGTAGAAAGGGTTGTAGACAGTTTTATTTTTCAAAAGGTTCTGAGTCTCTAAATGTAAAAAATAACACTTATTTTTAAATCAGTGAACTTCTCCTAGTCATAGTTTAAAGAATGTTCATCTTTCAGCTTCATTTATCAATAGAAAACTAGTTAAAATGTATCACTGATGTGGAGACAAGTTCATTGGATGCCATAATGCCATGGATGACATAATATATAGGTTATGAAAAGAGAAAACAAAGTTGTACAGAAGTAAGACATTTCTTAACTTTTGTACATGTCATAATATACTGGGTCTATATTATATGTTCGATGTTTTGAAAATTTCAAATGTTAAATAATCGAATTTATATGTTCAAAGTTTCAAACATCAAACATATAACTGACCCCCCGCCTACAGCTGTTAGTTTTGGGTTTGTTTTTATACATATGTTCGAAGTTTTATAACTTTGAACATTTAAATTCAATATTTTAATGTTTGAAGTTATGAAACTTCGAACATATGATATAGACCCTAATATATTTATATATTATGGTTACATAGATATGCCAAGATCACTGAGTCTCATGACCATTTTTCCTTGCTAGTACACTCCCTCAGGCCACATGATGACCATACCGGCCAGTCTTGTAAATCAAGTAATGCATTACTACCTATAAAACCTGGATCTAGAAACAAGAAACATGACACTTTTGTTAAATAGGGGCAAGCCATCAGCCTTTTCAGATTCCTAATGTTATCACCCCATCATACAAAATATCTAGGTTGTTTTTAAAAAAAAAGTCTAATATAAAATAAATGCACTTCAAACTAGTGTCTAGTTGATACAGAAATATGAAAGCTTCCTTAAGTCAGACACTCTTCTACGTAAGTAAATTGTTCCTCTAATAGTTTACTAAGGAAAAGCCATCTCAACAACCCAATGAAATGCTAAGGACTCCAGCTCCTGAAAAATAAGTCACGCTAGGCAGGCAAGTTCAGAGCAGCAACCAAACCTTAAATGCAATACTTAACACATCCTTCATCACAGTCATGGCATTAGATACTTCAGAATTATTCGATAATTCACATCCCTTTAACTACAGACATGCTCTGACAATTCAGCTTCCAAGAACTTTGAAAACTGAAGCTGTATGTAAGGTGCATTTAACTCCATCTACCAATATACACCTGAACAGGATGATGTATATATTGATACTAATGCTTTTACCAGGCAATAAGGCTTCTTGTTGTCCCATTTTTTATACTGTAGTATTTCTGTAACCTTGTCAAGAAATGCTGAGTAACAAAAATGCTCAAGTAATGTCATTCAGTTCTTGTACTCAGATCATTTCTTCATTTTTCAAAGATATTTTTTCTTTACATACTGGATTACCTAACTTCTGTTCCAACAATGATTTGTATCAGGTAACACAAATAGTTAACAAAAAAAGGTGCTGTATGTAATGTGTAGGCTTACACACACTTCCTTGTGTCACCACTTCATGGATCCCTAATGCTTGAGCAGACACTTCCTTGTGTCACCACTTCATGGATCCCTAATGCTTGAGCTTATTATGACAACAGCTGTTTGCTGCACAGAGAATGAGACTTTATTGTTCAAATCCTTCTGTACCTACAGCCTCCTAAAGGAATAGTGAGACAGGTGTGGCATTACCTGCCACTCCTGAAGGAATAGTGAGACAGGTGTGTCATTACATGCCACTGATCAGTCTTTCTGTGTGGTGCAGTGACCTTGGAAGAAGAGGAATAACATAGGGGAGAACTGGAGTGGAACCCCCTCCCCAAGTGGTAAGTGTAGGGGCATATTTCATACAAAAAACAGTTTTGTGCTTTGTATGCTTATAACTGTTTGTAGCCTGTGATTCGAGTATTGTGTGTACTCCATTTAGCAATAACAAAGAATAACTGCTGACTGCTGAACATTTGCGATGCAATTGCTGCAGTTTCAGAAAGTCAAAGTGGATTCTGATGAGTAATATAAATTTTAAATTTTAATTAAATTGATAAATGGGGTATGCCCCATCCATTTTTACCATTAAAGCCTTTAGAGGTTCAGGTTCCTAGAAATCACTATGAAGGTTTAAAAAAAACACAAAATGGAAGTCCACTTTACATTAAACTACAAATTCTATTCCAACAAAATTAAGAGAACTGACATTTTGACAAGAAGCCTTCACAGGTTCTAAATAACAATCTGAGTTCCTTAGAGATGAGGTTAAGGCTTCAGTTTGGGCAGCATTATTCCAGACCCTAATAGCTAGCACTTGGTTTCCCTAATAATGGGGCTAGCATCTATGCAAATACTCAGACATAGCCATGAAACACTATGGCAAACTATAGTACCTACAAGAGACCAAGGCATGCCATCACCTTAATGAGTTTAGTAAGAATGTATTTGTATTCTCTACAAAGTTGTCATAGAACCCTGCAGTAGAGGAAGATAGGTAACCTTAACATTGCACTGGTATGTTGCATATCACTATGCCATGGTAGAAGATTGCTGAAGTTAACAATGTGCCAAAATTCCTACATGTACATAGCCAGCATATTACAAATGAGATCATTGTACAGAGTACAAAAGGTGTTTACACCAGGTTCTACAGTGGGCAAAACATTATCTGTGTTCTGTATGGACATGCTGGGGACTACAAAGTGCACTGCATCCATATTTTACACAAATGCTGCTGTATTGAGTGCAGTGTTGTCTGCATGGGAGTATATATAAAGTACAAGGGTTATATATATTGTATACAGGTTGATGCAGCTGTACAAATAGGATGAATCTTCATAACATGTGACATCTATACACTGTGCATGAGTTGCTGTGCTCATTGTTGCCCTTTAGGGACAAGCTTTTAATGCATTTATGCAGTATCAATCAACTGAAACCTGCCTGCTGAGCTTGCTTTTGCAATAGCATCTGGCAGGCACTACATCTTGTCACTTCACATTGTCTGCTGTGTTGTGCACAGTGTTATTTCTGAGCATTCTGCTTATTGCAAAGTACAATAATCTCTGAAGTAGCAGCAAAGGAGGAACAGTCTTCCTCCACACACTAGATAGTAATGGTGGGACTTCACCCCCCCAATAAAAATGACAAATACCATAACAGTGATTTTCAATATTCAAAGTTCTTGGATTCACACTTCCTGGTCTTGACTTCTGTCATGCAATTGCTATCCTACACTGTCCCCTGTATACTTTGGAGTGGGTGAGCCAAGTATTTTGTGCACAGATGTTATTTTGTTAATTGACCAATGGCATGTACTTGTGCATGATATCTCTGACACATTCCTAGTGTCTATATTTGTTTTCTGCAGTATACAATGTGTAAAAATGACACACCATATTAGTGCAAAACAGGCATAAATAGCAATGTCTGTCATGTTATGGTTTAATGTGTTAGGTGCAGTCCACATATTGGGATGTAGGTACGTACCACCACTAGAGACATTCTGGAAAGTCATATTGACATTAACATCTAGATGTCTGTTCCTATGACTAGTTCAACATCATGTGATGTTTTCCATGAGGTGCTCACAATTGTCATGTCTGTGGTCCAATCTTCATAACAGAGAAGGAAACACATATGACTCAGTACTTGGATGCAAGACATTATCCAATGTAACCCGGTGGCCAACAAGGGAAAATTTGCCCTTTTCCCCACTGTAATGTGATCCCAGAGTTAGTATATTTAGTTGGAGGTGTAGGGTGTAGCCCCTCCTCCTAGGTGGGTTTGAGGTAGTGCAGTGTGTTTTGTTGTTCGACAACTTACCCTGTGAAATCCTTCGGCATTCTAGTCGCTCATGAAAGGCAGGTTTTGGCAATGTCGTATCGGTGATTTCTTTTTTGGTAGTGTGGTCTTTCATTGTTTTGAAGTAGACTATATATATATATATATATATATATATATATATATATATATATATATATATATATATACACACAGAGAGAGAGAGAGAGAGTAAGGCAAATAAAGGTGACTTATAGGGAAGTGAAAGGGTCAGAAAATAAAAACCAATAAATTATACAACTTGCTGTCTTGACAGTTTTGCCAAGGCAAAGAATGGAGTTACAGTATTGTTAAACAGTATACGTTTATACACAATATTTATAGTCATTATACTGTGTATTCTGCTAAGGAATAAAACAAAAGTAGGCAACTAATGTTATACAGTTAAAAATGTGAAGACTTCTGCAGTAAAATAATGTTCAAAAAATTAAAAAGTCACTGTGCCTTACAGAAATTTAAATAGTTTTGTTCTAAAGAAAGATTGTCAGCTTCTAATATTATTTGAGACAGATTGAAAATGCATGGTCAGTGGTCATAAGATTATTTTATGTAAAGGCTTTAATTAAGCCTGTGATGATGTGAGGTATTGCCAGCTATGCCAGGAGATGTAGGGAAGTGGATGTATAACATATGCCAGCATAGCTAGCTGGAATTTTGCAAAGAATTATATGTCATTTGTATATCAAACTGATTTATACAGATGCTTGTGTTGAAAAATGTATGTACTTGTAAAGCTGCTTGCATTAAAAATGTACCAATAGTGTGCCCTGCTGGACAGAAAAAATAAATATACATGTATTATTGTAACTGCTTAAATGTATATGTTTTAACAGAGGATACTGGAAGAGAAGAGATTAATCTCAATCCACATAACTTTGAAAATCGTTTGAAATCAAATTACCTGGCTTAGGTCATAAAGATTGTATCTTGCAGTTCTCAATGCAGGCAGAGACAAAAAGTCTGTACTAGGAAGCTTTCTGCATTGTCATTGGGGTTAACTGATTGCTTTTCTGGAAGGGTGGAGGTTTGAAATTGTTTTATGACTTCCAGGAGCTGGAGCAGATCTTAACGAGGCTCTGTGTGTTTGTATTATTGGCATACATGTGCTAAATCCTGACAGCTTCTAGCCAAGGGTGGTAGCATGGGAACCAGAAGTCAGATAACCAGATGTATGTGATGTCATTCTGTACTCTATCACTAAAAATATTTTAATACTAGGTGAGACTGAAGTCTCATGGAAGTCTATTTTTGGTACCTGACATAGAAGGATCACTCACCTACTCATCTTGCCTTGCTCTAGTAAGTGACCAGGGAATAGTAATTCTTTAGATCAGTCAGGAAAATATAGTGAGATTAGTTAAGTACTGTTTTTCTGTATCTATATGAATCTAATTGTCTGTGTTATTTCAATATTTCCTGTGGCTCAACCTGTGATGTTTACTGTAAATAAATATTTAGTATTTTCATGCTCTTTTCTTATTTATTATTAAATATATTTACATTTTTCATTGTGGCTGGTCCCTTAGAGAATTTTTTAACCTTTGAGAGTATTTATATTTATTCAGTGACACTGCAGCCACTCCTGAAACCTTGATTTTTGGTCAACATTACGATTTGTATTAATATTAATTTCACTTAGTATAATTTGGTACCCTTGCAAGAAACTTAGTGTAGCTGGCTTTGGAGTGTCTGGTGGCAGTGTAACTGCCTTATAGTTTAGGCAGAAGAGAAGAGGCCATAGCTAGTAAATCTGTGCCAGCCTTTCCCTGGGGTGTGTGTGTGTGTGAGTGTGTGTGTGTGTGTGTGCGTGCGTGTGTGTGTGTGTGTGTGTGTGTGTGTGTGTGTGTGTGTGTGTGTGTGTGTGTGTGTGTGTGTGTGTGTGTGTGTGTGTGTGTGAAAATCAAATCTCAAAGAGTGTGCATGTGTCAGCTGCTTAGAGCAGGGGCACAAAGCACTGGTTTCACAGAGAATGGTGGAGAACTTGGCTTGGACACTCAGCTGAGGTCTCAACTCTATAGCTGTGCCAATGGGGAATTTTACTGTGGACCTGGAGGGAGACAGATAAAGAAATCTAGAGCCCAGATGGAGTGTGCTCCTTGTGTGCTCTTAAGGGAAATTGTTCTTGATGCTGAGAGCTGCATCTGGAAATACTGGGTGTATCCATTTTTGTTCAAGTGAACATCTCTCTCCAGTGTCAGTGGTGACGGTTCAGACTCCTTGATTACTGACTCAGAGTGGGGACGTCACAATGCCTACTGATTTAAACAACTGCATATAGTCCTAGATGTTCAGACTTTATTTTTCCCCATCCAGTTTCAGTGATTTAGCTATTGATCAGCCAGAGCAAACTCCACCCTGTATGCTAAAGACTGGCATAGAAAATCTTTGAACTCCAGCACCTGATGCTTTAGATATAGATCCATACAAATCTGCCTTTTTCTATTATGCATAAATTCAATTAATCTCTCCAAGGAAACAATATTATGAATGTCAAATCCACTATATCAGTTAAAAGGCCAAAAAAAGAGGTAATTTCAAGCATCATTTTATTTACTTAGTTTCCTTCTTAAGCAATTTACTTAGGTGCAAAGCCTTCTCTCCTCCCCCTTTTATCAAACCTTCATAAATCTTGCTTGCTCACCTGCTGGCACAAGAAGCATCACGTACAGGAAGATAGAGAAATGCAAGCAGTAATGCTGACAGTGGCAGTGGGCATTGCTGGAATTACAGAAACGTGAGACAGAGATGAGATGTGATGGGACATGGGAGCTGTTTATTTCAGGCTGCTAATGAAAGGTGGGTGGGGAGTTATGTAAATAAGAACATCAAATGAGATTTAAGAACAAGAAGAAGGACACCACTCCAAAATAGGGGAGCAAGTGAGCAAGCATAAGTGTAAGCACCTTGGCAGCCATGGAAAAGAAAGGTGGAGAGAGGAAAAAGGACTAGAAGCTGACAGAGGTTACACTGTAGGGATTATACCAGAAAATATTTCATTCTTCATGTGGTCCTAAATAAAGACAGAGGAGTCAAGAACATCAAAATGAAAGCACTGTTAGCTACTTGTCATCATGCAACTGTGAGGTTTCAGTATGAGCAATGGATTACAATAAAAGTGAGAAGGGTTAAAAATGAGATCAGAGGGCAAAGTGATGAAAAAGAAAAGCTATCAGTATATGTCAGGGACGGAGTACTCAAGAGCACAAAGATTTGATGAAGTGGTGCAAAGGAAAACCAAGAAAAGCCAATGAGGCTGCATAGGAATATGTTACTTGTAATTATATAAACAGGGCAAATGAGAGGTGTAATGGAGGGTGTGAGGAAGTGGAGCAGGCATAGTAGAAAGTGGCAGGTAGAATAGTAGCAAAAACGCAAGTTAAAAACAGTTAGTAAAACGGTCAAGAAAGGGAACAAAGGCTTTGCTAGGTACATAACAGAAAGGAAGGCCTGAGCAAGCATGGGAGAAATGCAGAGGTATTAGTAAGCAATTTACCTCATTCATGAAAGGAAAGATGGGAATGGGAGCCTTGAGTAGGAAGATCAGTAGGTGGGCATAAGTTAGAGGAGGAAGAGCATTATAAAGGATAAAGTATAGAGACAATACACACAGCCTCCAAGAGTCAGAAACAATGTTGTCTATGTGCTGTTGGATCGTCTAATGAAGATTACCAACACATCACTGGAAAAGGAATTAACAGTAGAACTCTAGAAAACAGCAGAAGTGATGAAAAGGGATTAGGGGGCATACAAAATCCAGTAAACTGCATTACTGTGAGTTTAATAGCAATTGTAGTTAAAATAATATACAGACTACCGAAGAGCAGGCTGGATGCTTTTTTAGAGAACAACAGCACAGGTTCATTTCTGGAAGGCAGTGCAGTTACACCTGATCTCCTTTTATAACTGGGTTACAGATGAATTTGATAGACTAATACTGTAGGTCTGGTCTATATGGAGTTCAAAGAAAGTAACTTAAGTTCCAAAAAGTGATGAATAGGAAATCTGCAGAGTGGAGCAGCGACAGAGAGAAGGGTACAACAAAGATGCATGTGATAAATTGAGTGCGTCAGGAATAAAAGTGACTAGTGGAATATTGCTGGAGTCAGCTCTGGTTTATTATTTTTCAGATTGTTTATTTCAGGCATATCTGAATGACCAGAGAATAAGAGCAACCATTTCCCTGATATCATAATGATAGGTGCAGCAGTAAAGGAAGGGGAGGGGGTCTAATGAGGGGATTTGGAAAGGCTAACCAAGTAGGAAGTATGGCAACCTAAAGTCATTGCAGAACAATACAAAGTACTATGTTTAGACCACAACACCTCTGGTATGGAGCATTTGCTGAGGCAGTGGAACTGATAGCAACAGAGTAGGAAAAAGCTGATGGAGACCAATTTCATCTGGACTGTATCAGCAGGAATGAGAGGGCAGTGGTAGCATCAAACATGATGTGTGCGCTCTAGTGTTGGCAGGCTTCAGCTCTAATTAAAGCCCCCCCCCCCCCATGCAGTGAGATCCTGGTGAAGATCTACTATGAGTACTGCATCATACTTCTCAACTATCCATATTTTTGTAGAATGGCGAGATTTTGACCAGATTTTTTTGGTGTTTTCTTCATAAAATATGTGGTTTTCTGGAAAATCATTGAGGACTGAAGTAACTAAATCATGAGTGACATATGATTTTCAGGCTTCATGTCCTTCAGAAAATGCATACCAATGCAAAACTCATTATTGCAACAACTTTCTCAGTTTATAAGAGCAATATTTGAAATTTGACCCCATTTTTGGACCTTTGCTTGCCCCCATCATTTTGCCTTTTTTCTAGATTTCTTGTGCATATACCGCTTGCTATTCTGAAGGTTATTATAACAAAGGGATGTCATTGTCAAGCTGCTAGAATTACAGAGAAAAGCCATAAGTAACAAGCAGAATTGACAGGAAAATGTATTAACAGTGTCTGGAGAGCTGGGTCTCCTCACTGTAAAGAAGAACAGATAGGAGGATGTCACATGAATGAATAAAAATATTAGGAAGATGTGAAGGAGTCACCCAGAACAGGAAGGGTGAAAAAGAGGACTGGTACATATAGCAGACTGTAGATATCGGCCACTCCCTGAAAATGTAAAGCTACCTTAAGGAGACAAGGTCCTGGAGCCATGAACTGTACTTTTGGACTGAACTGTGGATATAGAATCCATATGACATACAAGAGGACATAGATGGAACAGGAGAAATATAAATGAAGTATGAAGGTGAGGTAGAATACTAACTGTCCTTGAAGAGCAGTCTAAATACGTAAACTGACTTTGCTGCCATCGACCAAATATGAGATGGTGGATGCTATGACACTATCTCGCTAACTGGACACCAGTAAGTTTAATATACATATAGGGGTATATCTGCATTACTGTGTACACATAGGAGTATATCTGCATTACTAACACGTGACAACTATTATGTCATATGTTGAAAACTGCCCAACATTTTATACAAGGTATAAACCTTATCAGAGAACTTCATATTCTCATCTTGGTCTTACTTCAATACCTATATTCTTGATGTGTGTTTTTCAACATATATATATATATATATATATATATATATATATATATATATATATAGATCTACCTGAGTAGATCGACACGTCATAACACCGACAAAGCGCCAGAAGATCGACAAGGTAGAAGACCGACGGAGGAAGACACCGACGCTGAGAACACTGAGATGGGGAAAGGATGTGTAAGTATGCGGTAGTGACGGCCGGGTGCAAGTAAGGTAAGTGTGCAATGTTGACGGTCTGTAGGGATAGGGGTGGGATAAGTGAGTTAGGGTTAGGGCGCGGGTTAGGTAAGGGTGCGAGTAAGGTAAGTGTGCAATGTTGACGGTCTGTAGGGCTAGGGGTGGGATAAGTGAGTTAGGGTTAGGGCGCGGGTTAGGTAAGGGTGCAGTAGTGATATTTTTTGGGTTAGAGGCGGGTTAAGTGAGTTAGGGTTAGGGCGCAGGTTAGGTGAGTGTGTGATAGTGACGGACCTTAGGGTTAGGGTTTCGGTTAGGGTTGTAGATAGTTGTGTATGTAAGGGTTAGTGTTGGTTTGTAAGGATTTTGGTGTGCTTGTGTTGTGTGTGTGGGTTTTGGACAGGGGATTTGTTTTGTTTGTTGTTGTGATGTGTCAGGTGTATGTGGTGTCGTGTTTGTGAACTGTCGATTATGTGGTGTCGGTGAAGTAGTTGTCGGTGTTTAGAACTGTCGATGTAGTCAGGTAGATCCGTATATATATATATATATATATATATATATATATATGTCTCTACAAATGCTAATTTATTGTGAATGAGAATATACATAAAAAAATATATTCTTGTTAATTTTCTACTACTTATTACTTCTAACAAATGCATTATATACTGCGGAATTTTTATTTTTGTAGTACTATAAATAATGTAACACATAAATTTGTTCTTAAAACTTGCTTAGAACTGTATAATTGCTAATAGTGTAACATGGAGCTTTTCTCCCCGGGCCTCCGCTAAAAATGGATCTTTGTCCAGTCGGACCCTCCCGGTTAACAAATGTAAAATAAAAATAAATAAATAAATACAAATTTTCCCTATTACTCAGTTTGTGTGTGGCAAGTATATCATTATGCACCTTGATATGCACATATTGACCATCAACAGCACTGCATATTGGTTTCCCACAAGTAATAGCTATGTTTATTGCTATGCATGTATGTGTACATATCAGTTCCATACCCCTCAACTATCCCTGATTTTCAATGCCGTCCTTGATTTTGACTCAGGTTTTAGCTCTGTCTCTCTTAATCCCTCCTAAAATTGGTGACTTTTGACAAAAAGATGGCAAGTTACTCTTAATAAATACTGATAATAATTAGAGTTAAAGACTTCTTTTATTTCAGAAGAATGTATATTAATTCATAGTATCTTATTCTGTCTCAAGTTAATAACACTAATATTTTAAGTATCCATGATTGTCCTTGATAATTTCTGGATTTGTCCCTGATTTTGTTAAGATTTGTTTCTGATTTGTTGAGAGCTATGCCCAGTTCAATGCAAGCAACTATGTACGGATCACTTTTTAATTCCATTTCAGAATATATTTGTCTTTTAGACTACCTGCAGTAAGGACATGCACAACAGTATGATGATACAGTTGGAAGAGTTAAATAAGTCTGCAGCAAGAGACATGATAGAAAGTGGTCATTATCATATGACAGGAAGAAGGGCTGGTATTCAGGCCTCTTTGAGGAGATGTGACATAGCTACAGTAGCAGACACCATATACCGAAGACCTTTCTTGTGAGTCCATGTTGCACCTTGGTGATGTATTAGTCTGCCCCACCTTATAGTGGGTGTGGTGGACAATCTGCAAACACAATAGAGAAGCTACAGTTGACTGTTACCACTGAGATGGCCAATATAAATGTCTGGCCAAAAGGTATAGCACACAGAAGTTTGGACCACATGTATAACTAAAAAGAATGGTCACGTCACACTTTGAGATACTTACCTATAATGTGAGGCCTGGTGAATAAACTGGGTAAATATAATACCAATAAAGCATCCAGGTATGCATCTTCATAACTATTAAATATCCTCAATTTACAACAAAGCCTAATGTATACTCAAATTCTGACAAAATATTAAATTATGGAATAAGGAAGTCAAATGACTGCAATGTATCAAAAGAAATATTTAACGTGATGTGGAACTGTAGTTATAACTGACCTATTTGGAAGGCTGAACTGGTCAATATGGTTCATATCATGAATTCTGTCTTGGCAGTTTTATATTTCCGGACTGTATGACCAAAAAGTCATACAAGAAACCCTATACATTAAAGTGCTATGCATTGTAATAAAGTACTATGTAACATTGAACTGGACAAAATTACAAACTATGACTTTACAAAAACATTCACCAAGTACAGCTGACATTAGAGAGGCTACAAAATTGGCTCCCACTTTCAAGAGCTTGTCTGTTCCAGCAGAAAACCTAAACAATGAACTTGTTCCATTGATTGCCATATATTGACATTGTATGTTGGGCACTACAGATCCACTATGGACCTCATCACATCAGTCACAATATGGTAATGCAATAAATACATTTGAATTCTTCACTATACATACATACATGCATACAGACAAATATTTCAAGCACGGGCATTAATACCCTTCTAGCTTGCCAATATACCAAAACATTTGTTCCCATAATAAGTGTCCAGGCTGTTCTTAAAAATATCTAAACTAGTACTTGCTTTAATGTAATTTGGTAGTCTGTTCCAAGCATCAGCTACTCTGTTAGAGAACCAATTAGTGCACTTCTAATTCCTATAGAATCTTCCACATAGATTATCTGATGATTCTCTAGTACTTTTTGTTAACCCCAAACATTCCCAGAGGTAGTTGTCACTAAATGCCCTATATACCTGAATAAGATCTCCTCTTAGATATTTATAAGAGACACAGTACAAGTTCAGATATTTTAGTCTTTCATAATAAGTTAAATTTTCACATCCATGAAAGTCCTTGGTATATTTCCGCTGTACTCTTTCCAGTTTACTCATGCTTGTTTTCTTATAGGGTTTCCATATTGTTATTCCATATGTAAGTTTGGGTCTAATGTAACTAACAAACAATGACTCCATTATTTTGGATTTCCTAGACTTTATAAATCTTTTTATACAACCTATAGTTCTATAACTATCATTAACCATTTGGTTGATATGATTAGAAAAACTCATAGCTGAATCTACCAATAGTCCCTGGTATTTAAATGAGTCTACAGTTTCAATCACTGTGTGCAGTATTAAATATTCACCTTTCAATTTATGTCTCCCAAATCTCATATGATTATCTTTTGATGTATTTATCAGCATATTATTCTCCTGTGCTCAAATGGTGAATTTAGTCAAGTTATTTTGCAGACATGCCTTATCTGTAACACATGTAATCAGTTTACCCAATTTCAGGTCATATGCATATAGACAATGGAACACTTCATATGAAAGTTAGGTCTGAAAGATACAGTCTAAACAAGTAAGGGCCCTGTGGGACACCCTGACTGTAACCAAGGATTTCACCTGTCCAGTTGCTGTATGATACTTGCCATGTCCTATTTGTAAGCCATGCAACTATCCATCTTATCAAGAGTACATCATGCTGATATATGGTTTCAAGTCCCAACCTATCCATTTCTGACAATAACTTATCCAGTATTACCTTCTCCATTATTTTTCCACAACATGAAAGTAGACTTAAGGGTCTATATGACTCTGAGTTTGTCCTACTCCCCTTTCCCCTTAAAGATAGGTTTAATAAGTACATGTCTCCAGTGTTTAGGAATCTGCCCATATTTATATGACCTAGTGAATAATAGATATAATATTGCTGTAAGTTCTTGCTGAAGTATTGTCAAGTCATTATTACTAATTCCATATCCTCCCTGTACTTTGTTTGGATCCAGTTTATGCAGTTCTTTTTCAATATAATCAAAATTGATTCCTGTATCTGGGGTTACCTGGATGTCACTAGGACAACTTATCACCCCTTTTGTGGAGCCAAACTGTTTTGCATAAGACTTTATAAATATATCTATAATCTGTTGTGTCTGAGAATAGATTTTAGAATTTGCACACTGTTTATCAAGTTGTGTGTCTTTATTCCTTCCATTTCTTATGCATCTATAAAAAGGTTTCCTATTATGTTCAATATCTTTATATAAATTTTCTTCAAATTTTTCTTGATCTTGTTTCACACTGTGCTTAATCTGTTTGTCCAACTTGTTTATTTCAGTTTTCAAAGTTGTAGTTCGACCTCTCTTCCATTTCTTATATTTTTGTCTCACACCTTAATCAGATATCTTGTTCTTAGGGAAATATATCCCCCCAATGTTGTATGCCTAGATCCTGATGTTAAATATTTTATTTTTATTTTTTGCACTCAAACAATTTCTCCTCAAAACTTTCACATTTCATCTGCAGTTTTTCCACTGAACACCTCACCCCAGTTAGTTTTACATAGTGACTGCTTTGCTTCCACATAATATGTAATTAACCTTCTGTGCATTGGTTTAGATTTCAGTTCGGCAGATTTATCTAGCAACAAATTAACCTTTATAACCCCATGATCACCGCACATCAATGGTGGTAAAACTTGACTTGAAGTAGCAGTAATTTCTTTAGGAACACAAACAATGTCTAGAATTTTCTATCCCCTGGTAGTTTTTTTTTTTTTACAATCTAAAGCAATTGTTGTTCCTGAATATACGTTGTGAATAGTTTCCTTACTAACTTTGTTGAATCAATATTATTCCAGTCTGTTTCTGGTAAATTTAAGTCCCCAGCTAATATTATTCTTCCCTCTTGTGTTTCATACAAGAAATGTAGGAATCCCTCTAGGTCATCTACACTTGACTTTGGTGGTCTATACACTGCAACAATTGCTATATGTTCCAGGGTTGTCTTTATTGTTACAGTTATACAATCTATAGTACTGGTGTAATAAGTGAACATGTAATAATTACAGGTCTCATAACTAACTTTAATCCCTATCATAACACCTCCACCTAATTTTTTGTTAGAATGTCTGTTACAGTAAAAACATTTATATCCCAACAAAATTGATTTCCAGTCATTGTTTTTTAATCATGTTTCACAAACAATAACAACATCAATCTTGTAGGAATTTAGCAAATTTTCCAATAAAAAATGTATTATTAATGTTCCTAGTATTAATAACTATCAGAGATGCATCGAATTTTGCTATCTGTGAACTGTTAAATTTTTGACCTGGCAAAAATCCTGCCTAGTGTTCGTCAAATATTGCAAAATATCTATTGCAAAAATTTTCTTCCCTGATGTTGATAAATGCACAACATCCTGTCTGAACATATGAGTGCCCAAAACTAGATCTGGATGCTCCACACATTTCCATTTTTTAAAACAAGACATTTTTTCCATGTAGGTTTTTACCCCAAAAATCTTTTCATTCACAGTGACCTGACTATCTTTTCTATAGGTGATTTGTGAAAAATGCATCCTGACACCAGTACAAGCTAAACTGTATAAGAGGGATGTCAGTTCCCTGCTAACAGTCAGAGAATCCTTGCAGATGACATCATTTGTACTGACATGAATAAAAACGGATCCGTACTTCCTTACATTAAGGTGTTACAAAGTTCTCACATCTTCTGTTTTTGCTCCTGGTAAGCATAACCGTAATTAAATTTTCATTATCCTCTCTGCAAATATAATGTCAGTTCCTCAAATAATTGAATCTCCAATTACAAGAATGTCTTTGCTGTGCAGTTCTGAAGTATATTCAGCTTCTAATACGGTAATAGCTGCTCTATCAATTGTTACAAAGGATAGATCTTCATCACCATTAGTCTTATTAATCCCAATGTTTTTATTGTGTATTCAATTCTCATCCTGCTGGTATTGTAAATCCACAGCTTGAGCCATGTAGTCAACATCTGTCTTTCTCTTCTTTTTTCTTATATTAATGTTCTTCAATCCTTCCACATTCAGTTTTGATTTCTTCCTTTTCACTTGCACCTTACCTCTTTTTCCTACCTTCTCTTTTGGACAAATTGTGCCTTTTTCTGTAGACTGAAGGTTTTCTGATAGAAAAATATTATCATTCTCTGTAACCTGTGTGTTACATAACAAAGCAGTGTCCTTTTTGCTACGGATTCTCTTTCCTTTACAGTCATTAATCAGTTTCTTTTTCTTCCTTGTTATTTGTTGTGAACTTCTTCCTTTCTTTCTTTTTTCTTTCCTTCTAAACAAACCAGCTCCACAGATTGATGAATTCTTGCATCCAGAATTCCAAAGTTAACAGGGGCATCATCTTGTTTCATAGGCGTTGAATGATTTTTGCAGACAATAGATGCATCACTTCCTAAATGTGCTCGGTTTGTTCTAAGCCTAATGATATTTATTTCATCAGTCCAGTCATTAATATATGTAACAACAGTTGTCCAAGCCATGCCAATTGCACAAGTGCAATAATCATCATTAAGTCTAGATTTACTTCTAACAATGGTAAGCAGGTCATCCAGCTTTTGCCACGAGGAGCACAGATCACCAGTGTTATCAGCAGGTATATTTTAATATGCATAGTAGTGAAATCCTTGCATTGTAACTTACACCACTAATTAAAATATATAGTGGGGACCCCACAGCATAGTGGAGCAGAAGCTCTATTTACTTCCTGTGTAGAATATGGAAAAGCTCATGTCTAGAGATCACTCCTTGATCAACACCCATATACATCATAGTACTCATTTGCCTATGGTTCCCCATATCTCAAGTGTTTAAAATAATTACCTTTATTCATGAGTACCCTCTTCTACCTCTTCTAGTATGGAATGTAATACTCTCTGTTCATGTTAGCACCCACAGCAACACTGTAAGGTGATCCCCCTCCAATATCCAAGCATAGAACTAACAACAGAATGCTGAATTTCTTTTGTACACCCTACATGCATGTGGAATTTGAGTTATGCACTCTATATGTCACTAGGTCACATTTATGCGCCTGTCATAAGCTGGTAGCAAGCAACATCTACTGAAGTGGCATACAGCAGGGAAAAGTATGTCAAACAAAAGTGCCCACAGACACAACAGGCCACTCCTTCTACATTTGGTCATAAATTACAGCCAGTAAATACAGATCATCATTCCACATATAGATATATAATAAGCAGAAAAAGCAATAGCAATGGATAAACAGATAAAATGAAGCAATTAAAACTGCTTGGTTTTTCTGTGACTTTAAGTCAGCATCAGACCAGCCTTATGGTGCGCGCTTTATCTATTACACATATAGACTTCCTTAACATCAGAAAATATATATTAATTCATTAATTATAATTCACTAATTCCATATTTATTTTATATATTTATATTATTTATCTCTAATTCTAGGTGTAAATGGTTGCAAGCTATTGCTAGCAGTTATCATCTAACTACATATACATCTCTAACTACACAACTAAAATATGCAATAATTGTTGCTTTCACCTTGACTCTTTTTAAAAATATGTCAACTATATGAGTTGATAAGAAGTTTGCTTTTAAAAAGAACACTCAGTCATGGCAATATTACAAAAAGGTAACAAAAGAAAGTCATGTGGAACAAAAGATCTTTTGTTGTTAAAGTCATAATGAAGAATTGCAAAAAGGGGAAGAAACTGAGTATGGTGTGGTATGGATAAATTACAAAAAAGCATTTGACAGCATCCCAAATTCATGGATAAAGTGTTTGCAGATGTATAAGACACTGCGTACATTGATCAATTACATTACAGTGAACATAAAACAGTGGCTAACCACTTTGCAGCTAAGCCATGATAAAGGACTAATTAATATCCAAGGGATAAAAATTCAAAGGGGGATATCCAGGGTGAGTCTTTGTCACTGTTGCTCTTTTGCCTTGCAATGAATCCATTAATCTGTCTACTTAACAGATTAGGTCATGGTTACAATGTGGCTCCCAGACACAACAAAGTGAAAAGACTTTTCATCTTCTTTTTGTGGCTGATTTAAAACTGTATAGTTTATCAGATGAGGAGCTGAAAGCACAACTGGAAGTGGTCAAATCTTTCTCAGATGATTTAAGAATGTCATTTGGTCTTGATAAATGTGCAAAAGCAACATTTAAAACAGGAAAGCTGCAGCAACAAGATAATATCAGTCTGAGACAGGAATGTGATATAAAAGATCTTGAGCAGGAAGGAGTCTATAAATATTTGGGAATTGATGAAGGATTGGCAATAAAGCATTAAAACATGCAAACAAAACTCAGCAAGGAATATTCTAGAATACTAAAATTAATACTGAAAACAGCCCTGACATCTAGGAACAAACTCTAAGCTATAAAACAATTTGCTCTTCCTTTTCTAGTTTATAGTTTTGGGGTGATTGATTGGCTGCAAAAAATATTGGATCAGCTGGACAGGAAAACAAGAAAAATGCTTCATGCTTATCAAATTTTATATAAAAATCAGGGTATACTAAGATTATACATTCTGAAGGAGGTATGGGCCTCTTCACAACTGATTACATGTATAGATCTGCAATCGTAGGACTGTATGCATATCTTCTGAACTCACCAGATCCAAACATAGTGAACGTTTTGAAACATGAAGAGAACAAATCTAAGATAGCTTCCCTGCTTAGTTTAGCAGTAGCTTATTGGTGTCAAGCTGGAATGGAAAACAAACCATAATTACACAAAAATCAGGCAGCAACTGAATATGCCAAAAAATGAAAGAATATTATAAGGAAAAAGATCAGATGAGAAGGCAAGAAATGTGGAAAAGGCATAAATATAGTTGCAAGTACAGAAAACTCCTGCCCTTGAACAACCTCATGTCAATCAAGACCTTATGGAGGAATGGTTAAGGAGAGGTAAATTTAAATCAAGAGATGAAAGGTTAGTATTAGTAGCTCAGGATAGTAGACTATGTACATGATGGTTTACAAAGTCAATTGAACATGTGGGAGAAACAGACAAATGCAGGTTTTGTAAAACAGAATTGGAAACAGTGGCATATCTTGTTGCTGGGTGTGATACACTAATTGCAGAGGGCCTGTATACTAAAAGACATAATAATGTGCCAAGACTGTTGCACTGAGGATTGTGCAAACATTATAATATTGAAGTAGCTGAGAAGCATTGAAAACATGAGCTGCAAAGCATTCTAGAGAATGATGAAGTTTATATCACATGGGGTCACCCATTACTAACAGTTCAAAAACTAAATGCAAGAAAACCAGATATAGTGGTCCATGAAAAGAAGCCAAAAGTAGCACTGATTGTGGAAATTACTAGACTGGGGGATTGCAGTGTCTTACATACAGACAAAGTCATAAAATACCAGGATTTGCAGGCAGAAAGAAGGATTTCCAGACAGTTGCAATAGTAGTTGGAGCAATGGGCTTCATAAAAAAGAATTTACAGTCTAATTAAGATATGCCACTGATACATGTAACATCGCATGAATTGCAGAAGGCAGATTGCGGATGCTGGAAAGAGCACTTTTGGCCAACATCAAAGATTGAAACAAGACTAATTTCATGAACTTTAATCATACCCTGACTTAGGAATAGATTTCATTATGTTCGTGTAATTAGAAACTCAAAAGACGTGGAGAAATTAAAACCAACATTAAATTGTTCCATAATACTTTCTGTTCCAGTTTTAATTGTTTTAAACTTACACTGCTGTCTTGCAGCTAAAAGCTGATTTTCTTGTATAATACCCAGTGTTCTCTATTCTGTTGCTGAACATGGGGACTCTATATTTGTCTGTCTCTTTTGCCAGTCCTTAGAGACTTGATAGGTGTTCACAGATGCCATTATAGATCTTTTTCAGCTGGTTGCTTGACAGCAGTGAGATTCCAGAAAACTGGCAGGAAACTGTAGGAGAACCAGTCCAAAAAAGGAGTGCAGCAAATGACCCAGGTACCTTTACTCATGTGCCATGCCTCAGCAGCAGGGATGATTATGAAGCAGACTAGACAAAATGCCTAACTCCTAGATGTAAACAACCTAAAGGAAAACAGGGGGTTGTGACCAGCAGTTCATGTCAGCTCAACCTGATCTGGATGTTTAACTTTTACATTGGAACTTAAAGTGATTCAGGTGCATGTGCTACAGCCAGAACACGGCACTCTAATTATCTCTTACACAGGAAACTGGTAAGCATGTTGAAGTGGGTGGGAGTACAGAAAAGCCCACAAAATGTACAGAAGAGTGTCGCAGTATCAAGAACAGAGTAATTCTTAGGGGGACTCTGGCAATGGGAGAGATGAAGAGTGGAGACCCTGTGCCCAGTGCTCCTCAGTATTGTTATGATAAACACCCTAATGGGCACTGATAATACAATCAATGTGTTTGAGGAGCATAGTAATATAAAGGCGCCAATGAGATCAGCAGAGCAGATAGAGAAATTTCTGCTGAGTCTTGTTTAGAAAGTTCAGAAAGCTTCATCTGGGGTCCAATAACTCCAATGTGAAATATCACCTAGATGAAGTCACCTTGAAGAGTTCAAAAAAGAAAAAGGACCATAGCACTATTGTGATTAGAGAATTGATAAAAAGGAATACAAGATAAATACTCTGACCAGCCAGCAAGGCACCATGATGTATCCTTGAGAGAGACTCACGCATGAAGGAAATTATGTAAATATCATTCTATGACTATTGTCACACCACAGCCAGGGTAATATGTATACTTTTGGTAACTTTACACATAAAATGAAAGCAAATTGGTTAAGATGGTTCAGAAAAAGGCTACCATGTTAATAAGTGACCTGAAGAATACAGGGTACAGCTTTAATACTGTGTACAGTTCTGATACCATTACGGAGAAAATATATTAAACTAGTAAGGATAATCCAAAGAAAGACTACCAACATGGTAAAAAGAAATCTGGCAAATATGGGGTACGGGCGTAGGGCTGGATACTGTCTACAGTTCTGGCACCATTACAGAGAAAGGAAAGCAAAGCTAGTCAGGATGGTTCAGAAAAGGACACTACAGTAGTAAGGGATCTAGTAGATGTGGATTACAAGCAGAAAGTAGAAGAGTTAAGTATTTTTCCATTGACAACAAAGAAGGGAAGATATGATTAGTATGGGCTCATGAAGCAATGAGGAGTCAGTGAGAAGGAATGCATTTAGAGAGGAAAGACAGTAAAATTAGTGGGGCAAAAGAGTCGTATTAAAGGTAGAAATTTCAGTCTACACATTAGAAACTGTTTTTTCTTCTTGGATAGTGTAATGAATTGGTAGAACAGGCTATCAGGCAGACTCACAGCCTATGCGATCACAGGTACCATGAACAGTTATATTTTAAGTATTTTGAAGGAGGAGACCTATCACATTTGGCACACCTAAAAGATAGCTCACTTACATTCCATGCCCATTTCTAAACTGAGACCACACTTTATGCTAAACAATCACATGGTAGGTTATGCCGTTGCGCTAATGGAACCATACCTGCAGTGGATATTCAAAATGTTATGACCGTTCAAGAGTTTGGTTCTGACCATGAAGGATATTTTGCTATTAGAATATAGTCCAGCATCCTCTGCATGACTGTATTCATCCTGCCATTACCTGCTAGGCAACCCCCCCTCCCAGGCAACTCACCATCCAGTTAGCCACTATGGAAGCAAGAACTTAAGCAGATAGTGGTACACTCTTCCAATGTGGTTCATGAGTTCCTCCATGCTCTTTTCAAGATGATCCCTCACCAGGAAGTAGGAATTTCCTTTAACAAAGATGCAGCAAAAAGTAGGTGTTGGCAGAAGGTTTTCCTTGATTTCATTGTAAGTGGCTGTTAGAAGTCATCTACAAGCAATAGACTTCAGAGACAGCTAGAACTGCAACACTAGATTCCTTACTGTGACTAACTTAGTGTTATGTGAGGGAACTGGAATTTGTGAACTAACTCATCAGATGTTAGTTGACTTCTTGACCATGGCCTGAGGCTTTATGAAGAAGGTTGATCAAAGGTGGTTTCACTCCCCTTTTAGACAGGGGGTTAGCGTGATTTCTTCTGACCTGTTCAAAAATGCTCTAATGAATATCAGTTTGAGAATCCAAAAAGCAAATTACATCCCATGCAGGCACAAAATGCTTTACCCTGACCATTATTGGAAAACAGCTATGGAGAATCACCTGGATTGTCACTGATAAGAAGCCCAAAGACTTTGTTGGAGTAGCACTCACAGGGAAGGCAATATACCTGAACAGTGATGCCTCATTTAGGTGAACTGCTGTTGATTTTATCTTGCTTAATCAAAGTCCTGAAAAATTACTAAATAGCTCAAACTTTTCCACAAGCTCTCCAAAGCAGTCCTAGAGTATTTTAGGAGTATTACTCAATTAACTAACAGCTCTGCTGGCATGCCCACTTCTGAGATAGGGGATAGAGTCAAAGGGGATCACTGCGAAGCCCAGAATGGTGGTTCCATGCCTATTAAAAGCAGTAATAATAATAATAATAATAATAATAATAACAGGACTCTGCATTGCTCCTTTGGATTACCTATCAAATAAACCCAGCAAAGAATGTATAATCTGCCTGGCTGACAGGAGAAACGTAGCCCAACACATCTGACCAGTTGAAAGGCCTTCTGCAGAATAAGACTCTAATGGACACTCAGAGGCTCCTTGTTGGATGCTCAAGGCTGGATACTATGAGTTCCAGCACTTCGGACCTTGACCAGTGACTCCAACAAACATCAAATTCCACAACTCAGTGTTAACAGTTTTAATAATTTTTGCAAGGAGGGTTTAATCCCACCCACATCCCTGACATTAGGGGCTATGCTCTCCCATATAACTGATACTTTATACCAAGTCCAAGACTAATTATACTGGAATAGGGAGAACAATTTGGGGTCTGCAGTCTATTCCTTAATAAATATTACCCCTAATTCAGTTACTGTTCTGCACTTCAGAGTATTGCACTTATGATCCCGGAATTACAATAAGCATCCACACTTCTTCAGAGGTGTTTCCTATATAGGTGTTAGACAACCATTTGAAAACCTGATTTCCCTCACAAACTGAAAGACCAGGCAGCTAGAAGGAGATGCCAAATAAATTTAGTTATTCACAGAAGCTAGACAGAAATTCGCATTTTTCATTCTACTTGAGAATTGTGACAGAAAATTATGTCCATAATCTTTAGCAATATAAAACTAAAACAAAATGTGGAGATTTAAAATACTGGCAGTTGGTATTGTGGAGTAAGCTTCAATGGATAATTACTGACAAGTTGCATGTGCTTTCCAATTGACTAACATCTGTATAAATTACTACAGCAGCTGTCATTATTTACTGTAAGTAGAAGCTACTATGAAAACATCATTTAACACACTTAAAACATTATCTATAGGACACAGCACTACAGAAATATCTGATAGCCTGAACAGTTTAGTGCTAGCAAGCTCCTTTATATCAAGTTTCATAGACTGATGGGCATACTTATTTGCCTGATCGTGTGTAATAGTGGGGAATGTAAAGGCATGCTCCTTCACTATGTAATTATTATAATATGTGTCAAAATAAATAAAAAATGTTAAATAAATAAATAAAATACCAGGACTGCACTAGTATCAACATGCTAAGGACTATTGTTTCTCCTTGTCTGAAGGGGATGGAGCCATGACTACAGGTCTAGCAGTCTAGATTCAGTGACTGACCACAGTAACTGTAGGAGGTAAGAGTAAGTAATTGATGCTGGCAGATCATCTTGAGTAGAAGAAAGTGACCACTGTCTCAGCAAATGATCACCACGTGTTGTACAGGTGTAAACTCGTGCATAGACTGAAACAGGAAGGGTTTTGGCCTGAGCATCAGGCTTAATATGTCTATACTAGTGATCAGCACTCCAAATGTGAATCAGTGATGTGTGGGTCAAGGATCAGTTGTGTAATGATCTAAATTATGCTGTCATATAGGGGTGCTGCCTCTGATGCTGAGGGAGCAGACAGCCTGCTCCCTACATAAAAGATGTTTACCGATTTTCTAATTTCGACTGTAGATCACAGTTGAGTGATTCTTAAGGACATTGATCAAGGGTTTGTGAATCAATGAATCAATAATTTAAATTTTATTAGGAAGCCCCTTGGCCTAACAAGGTAATTAGGCATGGTGTGCGAAGGCAGACACACATACGAAGGTTCAGTGGGCCTTGATACAGCAGTATCTATTCAACAGCTGACAGTAACTGAGCTTTCTCAAAAGATGAGCATTACTGCTTGACTCTCATCCTCACAACTAGCAAACTTTGCCCAGCATGGTTGGAGGGGAGACTGAATTAGACAGCCTAGCAAGAGGGATAAGATGGTCAGAGCAAGACAAACACACACATACCACAAAGGTCCTTGTGGGGACTGCATATTAATTTATTAGTGGACTGGGTCATTTGCAAGCAGTAAGTAGTCATTGGACTCACCAGGAGGTCCAGCCTTTTATCAATGTCATTCAAAGTTGGAAACCTACACTATGTACTCAGCAATGTACTTTTGCAGGTAAATACATAAAGTGGAGATGGATTAAGTGAGGTTTACTAAATTTGCTGGGAAATTTTATGAGAAACTAGATGACAGGCTGAGGAAAGTATGAAGGTGATAGTGAAAATGGTGCAGATATGCAGGCAGTCCAGGAGATTAATGTAACGCAAAGGATGCATGCTCTGCAGAAAGAATACAAGTGTACAGAAGATAAAGAGAAACCCAAGGAATTGTATTTAAGGAGATGATCGATTACATTTATAACAGTAATGGAACATGGCTACCAACCAGTTTAACCAAAGAATAGTAAACAGCACATAGCCATTTTCTATAATGCATCCAAAGGAAAATGTGTGCATGACTTATGACAGGTTTTAGATTTAAGGGACCTGTACCCAGAACACGATGCATTTGACACAAGGTATATCTGGGGCAATATTTTCTGACACATCCTGTAGTCAAACTGCCAGGAACTACAGTGATTTTTGCCAGTCTTCTAACCTGCCTGTACCACATACCTCCTCCAAAAATATGAGAAGTACAGTGGGGGAACAGGTTGGAGCACAATGTCTGGGTGCTCCTGCTTGTAGATGCGTCAGGGTGACTTTTGGTTACTGATTGTAGTATAAGACACCTGATCCGGTTCCACATGAGTAAAATGACAGAATGCACAGTGACATGAACTGTGTTCAATATACAAAGCCTAGCCAAGTTTATTACATTCTAGTCAAAGAAAGTTCAGATCATAAGTACACAGTGTTCTGGATTCAAGCCTTGCATATATCATTAGAACATTCTACCCTTGCCAAGAAAGCAGATACAAGTTAGGAAAATGAAACAGAGAGACAGAGAGAATGAGAGAAGGGAAAATATGTCATAATAAATAGTCTTGCTATGTATGTTATGTTAACATTTTTTATATATATATATATATATATATATATATATATATATATATATATATATATATATATATATATATATATATATATATATATATATATATATATATATATATATATATATATATATATATATATATATATATATATATATATATATATATATATATATATATATTCTCATGATACCTTTAATTCTTTATATTACTGTAAGTCAGCCCTATAAAACAGCATACATGTTTTTATTTAACAGTGCTAAACTTTACAAACCAACCTTAGTACTTCCTGTGTTTTCAAGACAAGGTTTGATACAATATTTTGGAAATAGTTAAACTGAGTGATCCAGTACTAACATACAGGTTATACATATTTACATGAAGGGGTGGTAGAGTTGTATCAGTTTCTCTAATGATGATAATAAGGTGGATATACAGTATTGTATACATTTTAACAAAAAATATGGGATTCTTCAGTCACTGTAACTAAACAGAGCACTCTAGCCAAGACATCAAAAAATGAAATTATTATATGGATATGGTTTTCAGAGGATGTGCCTTGTATTCTGCAGAAAAAGTAAAGAATCATTAAGGAATACTAAATATGCCACATGTCACATCAAAACCTGCAGTATGGTTGGCATTACATACTGATGCCCCATGTATTGCATGACACGGTTTTTAATGCAGAGGTCCTTTATCCAAGAAAAAAATATATTTATGGACACAATGGTACTAGGAACAATTATTTGGTGTCCATGAACTTTTCATTTCCCTGTAAACTGCTTTTCATAGAAAGAGGCCAAAGTTCTATATGCTGTTACGTTTTAGCTATTGTGCTGTGCAATTGTTAAGTGCAGCCATAAAGTTTTTGTTCATAAACTGCATTTTTAAACAAGGAGCATTTGAGTCCTTGCAAATGTGTAGTGTTGTCAAACCGCTATGCTTGTATGTGATCACCAGTAAGAATAAAGGCCATATGTACAGTCCTTAGGATACTGTATAATCTACTGTAGAGGGTAACTGAATATACTACCACACTCTTATGATATGCAAAAAATAAATGTAAGATAAAAGTTTTATTGCAGAGCATTTCCAAAGTTCAGGGTGATAATACACTATAAAGATTTTTGAGGCAACAAAACAGCTCTTAAAAGGTTAATGAACAATAGACCACATGCTGATTGAAACAGCATATCTGAAATAAATATTTATATGCAAGGCAAAGTTCATACTGACGACTCTTAGGCATTAAAATGCAATAGCATAATACTATATGAATGTTTGATCCTGTCTTCCATTTTTGTTTAATAGCCACTGTTCAGTGTAACAAAAAAGCTGACCTAACACAGAGATGCCAGAAAAGCACATTAGTGTTATAGTGTGAGAATATGCAGAAGGCTAGACATTCACTTGAACTACAGACAAGTTCAGTAAGCCCAAAAAGGACACATCTGTTATATATAATATAAATAAAATACTCATTTATGTCAGTTCTTTAGTTAGTCATGAAGAAACTGTGCATATGACTTTATTGTATGTGTTAATGATCATTATATTGAATTGTGAAATCTATGTTTACATCATGCATCATGGGTTGGGGAAATACAGGCAAACTTTCAAATGTGTGGCATCCTATGTCACTGCTGGACTAGATATAGGATTGACTGCATAAAAGCAAACTGGATATCTTTTAACATACTTGTTAAACCAGAAAAAATGTAGAGATGGGAGGAGGTATTAAATACATCTGAAGCAGCCTGAAGATCACTGCCCTTTATAGATATTTCTCATGATACTAGAGGATATTCATTTCTTAGTTTTACTTGGCTGTGTTTGCATAAGAAAAGTAATTTTATAGCTACATTTGACTTCAGCATCTCTCTATGCATTGAATAAGATGCAGATGTCTACCAACTGTACAAGTTGATGTTTAAAGACTAGTTAATATATTCATATTATATCTTTCACAAATGACTTATAATGACCTACATGAACATTTCTACTGTAGAGTCCAGTGGCATTGCATATTTAAACCTCTGAGACCCAGTTTGTTTGTTTTAAACTTACTGTAGCATAGTGATGCACTGACTTAAAACTGAAGAGCAGGAGGGGGTACACAACTTATATTACGCATTTATAAAATGATTGTTTCAAACATCTCCAAATAGTCAACAAAAAAACAAGAAGAAACTGTTTAGCTAAGCAATAATACAATCTAAACAAATACTTAAACTGTAGGTTTTCAGACTTTTTAACGCCTGTCTCCTAAATGGTTTATCTTTTTATACTCATCTTAATAAACTTGTCTGCTGGAATCATATTTTTTGTCCTAACCCAAAAACATTAAAATCACTCCCTACCCACCAGGAAACTAATGACACCTACCCTATTTTTTTAAAAGAAACTAATAAAGAATTTGTTATAAAATGCAAAATACAAACAATTCCAAGATAACACTCCCTCATAATAACTTCCTTTGCTACTCTTTAATTCTCAAAAACACATCCCAACAAAAATACTGATATATATATATATATATATATATATATATATATATATATATATATATATATATATATATATATATATATGGCACTGAAAATAGTCTACATGTACTATGCTTTCTCAGTCCTAACAGTTCTGATATTGTAAATGTATGCTGTATACAGCAGATACTTATTTAATCTGTGTTTTTCATCATTTATGTTGTATATACTGTACTATAATCCTATCGATGCTTAATTAGTCAAACGAGCCACAAAGGAATCCAAACCAGTAAATGCAAAAGACCAGGTCCAGGCAGGTAGAAAAAGTCTTTAATCACCATGGTTTAAAATCGATGTTAAGACACATATATATATATATATATATATATATAAATATATATATATATATATATATATAGCGTGTAAGAATATTTACAATACGCTCATCAAACCTATCGATGCTCTCAGCTTGTATCCATTTCTACAAACAGGTGTTCTGTTAATGTCCTTTCCAACATTTCTTTTGTATTGCTTTATTATGTTGTTGCATGTTTAAGTGTGCACTCCCAGACCAAGCCTGAAAAAGTCCATTTGGATCAGTACTCTTTCACAGTTATTAAATAAAAACAATGAAAATATAAACCAAATAAATGAATAAATGATACCTTTAAAACATTCTTTATTCATTAAGATTTTAAAATGTATTTACACTTTCTTCATTAAAGTTTCGCTGTTCAGGGGAAACTAAGGAACACTGTCTGTCTAAATGATATGTTTAGTGTCACGCTTCACTTTTTGCAGATTGTCTTTGTGACAGTAGAAGTATGGATAGTACTGATATGTATCCATATTTGAAGAACAATCTGCTCATCATCTATAGCCGTTTTGAAGAAAAGCATCCAGAAATCCATTGTTTACCTTCTTCTACAATGCCGGAAAAGTCAGCATAGTAATATATGTAGCATCATTTCAGAGACAAACAAAAGACTCCAGCTGCATTGCCTTTTTAAATAACATACTCCACAATGACTTCTGAAGCTGACATTTTCTTGTAGAAAATATATTTATTTTCAAATTAAATATAGTTATGGTGGACTTTTTATTTTACCTAGAACAGAAATCGAAGGATGATTTGTAAACAATTAATGATGTTACATGTTTTTACAAGACATTCACATGCTGCTGGTTATGTGCAACACTTCTTCCAGAATATGAACCTAATCTACAGCAGCAAACCCTTCACTGCATTTGAAAAGCTAAAACAGAAAACATCTTCTGAAATGATTCATTAAGTTCATGGTTTTGCAAAATCTGTGCTGTTGCCTCATTATTGGAAAAGCTCTGAAGAAACATGATAACAATGCTGCAGAATGCTATCTGTTCTCATAAACGCCAATATAAAAATATCGGTCAATACTAAAACTGCACAGACAATAAAATACAGGTAATGTAAAATAAAATAAGCAAAATATTGTTGTTCACATGTTTCATCACATCTACTGTTCTCCTGTTCTCCTATTTTACACAGCACTGTATTTTTGCCAAAGGGTGAAAATAGGCACTTCTTCAAAAAGTTTGCCTTACTGACATTGTCTTAAAATTCTCAATGCATACTTCTTTATTTTTTCTTTAAATGAATAAACATAATAATGTTCATAGAAAAAATGTTAATAATGTGGTCATCTATCCTCTTACTGTATTGTCTGTAGTATCTGTCCCCTTGGATTCACCTCCATCATCTACAACCTTCTACATTCTTCTTTAGTTCAGGAAAAGAATTATTACTCGTTAGGGGAATAATATGGGTGATGCAGTGGGTTTTGTTGGAAAATCACTTAATTGACCAGCAAATGGTTGATTCATTTAATCATGCATTAATTTTCTCACTAGAGTTTGCATTTAGGACACAACCTGTCCCTCTGAAGATCCCATGTTAAAGCTTATTCCAGTGATTGTGTGTTGAGCTCTACAGGGAAAACAAGTCTTGGCCTCACCACCAAAACCAATGTTAAAGACTATTTGATTGTTTTGACGGAGCAGGTTTCAGTGTAATAGGCTGGATTATTTACTGATCAGCTAAGTGATCTTTTGATCAAAGCTACTATAATCAATGTGGCATATATGATTAGACATTTCTGTCAGTTTTAACTTACTGGTCATTCTGCTATGCTTCTGTGAAACAGTATTATTTACTAGGAGTGTAATATTTTACATAAATGAGTCAACATTTTTCTGTCAGTTATCATTTACTGTAACAAAGACCTTTGTCTCAGCCCATAAAAAGACAGCTTCATTCTATTTCATAGTTAGGACAATAAGCTGTTACATTGTTAAATGTTCATTGGTAAGCATGAACATTTTGTTGGTGATGGAAAGATGTATAATGTACACAGTGTAGGGACGTATGCTGGGCACGTTCTTCCTAGTGCCATGCATCCAGCAGACATGCTGCATTATACCTCCATGGTACTGAAGAAAAGCTAGAAATCTGCCATGTAGGAGATTCAGTCAGATGGTCAAGGTATCCAAGTATGTTTTTGTGATAAAGAAATCCCTTTCCTTCCCTTTGGTTTCCTTATTATGGTAATGGGCTGTTATCTTGTCACACTGTCCTCTTCTTGGTCAGCTCTGCCACTGGTAACTCAAACCAAACCCAGGTCACCAATGTCATAGTTTGGAGCTCTCTATCTGCACCAAGATAGCCATGTGTATTTGTCTGATTGGTAAGGAGAGAGGTTACATGAACTGGTTAGCAAAATGACCAGGACCAACCTAACCTATTTCCTGGACAGAAGGAGAAGTATACTTCATAGGGAAGGGTACATGTGGATGACAAAATGTACCAATTTTCCAGCATCACAAAACTGGCGCACACTAACTTTACATCAATATCTTAAACAGCAGTATTTTTAAAATTGTGTAGGTACATACTTGTGGTTAAAAATAAATTTGGTATGCATTTCATCAAGTTTCATCTCAAAATCAGTACTGTCACATGGTAGGAGAAGTTTAATCATGGAAAATACTAGAATTATTGGATAGTGACATCAGTATGACCACCACATTGATGTAATTTTAATTTCTCCACTGCTATGGAAATTCCTTATTTATTATTATTATTATTATTATTATTATTATATAACAAATGTTGCCCTTATGCTTAAGATTTTGTAAAGTGTGTAATTTATACTGAACTTGGCCAGAATACAAAAGTTCTGTAATGCTTTCCTCTTGACTCATGTTTCTACTCAAACCTCCTTGACTATAATAATACTGCAAAATCGACTTTGTCTGTAATTGTACTCTGTCTGTCCCTACTATTCATTTATATTCCTGTCCACTGCTATACTGAATTCCATTAAAGTGATTGGTATTACCACCTCACTGGGAAGTAAACATTCATGAGCTATTTTTTTTTCTTGTAAAATAAAAAAAAAACTTTAAAGATCATGGTGGGAATCCCTCACATGACTGATGGCAAATAAATAAAACAAAGACTTCTCATTTTAATGATACAGCTTAGAATTTTGTTCCATAAATATGGGAACTTCGTCAGAGTAAACCATACACATAAAAAAGCACACTTAAAAAAAAATCCAATGAGAATCAATTACTAATTAGTAATTAACGGTTAAAGGTAAAGATTCAATACAATTAAAAAAAAACATTAAAATAAAATTAAATTCAATTCAATAAACAGAAGTACATGCATGACAAAAGCACTAAGTTGTATTATTAAAGTGTGAAGACTTCTTGTTGGTCTGAGTTTTGTTTTTTCTTTGGTTTGTTTTACTTTTTGTGAGTGGTACACTGCTGAAGTAAGTCTGCTGCAGTGGTAACCCAAAATGTTTTTTTAAATATTTCATTACAATACATCTGATTAATTCCTCTAACATTTTACTACAATACCTTATTAATATTTTTTCAAAGCATTTCTCTCACACCTTATTTATATTCAGATAGTGATCCTGATGCTTGATTTTCTCGCTCTTTCCACATTAGGTGGGATATGCTTACTGAAGCATCTATGCCTCTCTTCCTTTGGTTTGTCTGTACTCTACCATTGTGCTTTCAAATATGCAGCTTCTATAACCAGACACAGTAGTTTAGATGAGGCCTTAGCAATGTGAATTTCTTGTTTGTTTTTTCGGTCAACAAATGTTAAATAAATAAAATAAAAAATAAAATAAAGAATATCTGCGCACTGTATTAACTCTCCATCATAGCTTTGTCATATCAGTTCTCTTCAATATAAAACCTTTTAATCGTATACAACAAAACAAAATCAGCAAAGCTGATATTCTGAGAATGTGTTATCCCCTTAAGGGTAACTTATCTGCTGAATAATTTATCAGCAAATCAGTCTGAGACTGCACAAACATCTTCAGATGTCAAAGGAGATACGAGAGAAAAACTCAAGCATGAATGTTTTTCAGGGTTATGAACAATCATAACAAGCAGGCCAAACACAGGGATGCATACATTGGATCTAATTGACAACAACTATAACAGCAGAGCATCATCATCATCATCATCATCAACACCCCCCCCCCTTTCACATTTTTCTATATGAGGTTTGGGTATTGTGTCAACTGTTGCCATTTTTCTCAATTCAGTGCCTCTCTCCTACTTCTTCAACAGTCATGCCTTACTGATGCAGGCCTTTGCTCACACAATCCATCTATTTGCTGCATGACTTCATTTCCTATTGCCTTCTTTATGTCTCTACCAAATCTCCTTCATCAAATTGTCTTCTGCTTTTCTGCACATGTATCTGAACCACCATAATATGTTCTTGTTGACCTTCTCTAAAACTGGAACTACTTAGCTTTCTGCTCTGATGTCCCCATTTTTTTGCCTGTCCCACACTGTTCATTCTACCAACCAGACGACTGCACTCCCCAAGTGATGTAGACATCCTATAGAAAGGTCTCACTGAGACCAATGACTGGTGTCAAAACCATGGCCTTAAGCTTAATGCCAAAAAATGTGCTGTTATCCCCTTTGGGAAAAACTCAGTTCCCACTAATTACCACATCAATAGCAGCCCACTGAACACTGAATGCATTATAAGAGATCTGGGGACACAGGTTGACAGCAACATCTCCTTCGACCACCACATTGCCATTGTGGTCAGAAAATCCTTCTATGTGGCACATTTCATTACCAAGTGTTTTGCATCCAGGAAGAAAGAGGTCATCATCTCTCTCTACTCTTCCCTCATAAGGCCAGTCATTGAGTATAATGCCCCATTTGGCATGTACCTCACTAGACACCTGCAACAGCTGGAAAGGCCACAAAAGTACCTCACAAAGAGGATCCTAGGCCTTAAACACATGTCCTACATGAACAGACTCAAAAAACTCCAGCTATTCTGTTTCCTATCGTCTACTAAGAGGCGATCTCTGCTTGACTTACAAAGACATGTCTGACCCAGGTCTTTTAGAAATGCTACATCTAAAGAAATCCCAATCCCTCCACACCACACACAAAAGAGACCTCAACCTCATTACCACAATCAACAGAACATGTTGGAGAGATAGGTTCATAACCCAGATACTGCTCATGCTCTGGAACAGACTTCCTATACATGTCAAGCAGAGCACCACACTGGCCCTCTTCAAGAGAAATCTTGATAAGTGGATGGAAAATAGAAAGTTCACCCCAGGGATCACTCCAGTGGCTCTACTTGATAGAGGCACTGTGAACTAACGTTGGGCAACATGATGCCAGGGCACTTCTATGGGCTAGGTTTGTAAAGGCTCCAGTGCCATTAGCCTAGTATACACCTATGAAGCTATGAACTCACCTCAGGCACTTCATCTCCATCACCAATAGCTTCCTCTACTGCCCTGCCTTTATTGCCCAGGTTTCTGTACCATACAGTACCACTGGTCACACCACTGTTTTGTATACCTTACTTACACCCCACTGCATTCAGTCATTAGGCATTGTTGTTAATATTAGCAATGAGGGGTGGGTTTGGCATAATGATTAAGATGTTGATACAAAGTGCAAGGTTTGATTCTAACCTCTGGTTATTGGGTAGGCTTAAAATGGCCCTTCAGGGCAGTTAGCCTAACATTCCCCTATGAACCTAAGAAATCAACTTATTTTAAGGAGAATCTCCATGTTATACTGTGCTATGTCATAATGCATGGTCAGTAATATTTTTAAGGACATATTTTGCACCACACACTTTCTACACTGAAGGGTCACCAATACTACTGGATGGATATGCTGTCAGCAATGTCCTCCTTGTATACTGTTGTGTCATTAGACCTGGTCACTGATGTCATGCAGGCACTGTTCCTTAGACATAGTTCTTGCCTCACTATGCTGTTCCATTAGGCATAACCATGGATGTGTGTGACTAAGATATATGAAAAGTCACTATATTTAACTGTCATGAGATTTACACATGGCTATGACATTAACTGGCCCATAGACTGAGAGGCTGAACCAAAGTTCCCTTTTTTACACTGGCTCATGACCATTCAATTAAAATACAATAGTCAGGGTTCCTGCATCCCACTGTTTTGCATCATGAGCCAGGATCACATGATTAGTGTGCTATTAACAGGACAGCCCATAAGATTTCATAGTTTTAAGTAAAGTCAAGTGTATCTAATTAATAAAAAGTAGAGAGGCTCCCCCTACTTCAGTTGTTTCTCATTGTGTGTGCTCACTATTATGATGTGATTAGTGTGCATAAAAATGTTACCCAAACTCAGTAATAGTGCCACTGGACAAGGTCACTAGCATCACAAGGCTAGTTTACTATGGCAGAAGCTCTTGATTCAAGGCAGGGTGTTGTGTTTGATTGTATGGTGTCATATGTAAGGTTACTAACATCACGTGCATTGCTAGAAGAGACACCCTATGATACTGTGCTGTGTCACTAGGGAAAATAGAATAGTGTACTGTAATAACTACCTCCTGCCTTATAATAATGTAACATAAGTAGAGTCAAATATGATATATAACCAGCTATTATAATAAGTAACTTAGACATGGGAAGATGGTGAAAACTGGATTTTCCCACACATTAATATCATGTAGCAGCCACTTGAAGAAAACCTGGAAACTGGTTCCCTTGTTAATTTAATCACAAAAGTCCACGGCCCCATTACCCTTACAATTTGTAAAACAATTATGTGAAAATCTTAAAAAGCTTTAATGCATGTTTTTCTCCTCATTTTCATCCCTTTTCTGTTGTGAGTCATATATAACTCCTTCACTGACTGCTTATGATAAGTGGTAACAAGCCACTTAACTTACTAAGTGCTATACACTTGCTTGGACTCCTGCAATTCAAGCAATATGCACTACTGCACTGTATTCAATCATTTTTTTATGTCTTGACCATGTGACTAGTACAAGACAGAATCCCTCTTATTCTTTTGTAGTATTTAATATGTATAATTATTAGCATCCCAGGTTAGTACATTATAAGCATGATATCCTAATTCCACTGTCCCACCGTATGATGTCACTATATGGAGTCAGTGATGTCACTTGATTAATATATTTTGTATATAAAGGGTAAAGTCCACTTTGCTCTATCGTGCTTTGCTATTAGGCAGCCCTTCTGATGATAGCATGACGAGTGAAGTATAGAAAAGGTTTCCTTCCTTCCCCATTTAGTATTTCCCAGGCTGAGCACCCCCATTGCCATGTGCACAATTATGTAGTAGAAGTACACAAGTACTGTATGCAAAATCACGAGTCATTTTTCATGGAAACCAAAATTAAATTAATAACCAGGACTACCCTTTTATTTTGCCATACAGACCAGGTTACTCTTCATAATGTCACTGTGGAGGGTTAAAAGTACATCATTGATTGCTTAGCCACTGGTAATAGAAAAATGATTCAAAAGTTATGTAAATTGTCATGGTACTCAGATGACAAACACTGCAGCCATCACAATGAAACAGCATTAGATGAGGAATAAAAATGTGAAAATTGGGGGGAAAGAAACTTGTGAAACAGTTTTAAGATATGTTACAGATAAACTCTAGGTCAGTAGCAATATTTGTAGGGAACGGGGAACATTATACTCAAGAAAGACCAAGTAAAAAAATGCAGATGGTGATAAGGCTGAAGAGACACAATTTACAAGGCAAAGTTTCAATAGGAGCGCAATCATGGACCATCTCAAATCCCTTTGACTACAAGCAATATCCTACAGACTGCTAAGAAGTGACCTGTGTCTGGCATACAAGGTAGCCTATGATCCATTACTGACAGAGTTGCTGCACATCAGCAAGTCAAATGGCATCATAAATACTTGGTCTTGGGATCTACACCTCTTTTGCAACACCAACAAATAGTTTGGAGGGACAGGTAAATTTTACAAAGAATACCACTGCTATGGAACAGACTAGCCATCCACATAAAACTAACTTCATCTCTGTCTATTTTCAAATGCAACTTAGATCTTTGAGTGAGAAACAGAAAATGTACCCCAGGACTGTTTCCTGTAATACTAATGAACAGATGCAGCTCCTAAATACTTTATCCCATGCTTGGGTCCCCTCAAATTATCTATGGTATGATCCCAGTTATTCCCATTAGGTGGCATATATAATTATTGACCATGCAATGGGTAAGGCCAATCTATAAGCACATGGGATAGGTTATATTGAGCTCAAAAAGGGAAAATGTCCAGGCTTAAATGGCCCACAAGGGCAATTAGCCTAGTACTTACCTTTGAACCTTTAATCAAAAGACCAGAAGAGCAAAACCATTTAAAGAATATGTACAAATCAAAGAACATGCATCATTGGTTTATACTAACATGCCTGAATTTCTGAGCTCAGGTCACACTTCCTCAATCATTTTGGCTCAAGTTGATGTTTGCTCAACTTGTCATGATCTTTTGTTTACTATTCTCTAAGTTAGGTGTCACATGAGGCAGGCACTGAATTGTCCTTATGTGTTCACATGCTCTCTCTTTCTCTCTCTCTCTCTTTCTCTCACTGCGGTCCAATAATTTTGGAATTAGAATCAAAGGAAGAAGGAAAGCTTCTTGTCTGGTACCATACCTGCTCCAAATTACGAATTTAAATATATGCATTGTAAGCAACTGTGTGCACTCAGACTGTCATTATGAGCATTTGTGATCAAGGTAATGTGATGTGATGGTAACCAACATTAAATTAATAAGCAGGACTACCCTTTTTATTCTGCCATATAGACCTTTCACAACATTAGAAAGAAAGAGAGAAGTAGATTAGGCAGAAATATCTGTTGCTCTTTGCAAAATGGATGAATCAGTAGATAGAATTATTCAGAAATACTAAAACTAGCTTTGTGCATATTTGCTGTAAAGTAGTATATTCTACTGGGCAAAAATCGATATGGCTTCCACTGCCACAGCACAGTACAGCCACTACAATTTTTCTTGCTAACCAACACACTAGTCATAGGTGACTCTATAGTCAGGCACACTGATGTCCCACTCACCAGGCTAAACAAGGAGAAGGTTACTGTCAGCTGCCTGTTGGGTGCCAGGATCTGTCACATAACACACACACTCAGGTCACTCCACAACAAGTACAAATATGACTCTGTCATTGTCCATGTTGGTGTGAATGACCTGAGACGTACCTCCCTGGACTACATGAAAAGAGACATGGAAGAGCTCTCCGATCTTGTAGCCCAGGTAGGTATGACCCTAGCCCTGAGTAGCATTCTGCCATCACCCAGAATGATACCGCAGTACAAGGACAAAATGATTGACTTCAACAATTGGCTAAGCTTCTGGTGTCATTCTAAGGGGATCCAGTATCTGTCTGCTTGGGATGACATGGTCAACAGACCATGAAGCTTTGCCACAGATGGCCTGCACCTGTCGCCCCTGGGATTCCGGATATTGGCTAAGGCTCTTGCTGCCCCTATAGTGCCTTTTTTAGGCAGGGTTCAAGTAACAAATTCACCACCATAACAGGAACAAGCAAGCAAAAACTGAGGGTAATGCTACTCAATGCTAGAAGTCTAAATTTCGAAATGCACTCACTCGAGGCACTCCTTAAAATGGAGAACATCGATATCTGTGCAGTGACTGAGACCTGGTTCAAGGATCCAGACACCACCCCTGCACTACCAGGCTATAACTCATACCACACTTTTCGGCCATGTAACCTGGACTGAAACACCAAAGGGGGGGGGGTGTCCATATTCATTAAGGATATCCACACCTCCAGGCTAGTTGCTCAGCATAATGCATCAGAGGTTATCCAAGTGCAACTAACTCTTGGCAAAACTGCAATCCAAATTGTAGCTTGCTACAGATCCCCCACCATGCCCCAGGATTCCCACTCCGCTTTTCTTGATGTACTGGAAAATATTAGGGTTCAACCAAACACTCTAATAATGGGTGACTTCAACTGCCCCACCATTAACTGGGAAAACTACTCATGTACCAACTCCTTAGTGCAACACTTTCTGGAATTCATAAACTCCAATGCCCTAGATCAACTTATCCACACCCCCACCAGGGGCAACAATATCCTAGACCTAGTCATTACCAACATGAGTGACCGGTCTTCCACACCTGAAGTCAACTCCTCATTGGTCTGATCCGACCATAAGCTAATCACCCTTGATATCCACATCCCACCTCCACCCCCCCCATTAAGGAAACCACAGTAAGACATTTCTCCAAAGCCAACTTCGTGCTTCTTAAGACAGAAGTAGTGAACTTCATGACATCCATGCAGATGGAAAATACAGTTACAACTGCTGAATCCTACACAAATGTGCTCTATAAGCACCTACATGAGTGCATGGATCATGCTATCGCAAACAGAACCAAGACGCTATCCTCCAAAAAAAGGAAGCCAATCTGGTGGTCCCCTGCCATAAACAAACTGTACAACAGAAGGAAGAAACTGTTGCAAAAGAGAGTAAAATCCCATGAGTGGAGGAGCACCCTGGTCAGCCTCAGTAAGAAGTTGAGATCCCTTATAAGATCCTACAAAGCTAGCTACGAAAATAAAATTGCCACTAATTCCAAGGACAACCACAAAGCATTCTATAGCTATGTCAAGAATCTCAATGGCAACACCCAGATCTGCTCTCAGTTACAGAACAAAGGCACAAAAATTACAGAACCAACTGATATTGCCAACATCCTGGCAGATAGGTTCAGTGCTAACTTTACCCCCCCCCAACCCCTAAAGGGTCCATATCTATACAGGAAGAATGCAGAGTCCCTGTAATCACAACTGCGCAGGTGAAAGCTGCTCTCTCTAAAGCCAAAAACACAGCATCCATGGGACCGGACAACATCCCAGGCTGCGTTTTACACGAACTTCAGAATAAACTGGCTCCTCACTTAAGCACCATGTTCAATAATAGCCTTGCATCAGGCTTTGTGCCCACTGAATGGCGCACAGCAACAGTTATCCCACTCCACAAAGGGGGAGCCACCACTGATCCCAGGAACTATAGACCTATTAGCCTGACGAGCCTGGTCTGCAAGGCCATGAAACGTATCATCGTGGAACTCATAAACAAAGACATTGGTAACCTCCAAACTCTGGATCCCACCCAGTTTGGGTTTGTGAAAGGCAGATCATGCCTCCTGAACCTGATCAACTTCTTTGAGGCAGTCACCAAAGCCGTAGATAAGGGTAAGGTGGTTCACACAGTTTATCTTGACCTCGCCAAGGCTTTCAACACCATCCCCCATTCTGGAATTATAGCTAAACTCAGTAAACTAGGCATAAATCCCTACATCACAAGATGGGTTGCCAACTGGCTGACTGACAGAACCCACACTGTAAAAGTTGCAGACTCCAAATCTGACCTCAAACCAGTGACAAGTGGAGTACCACAGGGTTCTGTCCTGGGACCGCTCCTGTTTGGTATCTACTTCTCTGAAGTACAGGCTAACACAGAAGGCCTCTGGCTAACGAAGTTCGTAGATGACTGCAAACTAGGAGCCATAGTCAAGTCCCCAAATGATGTGAATATCCTACAGAAGGGCCTCTCTGAGACAGATGCCTGGTGTCAGATCCATGGCCTCAAGCTCAATGCCAAAAAGTGCAGTGTCATCCCCTTTGGTAAAAACTCTGAACCCATGAACTACCACATAGGCAGCAATCTACTTAACACCGAATGTGTGATAAGAGACCCTGGGACCCAGGTGGACAGTAGTCTCTCCTTTAATAGTCACATTGCCACAGTAGTCAGGAAGTCCTTCTACGTGGCACACCTCATCATAAAAGGGTTCTCATCCAGGAAAAAAAGGTCATCGTTCCCCTCTACTCGACACTCATTAGACCCATTATAGAGTACAACGCCCTTTTGGAATGTACCTCACAAGACATCTGCAGCAGCTGGAAAGGCCACCGAAGTACCTCACAAAGAGGATTACTGGACTCAAACAAATGCCCTATACTGACCATCTCAAAAAACTCCAGCTTTACTCCATAGCATATTGCCTACTCCGAGGTGATCTCTGCCTAACATATAAAGCTGTGTCAAACCCAGAGCTATTGGACATGCTACACCTAAAGAAATCCCAATCCCTCCAACCTACACGCTCTAGGGACCTAAACCTTGTCACTACAATAAACAGGACATGCTGGAGGGATAGATTCCTATCCCAGAGATTTCCCATACTCTGGAACAGGCTACCCATCTATGTAAAGCAAAGTTCTTCATTAGCACTCTTCAAGAAAAATCTTGATGAGTGGATGGGAAATAGGAAATACTCCCCGGGGATCACTTCTGTGGCTCTGCTCGACAGTGGCACAGGAAGATAACTTTCTTGGGTAGCGTAAGCCAGGGAACCTTGTTGGCTAGGCTTACGTAGGCCTTTGGGCCGATAGCCTAGTACCTACCTATGAACCTATGAACCTATGAACAAGATCTATAAACAGTTGTGTGCTTGTGTACAACCTGATTGACTTTTTATTAAAACATGACAAAAATGTTTGATTCAGTTTCTTATCCTAGCCTTTCAAAGGTGATTACACTTTTCATCCTTAACTAAACACCTACCAAATGTCCTGACAGCTACCTCAGGATTTAAGGCAGATGAGGACCAATGACTAACTCAGTCTCATCCATTTCTAGTACTGACAGAAACTCCCCAAGATTTAGTCCTGAACTCTTTATAGTTTATCATGTTCAACACCATCTCCTTCTGGCTCCCCTGATTAACCATATCCCATAAACCAATGACCTAGACATTTAGTGTTGACATGTGATACACAAATCTACATCACAAACTCTGGCACAGGTTTATATCTTACTTAGTTTCAGGGATCGTAGCATTAACTTCGAGAAAACCCATTATGTTTTTTGAAACAGTTAAAAGACAAAGTATGGTACCATCCTACTAGTAGATGAATCTTACAAGGTGGCCCAATTCACACAATAAGAGTGATCAGATATCATGAAATATGTCTCAGCCAATACCTTTCATTCTCTGGTATTATACAAGTTGTATTCTTTATGGAACACTTACAGCAAGGTCCATAATCAACTAACTAAAGAGGCCAGATTCACCCCTGGGAAAGGTGTACTCATCTTTATACTCCAATACAAGCTCTGAGTCATACCCACAATTCTGCTAGCAACACCCTAAAACTACTAACTGCACTCAACAAGCAGGATCATGCCCAGCTCTTCCAAATGGAAACACTATTGCAAAACTCTTGGTAAACTAGGCAGATTCCTGCAACATGTGGAATAGTTCACTTTTGTGATCCTTCATTTATAAGCTACTCAACCAAGATCAGTGCCTGCTGATTTATCATTTAGGACCTTTCCTACAACACTGCATTCATCTTGAACTTCTCACAAAAAGTATTTGAACATTCTTTACAAAGCAGAAGTAAGGTTATCTAGCCTTGGCCCCAAGATATGGAATGCGCTGCAAGTCATTATCAGGTGTCTGTCCACACTGGTCCAAAGGTGACTTCAAACTCAATGTCTTAGAGAAACAGCTGCAATACTGGTGTTACAAAGGTGTGCCTCCATCATTCATTCATTCTCTGATTACCTGCTTAATGCTCTCCAGGGCTGTTGGGGAGTGTTACAATCTTTTCCTGTACTCACTGGGCCAAATAAAGGCAAAGGTACTAAAACAGAACATAGTGCCAACCCGCTGCAGGTACATACACTTATTCCTGCTCCCACAGGGCTCACGACTACAGGCAATATACAGGAATGCCAAGTCACCTATGATCCAGTTTTGAGATGTGGGAGGAAATTGGGGCACTTCGAGAAAGGCCTATGCAGGCATAATGTGTAGACTCCACTCAAAGGGCATCCTGCAGGAGAAATAAACAAACAAAAAAAAACAAGCTGCCTGAGGCAGTGACACTAACTGTTGTGCAAACATGTGCTTAAAAGTACCTCAGTAAACATATATCTAATCATTTTGTAAGCAGAACTCTCAGCTGTACTAATGTGGTTCCTCTGCTCCTGTGTTACTGCTTTATAATACAGTTATAGCTAAAATGCAAGCAGCTTTCTATCTGTTATACTGCTTTTTTAAACTCTGGCAAATCTTCAAGTTCCTATGTCTACTCTATGTTAGAAATGTAATGGCTGAAAAAAATGTGGTTCAACCCACCAACCAATACAATAAAAATAAAAAAAAAAAACAAAATTAAGTAAACTGAAAGATCTTTCGTATTCATGGTCTGATTAGTTTTATATCAATTATGCGATCATAATGCGATTTTAGCATTTGCAAACTTATGTTAAGCCTGGCAAGGAAATCAATTAGTCACATGAGCAAGTCATGTCCAAAATACAATTTAAATGTACTTATGATGTCCTACAAGTAACTGCAAAGCTGAGATCTGGCCAAGTTACTAATATGAAAAGGAGTTGGTGAAAGACAGTTCTAAGGCCTATGAACATGCTGATACTGTAATTATTAATGACTATAAATATAATTATACTGTCCTCTCTAGTCAGTGCATAGATTCTTCAGCATCCAGTTTTTTAACCTTCTTCGCTTTCTCTCCACCTAACAGAGAATCATAGTCAAAGTTGTAAAATTTCCATGCCCATGACATCCATGTTTTGAGTAGCTTTTAACTTAATTTTAACTTAATTTTTAATCCTAGTGAACTAGTATATTATGGATCCACAGAGTAACAGCCTAGTCCATAAGAGCAAGGGTAAATACAATATATATATATATATATATATATATATATATATATATATATATATATATATATATATATATATATACATACATACATACATACATACATACACGCATATAGTTATTTTAAAGTAGCCATTTTTGACATAATAAGCAAAGAGACCCTGAAGCAAGGCAATACAGACAGCTTCTAGTTAGTACTTTCAAATTCCTTATTCCAGAACAGGAATTTATCTTTCCTTTTGCTATTATCAGTTCTTCCCATAATAACACTTTACTCCCGATGGCAGAAAAAAAATTCCACGTTTCATTCACCTAGCCAGCAAGAGAAAAAAACACTGCCAAATGCTGCAGGAATTCAATAAGTTTCCAGTAGGAGAGCAGCCTTTCTACTCAACTTCTTAACTTTCAAACTGCTCAGCAATGACTAATGCCAACCTTTAACAAATAAAGAAAGAATCTCGACACCAACTAAATGATCCCTCTTTTTGTTGGCATTCAGGGCATAGGCTTTAACGCGACATAACCACCACCAAGTAACATGTCAGAAGGAGGGGCTATGGTATCTCAACCCCTACCAATGTCCCGAATAACAAGGCAATAAAGTATGAATAACAAAAAACATCCATGATGGCTTTGCTCTTAAGAGCACTTGGAAAATAAACAGTTTTATCCAGGGATATGTCTATTACCAACCATACCCGAATAGTCTTTACACTGCTTTTAGAACAATGTCATCTCTGGCTTCTCAGGATTTCATGCACCCCTTTGCTGTCAGTGTAATGCTGCCTTTCAGTGCTACCTTAACAGCAACTGTAACTTGGCTAAAACTAATTTGCATTTATGAATACACAATGATTACCATGATGACACTAACACATTTATAGCCTCATTACCCCTTCCTTCTTTTACAGTAGCACACTTACATCAGACAAATCATTGTGGGTCACACAGGTCACAATCACTGTATGCTCTTCAAATGAGTTTGTCATACTTTTCACTTAGGGTAGTTATAGCTATGCAGTCTCTCTTTTTTTTAAAGGTGAACACCGGCAGTTATAATGTACTCATTTTTGCAGCTACCCTTATATAAATAAACATCCATTCAAAAAGGCATGTGTAACTTCATTTATTAAACAAATTAGGCAATACATCTGAAATATTAAAAAAGTGTGCATTTTCACAGAGAAATGTAAATAGGACTGCTCATTGAAATGGCATTAGAAAAGCACTATCGGCTAGCTGGTTTAACACAATACTAACTGAAAATAATTATATCCTATGTCTAGGTTGTAAGTAATTCATAGGCAAAGTCCACAGAAGCAAGTTCAGTTTTACTCAAAGCAGGTGGGAACTCTTCTCAACTGCAGTCCACAGATCGCTTCCACAGGAAAGCACAAGGTTCAACTCCCCGAACTGAACACTTGCTCTATGGATTTCAAGAGTCTATCCACATGACCCTCAGATAAAATATCAAGGCAAAATAACAAAAACACCTTATGTTTGAAGATCAAGTACAATTTTAACTACATTTAACACATACTCAGTTAAAAACTCCCTGGCACCTTGGCTTAGCAGCCTTCTAGGGGAACAAACAGAATTCACAAAGACATTATCACTTAAATAGCATTCAGCAGTTGTTACTTGTTCCCTTTCATATATTTAAAGATGTACAACAACTTCTGTAAGATACACACCTTATTTTACTACAGTTATAAAAGAAATGACAATTAATTTCTGTATTCAGTCCTAATGGCTTGAAAGATTTGATATTTTAATATAAAATAGATTGCTGTACCCACTCTCACATTAAAAAAGTCATTTCAGTGTAATGATATCACAAACTTAAACTCTGAAATTCAGAAAGGCTTACCATGATGCTGAGGCCTTCTGTATGAGGTTTGCCACATTGCCTTAACCATTTCTAGTTCACAGAACAGTCGACCACTGATGTTTCCTGCATGGGACAGCAGCATAGAAAGTGGTCTCACAGGTCAAGCCGAGTGCTAATGCAGCAGATCAGGGAGTGGTTAACTCTAATTAGCCATGTATTCTCCACCAGAAATATCCAAAACTCCTGATTTACTCGGTTGAGTGATTCAGCCTAATAAATTTTTATTCGAGCAAGAAAAAATGAATGCAGTCAAAACACAGTGGTCAGACATTTACTCCTATGGGAATAAGCCCAACAAAGCCATGGGGTGGGAGGTTTTGTGTGTGTGTGTGTGTGTGTGTGTGTGTGTGTGTGTGTGTGTGTGTGTGTGTGTGTGTGTGTGTGTGTGTGTGTGTGTGTGTGTGTGTGTGTGTGTGTGTGTGTGGACATTTATTTATTTTATTTATTTATTTATTTATTTTACATTTGTTGACCGGGATAGTCCGACTGGATACATGCCCATTTTCAGCGGAAGCCCGGGGAGAAAAGCTCCAGACAAACATACACGAGAATCATATACTCGAATAATGTTAGACAGTTACAGTCACTTTTCAAACAAGCAAGATATACAATTTCTCATAATTATGCAAGTATATAGATTAACAGTTATGGCACAGGCTATGTGTTACACTCAGTAATAGGTAAGGAACTAGACAGGATTGGAACAAAGACAAAGCCAGTGTGTGTTAAAATATAGTTTGAGACTTTTTTTGAATCGAGTTAGAGAGGGTTCTAGAGTAAGGGAGTTCCAGGTTTTGCCAACAGAGTTAGCAAACAGAGAGTCGCTAGCTGAGTTGAGGGTTTTAACTGTTTAAACCAGCAGTCTATTTGAACAAAGTGGCCTGAGGTAAAAATAAGGGCTGATAATATTTTTAAGTGCAGGTATATTTTCAGGTTGATTGAGTACTTTATAGGCAACTATGAGTTTATTATACTGTAGGATATTAGGCAATTCTAGCCAACTTATACCTATCTGTACAGGCATGAATGAGGCTGTATGGGAGTGTGAGTGTGTGTGTGTGTGTGTATGTGTGTGTGTGTGTTTGTGTGTGTGTGTGTGTGTGTGTGTGTGTGTGTGTGTGTGTGTGTGTGTGTGTGTGTGTGTGTGTGTGTGTTTGTGTGCACACTTGTATGCGTACCTTTGTTAATACAATGCATGGACTGCTATGGAGAACACTAGGACAGTCATGTCGGAGAGTGCAGTGTTCAGTTTACAAACATGGTAAATGAGCCACTAAATGACGTCTTTCTTATTTCAGCTACACCAAGTCTCTGGATTGAAATTTTTCTCCATCACACTAATTATGCAAACTACAAGTCTGTGAATCCCAGGAAAAATATTTAATATATTGTTTCATTTTCCAAAGGTGTCTAACTATTAAGCTATTTAGAAGCAAGAAGGTTGGTACATAGTAAAGCATCAAACATGTTCAGTGATTACACCTGAATACAGAAATTGACATTCATCACATCTCTGATTCATTATTCTTGACATCTCCTTTATTCATTTGCTTTCTGTCTGTCTGTCTGTCTGTCCAGCCTTACTGTTCAGTCCCATTATGCTCATCAACACTATTCTTGTCATTATCAGACTCCTTGTAATTCTTGAGTTCTTCTGTCTCTACTTTCCTTTCCTTCTCTGTACCTACTTTTCCAATTTATTCTAAACTTTTCTCATATAGTAATTTTTCATATTTCTGCTCTTTCCCTAAAGTTGATTGGACATTATATTATATTATATTATATTATATTATATTGTATTATATTATATTATATTACATTATATGGTTTACTATCAAAATTTCAACAATGTTTTTGCGAGTAATCACTAACTCGAAAAACATTGTCAAAATTAACAACCTCAGCCAACCAAAATAACAAAACAAGAAAAGTGTCAGCAAGTCAAATTCGGCTTGTTGACATTTTTCAAACTTTCCTGAACATCCAGTGATGTTCAACACACATTTTACAGGGGGGCAAGCCCCCCTGTACCCCCATGTGGGGGGCTATGCCCCCCACTCTTGCTTCTTATGTATTACAACTCTGAGATCACACTATAGTGAGGAAAAGGGCAAAGCTCCCATTCCCCACTGTATTGCGATCTCCAATCAATATGTCAGTCTCACAACAGCGAATGCACACTAGTATTCATTGTTGCGGGTTCAACATATTTCAAATCGCCGTTATGTGACTTTGAAAACTGCTTTTCAACATTCAAAGGTCGCCAAACGGCATTCGAAATTTTCAGTGTAAACCTGTTATATTATATTATATTATATTATATTATATTATATTATATTATATTATATTATATTATATTATATTATATCATAGTCAATCTAATGTTTCTGTCTTGCAGTTGTACAACATAGCTACTCTAGCTAACAAGTGCATGATATTTAAACTATCTGCCATTTAAGTATCCTACAGACCACAACTTCACAATCAAGGGGCATGCTTTGCATACTTGCATTTGGTTTGCATTTGCCATGTATTACACCATGTTTTATGTTGACAGGTTTACCAGCATTGTGAACTTGTACCTGTATTTAGTGAACAGTAGATACTCTGCACTGCTGTTCTTGCTTTTGCGCAGATCACAAATCATGGCATATCAAAGAATAAAGTAAAATTGTCTCTGGGTAAAATATATTAATTTTTCTGTTGTTGTTTATTTACTATTGACGCATACATGTTTGCATCACTGCCATAGAACTCACTCACAGGTACAAACCTAAATATGTTCCCAGTTCTGTGGCTCTAGAAATTATAAACTCCATTCACAACCCTCTTTTGACCCACTTCCACACACGGGGTCCAGGCGTCACATCAATAGTGACCATCATCTAGTGCCAATGTCACACTGTTGGGTGGCTAGGTTGTTCTTCCATAACAGACATACACAAATTCACATCTATGGCCAATTTAGAACTCCCAATTCACCTACAGCATGCCCTTGAAATGTGGTAGTAAACTGAAGGACCCAGAAAAACCCACAAAAACACAGGAGAAATATGCACACTCCACACAGAAGGCACTCCAGCTGAGAATCAACCGAAGAAACTCTTGTTGTAAGGTGACAATGCTAACTGCTGCACCACTGTACTATAATAGAAATTATAAACTAATTTATGGAATTTTTTTTCCTTAAAGCACATATGCCTAAAGATTCCGATACATGCACTATAAAAACATCCTGCTTAACTAGACCTACTATTCAGTAAACATAGATAAATACATAAATACAGAGCACAGATGTTGAGTAGCTTGAAGGCACTGAGAAGAGCACAGAAATGCATATTACTTGAATTATGTTTGATAGCTAATATTTAATTAATTGGATCTCTACTAAAATAAAAAAGTGAAAAATGCTAACTTTTTTTTACTCAAATGATTTTTATTTTGATGAAATACAATAATTTAATACATTCATAACATTCAATAACTATTTACAGTATTTACATTCAGCCTGACAAAAAGGATTCAGATAAAAATATGTGTAGTTAAATAAGTTACTATATAAACTATGATAGTTAGGAAGAGTTTAGTTCCATCTGTAGGGTATCAATCAAATTCAAAACTTTCCTCCATGGACTATTAACCAGTGGCTTAGGAGAAGTTCTTAACTCTTTTGTTCTTTTCTCCATTAGTATGAATTTCTTCAGTGATGAATGGAATTCCTCCATTGTTGGTGCTACATTAGAGTTCCATCTTCTAGTTATACATTTTCTGGCTATTGCTAACATTGTCCACAACAAATACAGGCAATTTTTCTTCATATTATTACTATTAATAAAATTCAATTAAATTAAGGACGTTGTCAAAATAAATATATCATTATAGATAACTTGAAGAAATTTGTTAATCGTATTCCAATATGGTTTAATATTAGTACAGTCATAAAAAATATGAGACCAGTCAGCATTAGTGGACAGATGACATCTCCAACATAACTTACTGTTTGGAGGGTTCATTTTTGAGAGTTTCTCATGTGTCAAAAATGATCTGTGTAGAAATTTCCAATGAAAAATCCTCCAGAATTGTGAGCAAGAAGTTAGTTTAACTGAAAATAAAATGTTTATTTTATCTTCCATTGATAATGTTACTTGAAACCCTTTAGTTAGGTATTGCCAGTAAGAATCCCTAGGAGCTGTCTTATAGACAATTAATATGTTATATAGATATGATAATTCATTCTTAACATTGATATTATTATATAGAATTCCAAAAATCCAGTTTATAATTTTTGGTACAGTTTTGAATGATGAGTTATGCATTATTCTACACAGATCCTTAGTGTATGCTGTGACACTCTGAAGAACCAACCAGTCATTAGGGGATAGAACATAGGTTGACAATATACTTTGTGTGTTCAAAGCTTGTTGGTTTTCAATACATTGCAACCAACAAAATACGGTATTATTTTTCCACAAACCAAAAATCTCTCTATGTGTTTTATCAGGGAAATCCCTTGTAATAGTAAATGGTATTAAAAATCTATGTCACAGTTTTATATCTAAATTTGTGTTAATGAATTTTCTAAACACATCAAAAATATTGTTTATTAGTGTTAGTTTAGTTAATTTTGTTGTACTATACTGTAAATTTAAACTTAAACAGTGCCATGTCTTATCTTTGTCAGTTACCAAAGCATTCTCTGATAAACAATTTTTATTCATTAGTATAATGGAGTATAACTGTTTCCAATTGGAAGATTATCTAGGATTTATCCAATTCATCACTATTTTAATTATAGATGCCTTTATATAAATTTCAGTCTATGGGAATTTTAACCCCCCTTGTTCACATTTTCTGATATGATGAGACTATGCCACTCTATTTCTTTTGGGGTACCATAAAAATTTCATCAGAGTTGAAGTAATTTCTTTAAGGATTTTCTTTCCTGGTGGAAGTATAAGGGCTTGTGCTATATATAATATTTTAGGTAACAAAACCATTTTTATCAGTTGTAACCTATCATCCCAAACAAATCATTCCATTTGCTTATTAATGTCTTGATTAAGTCTATGGCTTTAGCATAATTAAGCTGTAAGGTTTCCTCTTTATTCTTGCCTAGAATTATTCCTAAATAGTCTAGAGTTGAAACTTGGTTTCCAATAATATGATTAACTGGAACCTGTATGTTCTTTTTTTATTTAATAATAAATATTTTGATTTAGATTTGTTGAAGGAGAGTTCGGAGACTTTTTTGGAAATTTGTTGTTACTATATCCACTTCACCTAACACTTCCTTAGGGTTGGGCAAGGTAAGTAAGACATCATCAGCAAACATCATTATTTTAGAAATATATTGGTCATATATATTTATACCTCTTATCTTTGGGTTATTACATATTAAAATGGCAAGTATTTCTATGGCCAGAGCAAATAGGACAGGGGACATGGGACATCCTTGTCTAGTACCTCTGGTGATTTAGATTGCTTTGGAATTAAAAGGACTTAATTTGAGATCTGCTAGATTATTTTCATAGATTTTCTTTATCATTGTTATAAAAAAGGGGGGAAATCAAATAACTGTAAGACTTTAAATAAATAACCCCAATTTGGGGAGTCAAAGGTCTTTTGAATATCTAGACCTATTATCAGTGCTTCATGGTTTCCTCTATTGAGGTAATCTATCAGAGTTAATACTCTTAATATTATCCTGTGTATGCCTGTTATGTAAGAAACCAGTTTGGTCTTCATTAATTATTTTAGATATGGGTATTTTCAATCTATTGACCATAATTGACATAAATAGCTTATAATCATTATTCAACAAAGAAATTGGTTTATATGAGTTGCAATGATTAGGGTCCTTATTCTCTTTTAATATAGGAGAAATTAGAGAATGTCTCCAAGAAGGAGGAATATTTGCTAATGTTTGAACTTCAAGAAAGGTTTTATGTAGGAGAGAGATTATAGAAGAAGGGAACAATCTATAAATTCCGATAATTAAGCCATCTGTTCCAGGTGCTTTATTAGACTTACTTCCTTTAATCCCATCTATAATTTCCTTTTGAGAAATAGGTTTTTGTAGATCTAACTTAAGTTCCTCAGGAATTCTTGTTATGTTGGGAACTATATCCTCTAACTTCTCACATTTATTTGTACTTATTTTATCTTTATGATGCTCTGCATAATGATAATTAAAAGCCTCCAGAATGTCCCCTATGTCCAAGACTTTTTTCCTTTTCCCTTCATGAAAGATACTATCAGTGTTATTAATTTTTGATTGTATCTTAACTTTCATAGATAGGTTATGAAGATGCTTAGGAGAGGTAGCATAAGAATTTAATTTCAGTTTTTCCATAACTAAATTAGGGTTATGGGATAATATTTCATTGTATTTCTTATTTGCTTCTTCTATTTTCCTCTTATTATCTGTAGTAATTAAGTTTTTATTAGATTTAAGAGATAATATTTGATTTTAGAGTTTCTGTAACTCTGAGTCCCATTCTTTAATTTTATTTTTGTACCAGCTAATGGTTTTACCATATAGATAAGCCTTAAGAGAATGCCAAACCATAATTGTGTTTGCTTCAGGTTTGTAATTAATCTCTAAGAAAAGCTGAAGTTCAGAAGTTATCCAAGATTTAACGTCTTTAATTTTTGTGATATATGAAGGAATCCTTGAAGTAATAACTAATTGATTGAATTCCAAGTGTATTGTTAACAGGGAATTATGATCTGAAAAGGGACAAGATTGTATTGAAAAATTCAAGATTTTAGAATAAAGATCTTGTGAGATATAAATTTTATCTATTCAATTTGGGTACCATGTCTATAGTCCTGGTGTGAGAATAGTAAAGAATTTGATCCCAAAGCATTAAAGGTATCTTTTAACTTAAACATTTCTGTCCATTTTTTTAAATGTTTGGCTGAGGACAATAGTCTAGGAGATTTCCTATTGATAGTTTCTGTAATATCTGTGATACAATTGAAATCACCTCCTAGTATAATATTATCTTTAGAAGTAGTTGTAATAAAGTCAAAGTGTTTCTTAGCTAGTCCAACATCCATACCCAAGAATCAGTATAAATTAACCAGGGTCCAAATTCTATTATTAAACTTAAGTATAACTATGGCCATGAGTCCATCATTATCTACATGTTTGTAAATTATTTGGGGATTTAAGAAAGTCTTTTTCCATAGAATTGTTACTCCTCTAGTCTTATTTTTACAAGAAGATTGAGCAAGTATTGTATATTCCTTAGTGTCCTACATAAATGTGTCATTTATTTAAAAGTGTGTCTCTTGGAGGAAAACTACTTGAGCCTTTTTTAGTTTAAGATACCTTAGTAGGTTGGGTCTCTTATATGGGTTGCTTAAGCCATTAGTATTTAAGGCTATCAACGTTAAATCCATATCAGAATTCTTTAAAGATAACAAATAATAAAGAAACTTGTATTAATAGAATCCTGTATACATAATACTCTTCCCAAATAGGCAATAGAATATCAATTGTTGTATTTCTATTTATCTCAATCCAAATAACTTTCCACATGAAAGATAAAAGTAAAACAATTGTGTCAGGCATTTCAAAACTATAAAAACAATTAAATAACAAAAAATTAGCATGTTTCACTCTGATATAAACTTTACTACACCCTAGACAAGGAATGAGATACATTTCTAGTCTAGCAAACAAAACTAAATCTGCTAGACTACCTATCCCAACCATCAACCTTTGTTGGTTCGAGCTCATGAAAACAAAGTAAAAGATGGAGAATATATTATAAATTAAGAGGAAAATAGTAATGATAAGCAATTAATCAGATATTGATTCCAGTTAGGTTTTAGAGATAAGTTGCATACACTATTATTAGAAACATTAAACATTTATACAGTAATTATTCACAAAGGAAGCTAGAGACATATTAGGATATATATAATCTGAATTTAGTGTTTAACAGACTAAGGAAACATTAGCTTTATTAACAATCTAAATGATTATCCAAAATACCTAAGCATGTCATATGTATTAGTTCTAATAAAAACTTCAAAATGGCAGAAAAAAATCAAAGAATCTTTTAGCATTTGTATTTACTTCCCCTCTGAATAAATCTTATCATGACAAACCCCGACTAAATAAAAACTTCACTTCACGAGAATTGGGTGTTAGCACATAGTGAGTGTGTGTCATTCCCAAAAGATGTTAACATAGATTTTTAGAAATAGTCCATAAGACATATTTGTCCTTAATTAACTCCTAAACTTTTGGAATAGCAGATGTTTAAATAACGGACTAAAATCAATAGCAATTAACTGGTATCAGTTAGAATGACAAAAAATAGTAAAAAAACATTATTTATATAAAACTTACTATGGATAACAGGTCATAAAAGTGAATGACTCAAAGACGAAATTAAGATAGAGATACCTGTAAATATCTACCACAATAATAGGGTAATACTGAAACTCATAAATTGTTTGTTGTGTTATCACAAGTCATAGATATTACTGAGCTCTTTCCCTGTCATAAAGTGCTAATATACTAAAAAACATGACTTTATAATAACTGAAAACATGACATCTGAAATATAAATAATATCTAGGATACATTAAGGAAATCAACATTAAATGCAAAGTAATTATAGTTCAATCAAAAATATTCATACATATATTTGTTAGGATTTAGTATGGTGTTTAAGTATTCTTACAGTTATTACCATTAGTCATAAGCATTTCCTGTAAATGTGTAAGCCTATACTAAACACTAGCTAACTGCATAGGAAAGGTATTTATAAAGATCTATTTATAAAAAAATCCAGTATATTCACTAGAAATAGTGGCTATAATTAACTGTTTACAAGGAAAAATAACATTTATGTATATATCTGATCACAAAATATAGTCACTATTATAAAAGGGAACCATGAATATGTTCACAGACAGTGTAGCTCATAATTCTTGTAAAAGAAGCCTACTATGCTATATTAACCAATCAGAGACTTGACATTCACAATTAGGCTTGCATATACATGTACTACCTTAGAGTTTTGGTTTGTTCATTATTCCAGAACCAGGGCATCGATGGGTGAAGTCCTGACTATGGTCCAGGTGACCCACATTTGATTAGCAGCTTGGGCATCTGAAACAGCTGGCAGGGAGGGGCAGGTATGCCAGTCACAATCCCTCAGAGAAGGGTCAGTGATGCATTTTTGTGTACTGGGGTTGGCTTACAGTTCACCAAGTCAAAGAAATCATGATCCAACTCTGCCTAAGGAAAATTACACACATTTCAACAAAAAAAAGCTCACACTGACAAAACATATGAGTGATGAAAACATGAACATAAAAAGGACACTTCAGTGTGTAGGGAATTGATTGAAAATATGTTCCTTGGATTAGCAGTCCACTGTTTATTAAAGTAATATAATGGGAATATAGTTAGCATAGGTAAGGGAGGAGGTCCGATCCATAGTCATAAGCATCAGTAGGGAAATTAATTGTTACAGATGAGGCAGAAGAGAGGAAGCAGGGAACAACATAATGTGCAGGTAACTATATTTCACCAAGGAAGTATTACACAAATTGTGTACATATAAGTAAAACTATGAAAATACAATAAGAAAGATTTAGAACAGAAAGCAAAATAAAACAATAGCTCTGGGTATGGAAGTCAGAGAGCTGGTGCAGCTTAGATAACCACATGCAAAGACGTAGCTCAGTGAGAAGATATGAGGAAAACAACAGGAATAATTGAGAAAGCAATGATAGCATCCACAAATAGCACAAGTATGGAAATATTTCAATAGCTTGTCTTAAGCCGCTCCTCCAGGGCTGATGCCGTGCAACTCTAGTTCTCTCTGCACACTCCAGACTCCACTGGGCATCCTTGACTTCATACACTGCTTAGAGTTGTCCAACCCTGCATTATATATGCAATTTGATTGTCAGTTATGTATATTTTAATGCATAGGTGGTCTGTGACAAACCAAGCAGTCACTGAAATATGCCTTCTCTGTTTATAGTCATATTTATTAACTAATGTTTATAAAAGAAATGCAGCTCTTATCAAATAAAGCAGTTTGCCGGACAAATATAAATAAATTTACCTTTCAAGCAGGCTTTAAACCTTTACATTTAGGTGCAGTGATCATTTCTAAACAGGATTCTGGTAGAGTACCTGACAAAAAACACTACTTACAAAGACCTCTAGTCAGCAGAATAGCTTTTCTGCCAATTCTAGCACCAGAAAACAATAAAACAGCATCTCCTCCTACCACTATCATGAAGTAATAACTCCAGTGACTTCCTATCTCAGGGGACAGGTCCTACCCTTATAGAGTTACCCTCTGGATTGCTTTTCTTCTTCCTCATAGTCTATGTACCTCTAACTAGAGTTCTTTTCTGATCCTACTTAGACCCAAAGGTCATGACCCTGCTGTGTATAAAGGCACTGTGTTTTAAATATTTTATTTATTTATTTAACATTTTGTTGAATATCCTTGCATGCAGCTGTCCCTCCTTACCTTTAATATCCTTACTTATTTTTAGCTTAAGCTCCTTAAAGGGATCATTATGTTACACTAACCCTTCTAGGCTAGCACATTCAAAGGGACCAGATACCGTCTTGCAAAACATATATATATATATATATATATATATATATATATATATATATATAAGAGCTAGGAAGGGGAAATAAGTATAAATAGATTTTTGCAAGCTCACCCATTTGGAGGGAAGGGGATCATACCTCTCAACTGTACTGAATTCCTCAGTATTTACCAATTAATTTTGAGAGCAAAATAATGGGGTACCACGAATTTCAAAGTGGCCCCTTCAATTCCAGATTTATTTAGTTTTATGTACACTTTTAAGTTATGGTTGACGTCATCCCTCATCACCAGTGTATCCTGCAACATCATCAATGTGCAGGGGCATGTGTGATGATATCACCTTTGTGAAGCAGTACCTGACTGCCTGTCAGACTCGGAGACTGGGGCAGGAGTTTCAAACCATGGATGGTGACATTGCTAGTAGTTGTGTATTGGTCAGTCAGTGACCTGTAGTGTAAGACATTCATTTCTTTGCTTGGATTGTTTTTTTTTTTTTTACCCAGATTTGGCATCCTTCAACACATTGCTTACTGGATGAGTGGTTGCCCAGTCTTTTGCCTTTTTCTCTCAATTTTTATTCATATAAAATTGTGTACGTTGTTTGGGCACACAGTTGAATTTTTCATGTTGTTTGTGGGACTGTAACATAGTCCCTACATTAAGTATGGCTTTGCTTGGTCTAGTGTAAATTGCCTTTCTCAGCAAATGGATTGAATACTGTTGCCTCTTGTTTTTATTTGCTTGTACAGAAAAAATAACTGACTGATTCTAATAGATGCAGTTTGAGAATGGATTGTAAACACACCATAATGAACTGCATTAAATGCTTGGTTTGAAGAATTCTGTTTCTACTGGTTGGGTGGGAGATGACTTAACCAAGCACAACAGGCTTTGGAAAGGGACTTGCTTCCAGTCTCTCCGAAATGTTTCATGGTTTGAGTTGGGTTTGAAAGAAAACCCTTCTGAAATGGATTCTGTCTGCATATTGTAGTGGAAACATATTTTGGAATATAATGGGGATGATGTTTACTGGAATGGACTTATTATATGCCTAGCATACATTTTTGTTGGTCTTTGAATGTGTAATTGAAAAGCTGACTCTGGGTTCATGGTGAATTTCCATTGTGGAAATTGTATTGAACACATCTGTATTGGTTTTGAATTATGAGAGACTTAAGATGACTTGTATGATAACCATGCACTGGCCCAGCAATCCTCACCACTAACACCAGTGAGACATCTATATAGGGAAAGGATAATAAATACACACACAGTAAAGTACAGTTTCCCTTAAGAGCACACAGAGATCACAGGCAGTCTGGGGATGGGTTCTCCCTTTCTCTCCAGGTCCCCAATAAAACTCCCCACTGGCACAGCTATAGGATCCAGATCTCAGCCTAGTGGGCAAGCTAAAACTCCAGCACCCTCTCTGTCCAACCAGTGCTTTGTCTCCCTGCCTAAGTAGCTGACACACACACTTTGAGATAAGAGTTTATACAACCACACAGACACTCCTGGGGAAGGCTGACACAGGTTCTCCAGCTGTGCCCCTTTTCTGCTCAGTCTAAAAGATAGTACCAGCTGCCACCACCCACTAATATCAACTACTCAAAGGCCCTTCTGAAAGGGTGTCCAATTATTACTGTGCAGTATTATTATCCAAATGGTAAATGTGACTGAACAGTCAAGGCTTATTAGAGCGACTTGGTACAGTATCACTATATACATGCAACGTACTCTAGAGCTTAAATTAACGCTACATAAAACAGCCACAGTTGAAATGTTTAGAAATATTTAATTATAAATAATAAAAACACAAGACAATACTTCTTACTACACAGTGCTAGTCAAGAGTTCAGAGATCACAGAGAAATGTTTAAAAGAATACCATATAAAAAGTTCTGACATCACAGAAAAGCAAATAAACTTACATATAGAGCAAAGTAGTGCTGGTGATGTTGGATGTCCTCAATACAAAATGCTCTGAACTCTCTAATTCTCTCTCTTTAAATGGATAACACAGAGCTGCTTCACATAACATCATTCTTCACACTTCTCTGGTGTTCTCAGGCTAACAGAAACTACATTTACATTATTTACACCTGGTCAAAAAACAGAGCAATAAAGGATATTTATACATGCTAATTCTAGCCATTAACACTGGTCTTAAAACAATAGGCAGGATGTTTCCCTCTAGACATATAGTCTCCGAATTTTGACATCAAAGACAGGCATAAAATGCTTGAATTAGCTTTCTTACAGCAGAGTGCACTGTTGTTACATTTTTGTAGTTCAATATCCAATGCAGTCTTTTTACATTTAAGAGAACAAACCTGTGGCTTACATTAATGTTTACAAATGACAGGATTATCTACAGAATTCTATCTGGCTAGGCTGGCAGCCTTTGCTTATCTTCACAACGTGTGCAGTCGTACTGCAAGAGGGTGAAAGTAAACCTTACCGGTAAGAACACTGTCAGCATCTTTGGTCAGACTGTAAAGGGATGAGGGAAAACCCTACTAACAAGCTCTGTCAGCATCTTTGATGTTCCATGATTTTTGCCCCTAAATTTTCTAATGATCCAAATCTAGCTTGCGATTACCTAAAATCGAGGGTTAGTATTTGTTTGACATTTATAAAGGATCATGATGAAAGTATTTTTATGGTTTCTTGCCATACCTCTCAATCTCTCAGAGCAAGAAATCTGGACAAAGCCAAAAATAATGGTGAGACAAAAGCCCAAAAATAGGGACAGATTTTAAATATTTCTCTTGTAAACTCAGATAGTTGCTAGAATAACACATTTTGCATTGTTATGTATTTTCTGTGGGGCTATGAAGTCTGAAATTCAAATATCTGCCATTATTTATTATTATTTAGTGACTTCAATCTTCATGTTTTTATCCCACAATTCCATTGGAGAGGGAGGGTTACATGATTATGTATGCACATTTTATGTTAATCAATGTCCCAATTTTTGGTCAGTTGTACCTACTTTTCATGGACCTTTGCCCAGATTTCTGATATTTCCAGGGTGAGAGGTATGAAGGGGATTCTGCCCACAAATGGACACTCCCACAATGCTGAGGACAGCAATGAAATTGTGAAGGAGATTGCAGTTATCATTTCGGCACTGAA